>NC_082641.1:3171371-3490007 GCF_028023285.1 Balaenoptera ricei
GGAGTGTGGGCAGACTCACAGGGAAAGTGGAAGCAGCCCTCAGTGGACAGACAGCAAGACACTGGGGATCTCAGTCCTATAACTGCAAGAAATTGAATTCTTCCAACAACCTGAGTAGGCAGGAAATGTATTCTCCTCTAGGGCTTCCAGTCAACAAGGCCCTGCTGACACCTGGATTTTACCTAGGTGAGATCTGTGTCAGACTTCTGACTCACAGATATATAAAATAATAAATACAGGCTGTCCTAAGCCACTAAGTTTTTGATGATTTGTTGCCATATCAATAGAAAACTAATACAGTTATTGAATAGAAATGATGATAGGAAACATCCTTGTTTTTATTCTCAATCTTTGGGGAAAGTATTGTCTGTCACCATTAAGTATAATAGCTGTGGTTCTTTGTGGCCTTTCTCAAGTTAAGGAAGTTTTTTTGTTGTTGTTGTTTTAATCAGGAATGGTTGTTGGATTTTGTCAATGCTTTTTCTGCATCTATGCAGGTAATGACGTGGTTTTTCACCTGTAGCATAGTGATATAGCGAATTATGTTGATCAATTTACAAATGTTAACCCAGCCTTGTATGGCCAGACTAAGCACCACTTAATCATGATTTATTATGCTTTTTTATATATTGCTGGGTTTGATTTCCTTATATTTTGTTAACTATTTTTGTAACTTTGTTCATTAGGGTTATTAATCTACATTTTTCCTTTTTTGAAGTATCTTTGTCTAGTTTTAATATCAGAGTAATGCTGGGCTCATCAAATAAATTTGGTAGTTTTCTCTATTCTCTATTTTCTGGAAGAGGTTCTGTAGTATTGGTATTATTTCTTCCTCAGGTGTTGGTAGAATTTGCCAGAAAAGATACTTGAATTCAGTAATAATATTCTAAACTAAAAATTTAATTTATTTAATATATATTATACTATTCAGGTAATCTATTTCTTCTTGAATGAGTGTTGATATTTTGTACCTTTCAACAAATCTGTTTGTTTAATCTATGACATCGTGCATTGTGTTTGTGTGTCTTTAGTCATATTGCCCTATTATCCTTTTAATATCTGTAAACTCTTTAGTGACGTCACTTCCTTTATTTCTGATATTAGTAATTTATGTTCTTTCTCTTATTTTTCCTGATCAGTCTGGCTAAAAGGTTTATCAATTTCATTGATCTTTTTGAAACAGTCTGCTTTGATTCCATTGATTTTTCTTTTCTTTTCTTTTTTTTTTCTGTTTTTAATTCCATTGAATTCTACTATTATATTTCTCATTTCCTTATTTGTGATTAATTTAAATTTAATTTTCTCTTCCACTCTAATTTATTAATGTGTAAGCTTTAGCAATTGATTCAAAACATTTCTTGTTTTTAATTTAAGCTTTTAATTGCTATAGATTCCCCTCGAAGAATTGTTTTATCTACATCTTATAAATTTTCATATAATGTACTTTAATTGTAATTCATTTTAATATATATTCCAATTCTCTATATGATTGCCTCTTAGATTCATAGGTTATTTAGAAGTGTGCTGTTTATTTCCCAGATTTTGGAGGACTGTCTAGATACCTAATATTGATTTCTAGTTTAATTTATTGTAGTCGAAGAAAACAGTGTGCACAATTTCAACTATTTTAAATATTTTGAAGTTGATTTGATTTGATTTTTAGATAGCTAATCAGTTTTCTCAATGCTATTTGAACAATCTATTTTTCCACTAGTTTAAAATGTCAGCATTATCATATACACTAATCTCATACATTTTTGAACCACATAAAAATATTTGCAATGTTTAATGCATCTCTGGGGAAAATATATTTAATTTGTATCATAGCTTTTATATTCTATATTCCAAAGAGAATCCATCATGAGCATAAAACTATGAGTAATTCTGTGGAAATACCTATTTTTCAATATCATTTTGAATAAAGCTGCAAAACTTTTCAGGGGTTTAGCCCACATCCTTCCAAATAACTATTTTTTGCCAAGTTCACTTCTCTAACACAATGTTGGATATTCTGGGCTCTTTCATGCAATATGATTTCAAAATCTTTTATATAATTAAAGAAGGGTATTGTTTTCAATCTTGGCTTTACTTGCAGAATTGTGAATGTCAAGATCATGAAGATACTGTTGATTTAAGACTGCACATGTTACTGTGGTTTGCGCTAGACTCAGAAAAAAATGTTCAAGTCATACTTTAAGATCCAAGGACAAAGGTGAAGACTTTTGCAAAAATTTCTAACCATTTATTTTTTAAAGCACTTGACAAGGGTAGTCAGTGATACACAAAAAGCATGAGAATCCTTCTGCCTGCCCTAGGGGAACAGCACAACGAACAGTCAGGCATGCAAATCACAGGCAAGGTGACACTGAGAGAATTTAAGCGACTGCGTGTCTGTATCTGCATCTATATCCACGCGATCTATATCTATATCCATATCTGTCTATATTTATACACAAAGGTAGGAAGCAACCTTCTGAAATAATTCTTGCTGTGAAAGACTGAGAAAAAAGAATGAGAAAAAGCTTCCCAGAGAAAATGCTTTCAAATTCCTAGTAACTCAGGGGGCCTTAGAGAATCTACCTTAAGAGAGAAATCCAAGCTCCTGACAGAATGAGGAAAACAGACTGTGAACTAAAAATCGGTTTATTGTAAATTGAAGTACTCCTTCTAGAACGTAGGTGTGTGAAAGGAAGAAAGCATTGCACAGACAGGAGTGTCCCTCTCATAACTTTTTTTTTCTTTTAAATGGAGGATACATTTAAGGAAGTGGATAAGTAGGAAGTGAACAAAAACAGAGCATAGGTCCATGCAAGCCACTGCTTAGTAAAAGATCTCTCAGTAATGAATAGGTCCTTAGGGTTGTTCTCTGAAAATTGCATTTATTTTTTTTGAGGAGTATTTCCTACAGCTTTTTCCATCATTCACATACATTTTTGAATATGTAAGCACATGTACACAGACACATATACACAATTTTTTTTTTTTTTCTTTAAATCAAGAGAGCATCTTTGCCCCTAGATGACAATTGATATTGACAGTGCCTTCCAGAATATCTGCTCATTGATGGTCAGGATCCCCCCGTACTTATGGAAAAAATATTTTCTTTATTTTCTTTACCTACTTCAAGGCATGACTATCTTGCATCTTTGCAAAGTGCCCAGGGCAGAGTACTCTGGTGCTATCTGTTAATACCAGAAGGTTCCGCATTACATGTTTTATGTTAAGATGCAAAACAGTATCACCTAGGGGCCTCAGATCTTTGAGGAAAAATAATATTTTTCTAATGAGTATGTGCCTTTCCTTCATCAAGTCACTTTTCCAAGCACGAAGGGATGTTAATTTTTGGACCCTTCCTCCATAGTCATATTACAAGGAATTTTCCATAAAGGATTTATTGGATGTAGTGAAAGTGAAACACATGCATGAATAAAGTGAAAGAAAACGGAAAACCAGAGCTGTGAGTGTCATGGTTAATATTTAAATCTCTTCTAGGTAACATAGGTCCATTTTATCCATTATGTTGACTTAAACTAGAAATGTTGGTGATTACGCTCTGGATTGGGTTTACCTCTTCTTAGGGTCCCTCTTCTTTCAGAGAAGCAACAAAGGAAGAAATAGTACTGCTGTTTTTACACAAAGCAGGCATCTACCGACTCCCGAATAGTCACAATTTCACTATTTTATTCTAAATATAATGTCACCTATGCAAAAACAAATATATATATGTGCGTGTGTGTATTATTGTGTAGGGGGACTCCAAGGAAGCCACAAATGACGGTTAGTTCCGACTGTCAATCTACACGGTTAATGAGAAACTCTGCCTGATTTAATGAATCCTGGTGCTCACGCTGGCATCATTTTCAACAGAACTTGCATCTCCACCTCGGTGGTGTCAGTTCTCGGCCCCTGTTACGGCAGCGATGCGCTGTAATGGAAGGCGTTTTCCTTGTGAACTATTCAGCCTGTATAAGCAATCACTACTCATTGACTGAGATGGAGAGGGCAAGGAGAGGTGTGTGTGGGGGCGCGCACGGGGTGGGGCGGGGGAGGGAGGGCATGCGAATGACTGAGCCGTCCAGATAGAGGCAAATGTCTGATCCGGCTGGGAAATGTCCTGTGTGAGCTTTAGCACAGGGAACAAAAGCAACGAGAGAGAAAAAAAAATTTTTTTAAATGCTGTGTACAAGTGGCATGAAAAAGCAAACCTAACTGGGTCGCAGTGGCCTGGGGACCACCGGGCCTGTGGCCACCAAGAGCCCACTTTTGTCACGGCCTGTGGACGGATGCAGGCTTAGTCTGGGTACCTGCCCTCGTCCTGAATTTGTCTAAAATGCGCTCTCCTTCTTTCTCCCGCTGCGGCGGGTGCGAAGCTGGGAAGAAGGGCGACGCACTTTGCCTCCCGGGATTCGGTGGGATTTGGGCTCCAACCTGCTGGGTCCCGTGTGTGACAATGCAGCCCGACCGTCCCCTCCCAAGTCTGCTTCTGCGCTGCACGTCACCCAGGGGCAGGTGAGAAATAGGAGCCAGGGGTCTTTCATCTCAATCACTACTTAGGAAAAGAAAAGGGAAAAGAAGACTGTTCCCAGCATCCTCAGGGTGACCGTGCTCCGCATTGAGAGGCCCCGGCCTCCTGTCACCCCCTCCCCAGGCCCCCTCCATCTCGCCCACACTGCCACTTGTTTCCTGTTTGTCTGTTAATGAGGAGCGGGGTTGGCGCCTTCTCTCTGGTCCCAAGACCTCGCCCTGGTAGGTTCGAGGTGAAAGAACACAGGTCACGCCACGCAGTGACTACAGGTAGAGGAACAAATAATTCAGGTGAAGTCAACTCCAAAGGCTGGAGACTTTACTAGCTGCCGTCACGGGCAAACAGCGGAGCACTTGAGGAGGTGACAGGAAGCTCAGGACAGGTTGAAGCCCCCTCCCCACGCAAATGTTCCCACTGGACTGGACGCCTGTGTCCCCTCAGCCCCGCCTGCCGCCAGGCCTGTGGCAATGCTGCCACCTGCTGCTGCGCCCGGGAGGCGGCCCGCACCTTCCAGGGGCCGGAGCCGAAGGAGGAGGAGGAGGAGGGAGAGGAGGAGGAGGGGAAGGGGAGGGGGAGGGGGAGCAGGAGGCCTTTGTTCAGGGCCAAGCCCAGCATCCCTCCCCAGGCAGGGTTTGCAAGGTGCTGGACTGACTCTGCAGGGGGGGACCCGGCTTAGATGCCCCTGCTCACCCCAGGTGTGTCGGTTCAGGTGAAAACCAGACACAGATTTAAGAGCCGATGCGGCACGTATGCATTAGACACCCTGCATCCCTGCGTCGTTTGCAAAGGTGCCTGCAACGCGGATGCTCTTCACGAGCAGGCGTTGCGCGCTGGGATTCAGCTCCTGGGCGGCAGTGTTTACAGTCTCGGCAATTAAACAAAGTGCTATAAACAAAAGAGGCGGCTGGCATTTTCCTTCTCCACGAGATGGAAGGAAAACTTACGGGAGTCTCTCTCTGGCCGTGTTGTGATGAGGAAACGTGGCCATAAATAATGAGGCGTTGTGTAATTGCGTTGTCTGTCAGAACGTGTCGGATAGATGAATACACCAGCGAGATGGAACCGGCCTGCGGTGCGCTCTTCCCAGGCCTCTCCTGCAGCTGCCTTAGGTCACTCACAGCAGTTCACTCGCCTTCTTTTCTTGTCTGCCTGCCTTGCAATGTGGAGGTCGGCTGTCAACAAAGTCAGACCCTCCTGATAAATGACGACCTTCAGTAATTTTGTGATTCTTTTTTTGTTTGTTTGGAAAAGTGATTCTCAAATGTTTTGTTTTTACTGTGCTTCGGTTTGGGTAAAGAAAAGCTGATGTCTTTTGGATATTGTGAATGGAAGAAGATTTGAATAATTTTTCCAAGTCACAATTTTAGAAATGGTCTCGTGCTCACTTAAGGGGGATTTAACTATCTGATGTCTGATGTCAGGGCTGTAGGGGGGTGAGGACAGCATGCAGAGTGGATGGGTTATGAAGGGGTAGAGGAGGGCTAATCAGGATCCAGTGATCCGCCAGGAGAGGACCACATTCTGAACACATCGTGGAGGCGAAGAGGAGGAACTGGGATTCCTGTGGCCCCTGAAGGAGTAGGATGGGAACCACAGTGCAGTGAAGGTAAAACCAGAGCAGATATTTGTGATCACGTTTATAATATTAACTGGGGAAAAAATAAAAACAGGAAAACACCATTACCCAAGTAAAGCAATTGCTGAGAAATCTTTCTATCATCCCCTCCCACCAAAAGTGGGACTAAGACATTTCACCCAGCCCAGCCTGTACCCAGCAAGCTCACCCGCATTCCCAGGGAAGAAAAACAGAAATTCCTATGAGGCTGACTTCTGAAATAACATTTCAAATTATGAAATTTTATTTTGGCTTATGGTCAAAATGAATGCCATGAAATGAGTTATTTAAAGAAGCATATATTTATAGTAGAAAGAGGACATTTGATATAAATTGAGGGGAGACATCTAAAATTCATTATATTTCTTCAAAATCAGAAGTGTGACTATTACCTGAAAAACACACAAACAAACAAACAAAAACAGATGGGAGAGAAGTTCCGTGATAGTTTCTGTGTTAGCCCTGAGAACAAAATGCACTTTCCCTCTTCTTTATCAGACTTTGATGTTTTGTCTTAGGGGATAGGTTTTGATTTTAATAGATATGTCAAAATACCATGAGTCCCTGAAAATTACAGCAGTCTACAGTCTCTGATTATAATGTAGCCCCCTTAAGCCTCTGTCTGTAACCTCCTGTCTTAAAAAAATGTAGCATCTCCCCATGCACACACATTTTGCACACAACTCATCAAACATTTTAAGTAAAACCCATGAAATCTGAAGTAATGATAATCACTTTCAAGGTAATTGGTTGGAAACGGATTCCTCTGCATTGCTGCAATCACAGCACAGGAGCACTTTCCTGACTTGTTAGGAAGTTGGTCAGTGGCCACGTCACCATAAGAAGCAGTGGTACTTGGACGTCAAAGAAGAACTTGCACCCAACTCAGCTCATAGGAAGTGGTCTGAAAAGGCGGCCAAGGCGAAGTTGTTTGGAGGAAAATTATGATACATTGCCGCAAGGCATCCTAAACTTTTTGTTTAAGGTAAACACACCCTCAAGTGGCATTGCACTTCCATAAGGAAATAGGGTTTTTCTTTGTTCCCTGATGTCAGCAGATGTCAATCCCTGATTAATATTTACTTTATTCCCAGGGATCACACTTCAAATAGTTATCCACTATAATAGAGTATAGAGCCAAGTGAGTGGAAAGGGAAAATGATACCGATCACCCTTTTGGGCAACAGCAATTCACTCTGATCCCTGACCTGTCTGCTGAGAGTTTCTTTATCAGATCTACTGTGTTAAGGTTCAACACCTCAGTTGAGTCACATTACAACATGTGCTAGGATTTACATAAGTTATGTATCTATTTTTGAATTGGCTATTTGAAATGTTAATATATCATTTTCATTCATGTTAACTTAAAATCGTTTGTGTAATAGATCTTTCAGCAGTGTATCACTTTCTGAGTCATAGTACCAAACCAAGTGTTTCCCAATTTTCTCTAACCAAATTATGTTCTTTATTTCTTTTCAGTTTCTCCTGAGTTTTCACACTGACTTTGATTGTTTTCCAGATTTTTTTTTTTCTGAGTTTTTCTGCCAACATTCATGTTGAGAATTCCCCCAAAACGCTACAGAAGAAGGACAAATCGCTATTCACTATTATCTTTGGTTCTTTTTATTCTTTCTCATAGATCAGTCCTTTCAGCTGCATAATCATTTTTGCTTCTCTTCTTTGTGCTTTTGAGTTTGTCGACATCATTTTGATAATGAGGTGCACCAACTCATGTGGATCTATCCGGGTGATAGACGCCACGCCAGGATCTCACAACTTTACAACACAGGAATACCAGGTAGGGATTCTTGACTTCACACACACCCCTGCACCCAATTCCAGCAGTCCAGTCAATTTAAAGGCCTGTCTTGTTTTAACTCTCAGTACAGACAGAGGCCCCTACACTGCAGTGTGGTGCCAGAGGGCTTACACATAAACCCTGCTTGACTTGGAAATCAAAGAGAGGTGAGGAGAGTTCAGGTTTTCTCATGCTGAGGTGTGAGGCTTGCCAAGAGACAAGACTGGACTAATAAGGTCTGGAACCGGCTTTACCTAGTTAACAGCAGCCTTTGACATCACAGGACTAGATGCTATTTCCTTGTGTTTATGTCCTTAGGAAGTGCCACGGGGAAGGCGAGCATTAAAAATGTTATTCTGTGCCCTAGCGTGTCGAATAAAAGTGCAGAGCGAACGTCAGAAATCGTATACCTGTTCTCTGCACTCTGATTGCAGGAGGTAAATTGATGATACTGACACATAATGGATTATTTCCACGTCTTGCCGTGTTTGTTTCTGGTTTCTCATCTGTCTCGGAAGTCCTGACTTGTCCTTCGGAGTCTGTCACTTCTTCCTGCGATGGGGTCCATCCCACATGGTGTTGCCCGTTCTCTCAGGCAAGTCTTCAGAGAAGAATCTTCCCTGTCATTGATGTCACTGGATGGCACTGAAACCTCTGAGCTGGCTTACACACCCCTGAACAAACAGACAAGCAAACCTAACTGTCCCTTTGACGGCTTCTGATGCACATTTTGAAAGATGGTAGTTTTAATTAAATTGGAATGTTTTCATTTCAAGAGTCATCATATTCATTCATAATTTGGGATTAACCAGTGTGAAGAAAATCATATATTGGTGTCTCTTCTTTCTCTTAAAAAGCTTTACCTATGTTCAAAATTGAAAGAATGCCACCTAGACATTACACTTTTCTGATTCCAAAGGTATTTCCCAGGGCAGCATTTGCCATTTCTTCTATAGAGGGTTCCTGGATTTATAGAAAGATGCATTTCCTCTGATTGAAGAGCTGAATTAAATTCGAATGTTTCTAAAAGAGAGCCTTTACTCCTTCCCACAGAGGTTTGTCGGCTGTAAGCTCGGTCTTCGGGATGCTCTTATACCTGCAGGACACAGTGGCCTCTGTTCTAACATTTCAGTTGTGTTGACCAATCCACAATATGCAAGCGAGTGGCTGGGTTTTGCTTTGGCTTTAAAATCTTCCAGCTGAACATTCTTCAGGCTCATCCTTGGTCAACATTTTGAGCCAGTGGTCCATGCTGTGAAATAAGCCAGTACGGCCAGGGTAACCATTGCTTCCACCCTGGCACAGGGCAAACTGCTGGGCGCTGCTGGATGGTGAGAACCCCAGCACACCCCTGCCTCAGCGACACCCAGCCCAGTACCAACCAGGAACTTCCAGTTTCATTTGGCTGTTCTTCTCCTATGTATACAACACTCAGGAAAAATGCAGTTTGAACGTGAATTTAACTGGCACTTGGGCGAGAATTCTATTAATACTAAGCCTGCAAAACAAGTTTTCCCTTCACTGAACACTTCCCAAATGGACAAGGAATGACAATGCCCTGGAGTAAAAGTGGACTTAATTGCATTCAGCCAATATTTACTTTTGTGCCCACTGTGTGTAAAGGTAAAAATTGGTGAGTTACTTTCCCTAAACTAAATCATCTTATACTCTACTAGGGAGAGGAGGGGACAATCAGTTCATAAATAAAAATAAAGAAAAGGATACATATGAGATACGAAAAATATGATGAAAATCATTTTCCAAGAACCCTTTTGAAAGCATTTTTAGCATTCACCTATTTACATATATTATACATACATTCACTCATTCTCCCTGTATTTATTGAGCTTCCACTATGTGGAAGACATAGGTCCAGGATTAGAGAGACACATGAACAACACACGCAGGAACACACATGCACAATCCCTGCCCCCAGTCCTGCAAACAGTAGAAGGCATGCGACAATAAACAGCTGTCTCATTTAATTCTGGCAACAAGCCTGGTGTGGTCATCCCCTATTACATAGGAGAGTACTGAGGACAGCCATGGGCAGGTATCAGCTCACAGCCACTCTGAGGAGTCGTCAGGATTAAGATTCGGTTACAGGAACTATGATGTCAGAGTTCAGACTCTGGCTTTACAACTTGATAGCTGTGTGACCCTGGGCAAGTTGCTCAACCTCTCTGTTTTATTTTCCTGTGCTGCAGAGGTTTGTTGTGAGACTTAAACAAGTTAATCCTTGTCTAGATTGACCTGGGTAGATCTGGCATATAAGACATTTCTCTGGAATCTCTGTGGGTTTTTACATTAAAAAAAAAAAAATTAACAACTTCAAGGCTTAACCACTAGTTTGTTTAGTAGAAGTAACTTGCCTTCCTTCTAATTTTCCTTTTTCCCTTCTCTTCCCTGTCTTGTTCTTCTTCTCCTTGTTGTTACGTTGCTGTGGTCGTCCTTCCCCACTCCTCTTCCTCCTCTTTCTTTTGATTTGGTAACTAGCATAATTATTCACCTCCTAGAGCAACAGAATTGAATGACAAATATACTCTTTACTTTCACTAACTTCCACTTAATTCATTAATAATTTGCCTTCTAGGAACAGCAACAACAAAAAAAACCCCACAAAATTTTAAGTTATAACTGGTCCCCCAGTGCATCATTTCACACTATTTTACACTTTTGGAAAACTTATTTCATACAGGGATTCAGCAAAGTGGTAGAAGTTTTTTAAATGGCAGCCATTCTGGATTTTGACAATAGTGAAAAAAGGGATCAATTGCTGATATACTCATGCTGCCTTAAAAAATGGCTAAAATGCCTCTAAATATAGATTTAAATAAAGATAAATTTTTGCAAAGAAAATCTGATTCACCTAATGTTAAATAAAAGCGAACAAGCCAATAAAAGCATTTGTTTCGAAAAACGCTCAGAATAAATTCGTGCCATGGAGGCGCTTTAGAAGACCCAGGAGTTGCCACGTGGCCCGTGGGGCTTGTTGCTCTGAGTCCTCAGGGCTCATGTGCAGCTTCCCTTTGGGTTTCTTGGGGAGGATGGGCGCGTCTAGAAGGAGCGCTGGGGCGAGAGTGACCTGTGTCTCCAACAGATCCTGGTTCCTCAAGGCATTCCTTTCCACGCTCACAGAAGTTCTCAGTGATCCCTAAGAAATCTTAGATTTACAACAAGAAAACACGGAACATTTTTTTTCGTAAATATTATACACTTGGATGTGATTTTATGAAGCAGACAAATGTTGAAAATCATACTACCAGAAGCATTATCGTTCTGCATCCATTTACCTAAGAATCTTTTGTTTAAGCAAATTATTTTAAGTAAAATATATAATGTCATCAATTGAATGTAACAACTATAAAGGTAATCCGATACTATCAATGTGTAACACAATCTCTACTAGTTGTTTTTAAAAATTGGGAGATCTACTTTTTCCCTGTGTACATTTCACTGGTAACATATGAGGTGATCTCAGTATCACACAGTGAAGCTGACAAATTAATTAGAATAGTTCAAGTAGGGGATGGAGTTACCTATTAATAAAGATGCTTAATTTCAATAATGATTATTAATTTAATGACATATGGAAATGATCTACAATAATGCTATAAACATTACTTGATTTTGTCATTACGGAATATTTTATAGATATGATTCTAATGAAAAGGAATAACTTAATTGTTAAAACACAAATCAAGAAAGTAAAGTCTGCAAAGACAAAGGTAGCCTAATTAATGTCTGTATTTTCAATATAATGTATGATTAAATGAACTGAGTATATTAAATAATACATATGATATGTATGATGGCATCATTAGAAAATTTGACAATATATGCCACAATATTATTTGCTCAAAAACTGTATGTATTATTTATATGTATATTGAAAATATATGTAGGTACCTGATTTTTTAAAATAGTTTTACAACTGTTTATGAAACATGTAGTAAATTGTCTCAACTAAATGGAGGCTTAGAACAGGAAACTGTTTTCTGTGCCAGCAAATATCAAATTATAGCTCAGTTAGTAATTTCTATTAATTTTATACAACTTAAATATTTTACTTCTATAAAACTAGACACCACTTCCTGTTCAGAATGTTTTATTTAACAGATGGAAATTTTATAAATCACGAAACATAAATTGTTTATGTCATTTCTCTTTTGTGCTAAATTTTAGAACTGTATAAGAAATTTAAATGAAACCCAAAGAATTCTTATTCATGGTGTTTCATCAGGTTTTGACCTGAGTCTCAGAATTAGAACAAGCCGTTGGAATAAAGTCACTGCCAAAAATAGAAAGTACGAAATTGAGATGAACTTGTAAAGATCCTTACATTACACCAAAATATTATAGAGCTCCTTCCAATATTTTTTTTTTTTCTAACAGCCCAACAATTGGTATTCTACTAAGACCTAGTCTGGTATTGAACACCTTTGCATTTAAAGGTTATTCGAATAACGTCTTAATTAAAAAGCACAAATCAGACCCCTATAAAAAGTCCAAGTGGAGCAGGGCTAAGCTGAGTTGAGCTTCTTTAGATGGATTTTGAAGTCCTGGTTGCATTTTAAACAGTGTCATGATGCTGGCCCAGGGTGGTGGCATGGTTCTATGGGGAGCAGCATTCCCGGACACACCCCCGGGACCTGTGCTTGCAACTGCAATCAGCACGCGGAGTTACGTGGGCGATTTGATGGCGTGGTCGTACGCAGATTTCTGAATTCAAATGGTAGTATGTCTGGCAATCAAAAATAGCATTTTTCTCAGCCCTCTGAGCAGGATTATGATTTGGAGCATCTGGTAAGAATAAGACAGAGATGAAGAAAGTGTGTTTTTAACTCAAAAGGAGGGGTCTCCACTTTTCCTGAAAGTGATGCGCTTGGAAAGAGACAGGTCATAATGAGAAGAGGAAAGGCACCTGGCATTTGCATAGCTGCCTCCGACAAGGAGCCCTGACGTGGAGAGGGGGTAATTAGAGCTCTCTCTGTGTGGGAACAAAGGCCTGTCAGGAGGAAGAAAAGCCCCCAAATAAGCAAAACCGCCACCCGTTACATCTCTCAGTTCCCTCTCACTGCCTCGAAAAGCGGAAAGAGAAGAAAACAGGTGTGGGCTGGATTTTTCTAATGGTAGGAATGGAAGGATCTCTCTCTGTTCATATGATTACTGAGAGTAATTACACGGTTCTGAGGCCAGAGAACAACTCGACATTTGTTGGGCTGAGTAACTGCAGTAAAGGAAGATGAGGATGAAACGAGATGCAGCAGACTCTGTTTCCCTTGGTCTTGCTAATTTCTTCAAGAAACAGAGAACTGCACTGTGTTTTCGTTTTTCCTTGATCCGGCAGCACAGCAGTGAGATGGCCCGCCAGCCACTTTGCCGCTTTCTCCCCTCCTTCAGTTCTTCGGATTCCAGACAAGGAGACATTGTCTTAACTCAGAAGTTATGCATTGCAAAACAGAATTTAGTTTGCTTGCTCCATTAACTTTAAATAATGGCAAAGTGTGCCTTCTTTAAGAATTCTGATGTCTGTTCTATGTACGTGTTCACTCTCTCCCCAAATGTGTCTTCATTCTGAGATCCCTCAGGGCAAGAGTCTCATATCCACAGTGTACGTAGCTATTACTATTAGGGTTGAATATTTAGATTTCTCACTTCAGTAAATTTCATCAGGAAAACTTATTGTCAGGGGATTAAAAAAATGTTGTTAGGCAGAGTCTAAAGACAGCCATAAGAAGTCAATAATATGGATGCTGGTTTTCTATCATTTTCAGTGGCACGAATAATTTGGTCAATTGGACTATAGGTTTATATTATGATCTAGATTCACTGCTCACCTCCAAGCAGTGGACAACTGACCACATCCTAAACAGAGATTTGTCGCCTGAGTGTTTAACTGTCATAAACGAGAAATAATACATAAAGGACATTGAGAGCTTGGGAAAACGTGTCTGCTATATTTGCAGGCCCATCACATATTAATGCTCAGTCCTTCTTGGGCTCACTTTTAAATTTCCATTAGTCCTGAAAGTGGGAATTCTTACTAATTTCCATGCCCCCATTCTCAAATGGTTTTTAAAACACAGATTATTTTGCAAGAGATAAAATATATTATGAGGATAGTGGATGTTATTTATATTAGTGACAGAATTTAGTCATTAAATTATTTATAGTAGTAACAGAATTCTTTTGTTTTGGCCAACACACTGTACCTTTTTTTACTATGCATGGCTAAATTTCTTTGGCAATACCCCTAGGTGGCAGGGTAATATTATGATACTTTAGTTCTAAAGACTCTCAATCTTCTAACCTTAAGAAAAGAGAGACAACATCAAAAACAAATTTCTTGAATTTTAATCTTGAATTTGGACATCTCCAAAAGTAGAAAGACAATGTATTCAGTACAAATTTGTTTGGTAGCTGGCCATAAGCCTGTGTCATCACAAATATAGAACCATACAATGCATTTGAGTATTCCAAGAATTATATTAATAAGTTTTTCTTTTATATTGAGGAAGTGGGAAGAGAGGAGAGGTCTCAGAGCCAGATTCTCTCACCCTCCCAGGCAGACCAAAGCTCATTTATTAGATTATAACTTCTTTCCAAAATATCCCATATAATTTATTAACAAAACCCAACAAAACAAAATCAAAAGAATAACCAGGGCTTAGGGGCATGAGCTATAGTTGAACTATTTTTAATTTTGCCAAAATAAAATTTTAGAACACATTGTGAAATATTTTTCATTTAAGTTATGGCATAAGAGCCCTCTGAAACTCTGCTTATATAAATTGGTACAATCATTTGGCACAGTAATTGGATATTTGGACAAAGAAGCTCAAAATATTTAGGAAATTTGACCTTGTGCTTCCACTTTATAAATTAACCCTGAGGAAGTTGTGTTTAATAGCAATGATTACCCTTATGAGCTTTTATGCACATCTAAAATTATATAGAATTTGCTAATGCATATAAACACGTATTCATGTATTGGAATAGTGTGTAATTATCAAAAGTAGGTTTACAAATAATATTTAATAAACTGGGAAATGATTATTACAATATTAAGTGAAAAATTAAAATTGCTTTTTGAATATTTTATTACAGTTGACATTCAAAATGTCAACTGTAGTAAAATATTCAAAATGAAAAAGTTGGCATGAAATGCACCAAAATATTTGCAGGAGTTTGTTTCTTCTAGGTAATAGAATTATGGGTAGTTTTCTCTTTGTTAAACTGTTGTTTATTTTTAAATTTTCGCTAATGAATGCATATTGCTTATATAAAAATAAAACAATTTTAATTCATGTATTTCTTTGAATATATAAAAACCCCACATTTAGCTAGATAATGAAAGATGTAATATATATGCATATAGTAGGAGGAGGGAAGTTCCTGTTATGCTTTGACAATATTCATGCTAAAGCAGATTATTTAACTTATCTGGGCTTGTTTGTTTGTATTTGTTCATTGATTTTTTAAACCTAAATAGAATGATGATCAAGTAATATAATCATTAAGATCTTAACACTTTCAAATTTGGAGATTAACAACATCCTGTGACATAAATCTATAATGCAAGTGTCAAGCCATAAAGCTTGAATTCCTGTCCATGGCAATTCAAACTTCATAAATGAGGTATTTTATATGTATACATATTTTTCATTCTCATAATCTCATTAAGCTACATATTTTTGCTTAAATATATGCTTTATAATGACTATTAATGAACAAAAAATACACTTAAATGTACATACATTTGCACATGTCACAAAATATATTTTCTGCACGGTCACTCACCAGTTTTACATGGTTGGGTTGATTCATTTTTTAAGGAAACAGTTAAGCAGGGCCTACTACATGGGCTACCGCACCAAGGGTAGAAGTTATAACTGAAGGAAGGTCAGACAAGGCCCTGTCCTCGGGACCTCTCTCCATCGAGGCCTGTGGAAGGCTGCGGATGTGAGTGCCTTGGGAGCTTTTACGCAGGTTGGGGACATGGAGAGACAGGGGGCCTCTGTAGAACAGATGGTAGCTGCGCTCAGGTATGGAGCTTGGGTCAGAATTCACCGTGTGCAGGGCACAAAATGATGCTGCAAGACATAAACAATGTGAACATGACATGGTCAGTTATACCCCAAAGGGAAAGGAGCCCAACCCTTAGTTCCCTCCTTGTCCTAAGAGGATGGCAAAGCTGACTAACTCACAGGGCTACCCTGAGGATTAAATGGGGTCATATCAGGAAGGCACTTTGAACAGTGCCCGATACAGAGGAACATGCAGGAGACGTGAGCTCCTGCAGCAAAGAAAGAGGAAGGAGAGGAGGAGTCCTATGAAGGCACGGAAGCCAATGTTTGTGATTTAGCTGTGGAGCTGAAATGAGTCATTGGAACAGAGTCAAAGGGGCGGAAGGGAGCTGGTGCCATGACCCGGGTGAGAGGCGGTGTGGCCGACACGGTGCAAGTGGCTGTGGATCGCGATGGAGACAAGCGGGGAGTGTAAGATACACGCAGGAGGGGAGGTCGGCCAAGCCGTCGGGTGACTGAGTGAGAGGGAGACAGAGCGAGAACAGGGAGAGTTCCTGCATCTCTGGCCTGGACGGCTGCCTGGCGTCAGGCCCTGAAATAGGGACAAGGCAGTGAGGCCCCGCGGTGGAGTTTGGAGAAAGGGATGACTTTGGTTCTGGACATGGGATGTGTCAGTTAGCAGGTCAGGCATCCCTGGGGACAGCTGGCAGAGTGTTGGCTGCATGAGGAGGTTCCTGAGGCATCATTGAAGAAAAGGAGTTGAAGACACAGAGGTGGGTGAGGATCCTCAGAAACAGTGAGTGAACAGAAAACAGGAGTGACCCAGGGCAGGGTTTGAGGGATACGGACTTCCACACGACAGCAGGACTCAGAGCTGTGGGCACTTTGGGGAGGGACCAGCTGCGTCAAAACTAAACTGGGGCACCTGAAGAGTCACAGAGAAAAAGGGAAAGCTGACCGTACCAAGTGCAGCTGAGAAACCAGATGAGCTAAGTAGTGAGAAGAGGTCGATGGATTATTCAAAAAGAATTCTTCTTAGAACAATTTCCCAAACCGGTGGAGGCTGAGAAGTAAATGAGAGACAAAGACATTTACAATCTCTAGCTAAGTCTGCATCTGTGTCTCTGTCTGCGTCTGTAACTATACCTACATCTCCTTGTGTCTGATCTGTATCGACATCACCCATCCCTATGTCTGTGTCTGATTCTACACTTACATCCACGTCCAGGTTCAGGTTCAGGTCCACATCCCCATGCATTTCCATGTCAACATAGAGAACTGCAAATAGACTCCTAACTGGTTCCCTGGCAGTGGATAAATGTTTCCGTCTGGATGCAGAAACGACACCACCATGGGTATTATTAACACTTATATTTCTCCTCGATCATTTATTCTGTTCCTTTTCCTGTTCTTTGCCTCTAACTTAGAGTCAAACTTGTCCTCTGAGCCAGAGAATGGGATTTCACCTTCTGAATATTGCAGATCAGCCTCATTCCTGGCTCCATCCTCATTTCCTAACTGTATTCTCATCCTACCTACAGTTTCTCAATTATTTGAAAGTTACTTTAACATGCAACAAATATGTATGCTTAAACAACACTTAATATGATTTGTTAAATGCATTACTAATACTAGCTGATGTAATAAGCCCCAAATGTATAATGGGTGGGACACAGTAAAAGCAGCTCACTTCTCTCTCGGATGAAGTTCAACAGGTGACCCGAACTGGCAGCAGGCTGTGTTCCAAGCAGCAACCCTCCCACCTTCAACACAGGATGTCCACGCTTGTTGGTCTCTCCAGTCAGTGGACAGAAAGAGAAGCAACATAAAGTGCATGGTGAGATGGTGGGTGTGGGCGCTCCTGGGTCCTGCAGGCTGGGCGTGCTTCCAGGCTCCGTTGCATAAGTGTGAGACCTAGGTCATTGAACTGCCTCAAGTCCTCCTTTGTAGATGGCGAACAATGACAGTACTGGGTCATAAAGCTGTTGTTTCACAGGAGAATCAGAGTGATAAGGCTGGACAGAGTCCTGGCTTAATAAATTAGGAATCTTTCATTATAAATGTAAAGACTGAGCAAGGATATAATCAGAGCTACACAGCGAGGAAGCCAAGACACAAAGGAATCAAGGGAAGTCAGAGGGCAAGGGCAGCTCTTGAAGTGGGAAAGACTGTTTTCCACCAAATGAAAAGAAACACCACTGTGACCAGCAGGCAGTAGGTAGATTAAACTCCATTCTCCCCAAGAGCTTTTCAGGACTTCAAACCCTCAAGATCAGAACATGTGGCAAGTCATTCCATTAATTTATAAATGAAGGGTTAAAATGGAATATTCCTAAGATAAAAGAAGGGAATCTCTGAGTCCTTTATTCAACATTACAACTTAATATTCTGGGAGGTACATGGGGGCTCCTGCCTGGGCAGAATGCCTGAACTTAGACCTGATTTTTCTATCATTTGAAAACTTAGCATTTATATATCATGTTTATTTTGCTATATCTCTCCAAAATAGAACTTAAAAGTTACATGGTGTATACAAATATAAAATGTATATATTGAAAAATACCAGCTTCTTGGATGGGAAATATACATTTTATTAAGATACCAAGCCTTCCCAATCTTATTCAGAAATTTAATGACATCTTAACAGAATTCCACTGGCATTTTAAGAACACATCAAAAATTATTCTAAATCTTATCCAGAAAAGAAACATACAAAAATAGCGATGAGAATTATAAAAGGAAGTACAAAGAGGATCACATGACTTGGCAGATAATAAAATGCATTTTAAAGCTAAATAATTAAAATGTTATGGTACACTAAGGGCACAGAAATTGATGGCAAGATTAGAGGAATAGAATAGAATCTAAAAATAGATCCAGTTTTATATGCAAATCTCATATTTGACAGAGATGGCCTTTCAACTCTGGGGAAAATTTGAACTTTCAATAAAAGATGTTCATTCAACTGACAAGTATTCTAAAAAGGAAGAAATGTAGAAATCTCCTCATTCCTTATGTGGAAAAAAATTCCAAATGAAAACACAAAAATTTTGTATTTTATGTTCTATGTTCTAAAAGAAAGCAAGAACAAAACTTATGTGTCGGGTACATATTATACGTTAGTCAATATTTGTAAAATAATTTAAACATATGCTCTCAGAGTAGTGATGGATAATCTAGTAAAGACCTGGATTTATCCCCTCCCCCCAAAAAAAGATAAATAAATATGGGGAAAGACATAATATCGAAGTATGGGAAAAGCAACAGGAGCAAAGTTAAAAGACAAGCAGATAAATTAAAAGAGACAAACAACAAAGGACCAAGATTCACTGATTAGCTTGTGAAGTATTCTTAGTGATTTTAACAAGAAGAAATCTACATGTCAATAACAGCAATAGG
This sequence comes from Balaenoptera ricei, assembly GCF_028023285.1. Classification (NCBI taxonomy): domain Eukaryota; kingdom Metazoa; phylum Chordata; class Mammalia; order Artiodactyla; family Balaenopteridae; genus Balaenoptera; species Balaenoptera ricei. The sequence continues at coordinate 3,190,739 of NC_082641.1, forward strand.
AAGTGAGGAAAAAGATCAGAAATTAACAAAAGAAAAAATAAACATGTAAATGGACATGGGGCTACGGATAAACTAGGAGTTGGAATTAGCAGGTACAAACTACTATATATAAAATAGATAAACAACAAGGATCTACTGTATAGCACAGAAAATATATTCAGTATCTTATAATAATCTATAATGGAAAAAAATCTGAAAAAGAATATATATATATATATATAATAAAACTGAATAAAGCTGAATCACTTTGCTGTACACCAGAAACTAACACAACATTGTAAATCAACTATACGTTGATGAAAAAATAATAATAAAAAGAAAAAGAAACGAAAAGAAAACATAAATGGACAAAGCATTTGTGGAAAGATATTTCATCATAGAGGTAACCAAACAAATGCAAATGGAAATAAAGAGATATATGTTTTGCTTCTCATGTTAGCAAAGCTTAAAAATGGTGAAAAACATAATAGGAATGTTAAGGATAATTTCCCTAATAAAACAGTGTTTACTGAACGCCAGTACATGCTGGGCACTGAGCAAATGCTGGAGATAACCTGAAAAAATATGTACCGTCTATTGGAAATGAGCACATGTGGATTCCTAACAGGGACACACATTTGTATGGCTTTCTGGAACACAGTTTTAGAGATAACAAATGTGGAAAATCTAAGACTGAAGAGTTGTCCTTTTGGGAATATTCTAACAAAATATAAACAAAAAAGTTCATCACAATGTTGGCTGATATATGAAGGAAAAAAAAGAATTGTAAACATAATAAATATGCATTGATAAATTATTTGCTAACTAAATTAAATTATGTAGCATCCTTAAAATACAACTATATGCAGTCATTAAAATAAAGTCAAAAATTTTTTAAAGATATATGCTACATTATTTAATAAGTGAATGTATGTTAGAAAAGAACCTAGAGAGGGGAGGGATAAATCTGGAATTTGAGATTAACAGATACACACTACTCTATATAAAATAGATAAACAACAAGAACCTATTGTATAGCACAGGGAACTATATTCAATATCTTGTAATAACCTAAAATGGAAAACAATCTGAAAAACTATATATATATATATATATATATATATATATATATATAAAACATATAAGTGAATCACTTTGCTGTACACCTGAAACATTGTAAAGCAACTATACTTCAATAAGAAAAAATAAAATTTAAAAAAAAGAAAGAGACCTAGATGACAGCATCCTCTTTACGGGTGTCAGTGCGTATAAACTATTAAGTGTGACATGCACCAAAGTTAATTGCAGACACTGCTGAACTGAACTTTATGATGAACAGGTAAATAGGAATTTCACAAAGAGGAAAAACACACTTTTGTTTAAAAGACACAAAATAAGAATAAAAGAAAGTAACATTTTCCTTTCAGTAGCTCAGTTTTGTCACCAGAAGCCAGTGATGATCAGATGTCTGTGTAACACATGCATCTGCTGGCTTGGCTGAGGGCACCTGGGGGCCTGTATGTGGCACCCAAATAACCTCTGTGGATTGTGTGATTCCATCCTTTTGGAGGGGAGTAAAATTCCCTTCTGATTAAAATTCCCTTCTTTTAATATTTTGAATGTTAAGTTTTCAAATCTGGGAGGAAAAAATGTCATGGATTCTAAAAAGCATAACAGAGTTGCATGAAACTCTTGAGAAGTGTAAGTTTTGAGATAAAAGAGACTGTAGGTTGCCAAGGTGGCCGGGGCCCGGGGAGGGAAGGATTGGGAGGTTGGGATTAGCAGATGCAAACTATTATTTATAGGATGGAAAAACAACAAGGTCCTACTGTATAGCACAAGGAACTGTATTCAATATCCTGTGATAAGTCATCATGGAAAAGAAGATGAAAAAGAATACATATATATAATACATATGTACAACTGAATCACTTTGCTGTACAGAAGAAATTAACACAACGTGGTAAATCAACTGTCCTTCAATAAAATAAATTTAAAAAGAATAAAGAGAGACTGTGTATCCATTCCCAGGGAGAAAGCTTCATTTCTCTATAACTGGGTCTAAGATAGTCCATGAGAACACAGGTAGGCCTGAATGTTCTAACCTGAGGGTCCCATTCTGGGAGCTGAAGGAGGTGTGAGAAAGTCACAGGAAGAAGCCTTCTGAGAGGGTTCTCTGCATGAGTCCTACCCGGCCACCTGGGTCTGGACCACTCACCACTTCTCCGTCACAAACCTTTTTTAAGGAAAAAGTAGGGAAGTGCCCAAATGCCACAGATGAGTGTCTGGAGGGAAACTGATTTCGATCGCTGGTGAGCTTGAAGCATGAGTTTGAGGACATAGAATCATAAAGTAAAAAGATTCTAGAAAACGGGTTATGGCACTTACAAGCAACATCATGACTTTGGGGAAAGTAACAGGGCATCTTATGTGCTGTGTAATTACCTTCAGATTAGATTCCTGCTTCAAACTGGTGTTCTCTCTACCATAACATTTCTATAAATTATAGATGTGCTCACAATTACATTCAGGTTCATTTAAATATCATTATTGTTTATAGAAAATAAAAATTGGCCCTATGGAGTAGATGTCTCAAGGGTCCCAAACTTCAGTGCTTGAGGAGTCGTTGGAATATTACCAAGAAGTATCTCTGAAAGGGAAGGCTGCTTCCCAGAGCTACAAGCCTAGACCAGATATCCCCGTGGTCTTTGAAGGATTCTGCCTCCATCTTGGAGGTTAATGAAACAGGATATACATGTCTGACCTCACATGGCTTTGGTCACAACTTTTGACCACATGGTAGACATTTGTTTGGGAGCAAGTTACTTAACCTCTGCCTGCAAATTATTCCGCCTCTCAGTTCTTCAGTTTTCTTGTCAATAAATAGTAGTAGTAGTAGTCATAAAAATAATAATAATAATTACCATTATTGTTATTATTATCATTATAATACTAATTACCTTATGGGACAGTGGTAAAGGCTGGAGGAGACAGTAAATCTGACAAGCTTACATAAATGATAACTATTATTGTAGATGAAAGCATGCTATTATTTAAAATGTCATTAAATATTTTAAAAGGATAATTAGTAAAAAAACAAAACAAAAAACAGGTCTTATTTTTTGACCACCTCTCTCAAAAGATCTAAGTATAGGTAAGATTCTGGTAAAAATCATAATCTCCTTCTTGGTAGCAATTTGCTACACTTGTAGGCATAATGCAAGGTGGTAAAGTAGCTGCTAGAGCTTACAGATTGGAGTTGGAAATTGATAGAAAACCACAAGTTTGCTATTTTTTTAAAATGTATTTATTTATTTATTTATTTATTTATTTATGGCTGCGTTGGGTCTTCATTGCTGAGCGTGGGCTTTCTCTACTTGTGGCGAGCAGGGGCTATTCTTCGTTGTGGTGTGCGGGCTTCTCATTGTGGTGGCTTCTCTTGTTATGGAGCATGGGCACTAGGTGCGCGGTCTTCAGTAGTTATGGCGCGCTGGCTCTGTAGTTGTGGCGCACGGGCTTAGTTGCTCCCCGGCATGTGGGATCTTCCTGGACCAGGGCTCGAACCCATGTCCGCTGCCTTGGCAGACGGATTCTTAACCACTGCGCCACCAGGGAAGTCCCTACAAGTTTGCTATTTTTAGGTTTTGTTTCCATGTGCTTCTCCTCCTTGAGTTTTGTATTAAAACCACACCCCCCTTGTGATGTCCCAAAACTTAAAGCTTGGAGGATGGGGACAGAAATCAAAGAATCAAGCCAGTTCCACCTGTGAAAGAGTGTAGGCAACACAGGACTCAAGGGAGGCACTGGACCATAAGTAGGTCAGGGCCTTTCGTTTGTCTTTAAAATCCCTCTTCTACAGGTAATTCTCCCATGTGCTTTGATCATAGTATTTGAATAGCGCTAATAATGCAGTTACCACTGAGTGACCACTATTAAACAGTAATACACTGTTGATTTCACTCTTCACAAAACTTTGTGAGATTGATGTTATAATCCCCAGAAATTACAAGAAACCTAGTACTGGAGGAGTTCTTCTAAATCTCATACCATGTGATAGTGGCAGCCTGGGCTGCAAAGCGGACGTTTATCACACAACGTCATTTCCCTTTATTTTGCCAAAAAGCTCTTTCATGTTTTGACTTCCAATAAATATTCTGAGTATTTTCATTCCAACCTACTCACTGTTGTAAGATGAGTTTCCTTGAAGTTGTCATGAGTTTTGTTACAATCCTGTAGGAACAGGAATTTTGTAGAAGTAAGCAGAATAATTGTCACTCTGAGCCATCGTTTCCCTGATTGATATAAAATCATTATTTCACAGATAACACATTTTAAAACATTTTTAAATACCTTTAAAATTTACCTATGAGAATATAATTATTTTAATCTAGGAAAAACTGTGTGTTGAGCTGCTGATTTCTCCAACCGGAGTGATCACAAAGATATATTTTTTCCTACAAAGGAGCAAATATCATGAAGCCTTGGTGAATTTTGAGCTCTGTTAGCCATATTGGATGCTTGAGAATATTTAGATATTTAGATCAGTAGATTGTCCTCAAATTAAAGCTTTAAGTAGTGGCATGCTTCAGAGGATTGGATAGAAAAAGCAGAACAGTGTCCTGATATTTTGTTACATATTACATCAAACAGTTCACAGTTTGGGTGTGATTTTGTGCCCCATCTAGCACGCTGCATATTGTAAGGTGTAGCTGCTTCCAGGGCTTCTGTCACTGGGATGTGTCCCTGGGCCTCCGCCCCCCACCCCGACCTTTCAGGGGACCGGCGTTTTATAACTCAGGTGGTTGAGTAGTTGTACCAGGAAACAGTGTTGAGGACACGGAACAGGGGATGTCATTTACTCCTCCTAACACTTCAGTTTTACCCAACAATGTGTGAATGAGTAGGAATTTCACACCCACTTTTGAGAGGAGAAATAACACAGAGCATTTCTGTGCTGCGAGGGTAATGGGCCCTGTCAGGCACTCAGGAGAAGGCCTCGGCTGCAGGCTTCCTCCCTTACCTGTGACCTTGAAACGCTCAGGGAAAGCTGGAGAGAAAAGCAATTTCATCTTTGAAATTACACACCAGTGTTCTCATTCATCTTGATAAGCACTTTTAAGGAACCAAAAAAAAAAAAAAAAAAAAAGAGGTAGGAATATTGCTGCTTCTATAAGGGTTATAGAGACCTTCCTTCTACGGAGTCAGTTTAAAGTAAATTTAGATGTTCAAAGATGCATTTGATTTCTATCGTGAAACCAAATTGGCCACTTTTAGAAGGTTGGGGATAAAAAAAGAAGAAAAATACAGACACGAAAGAAAACAAGTGGGAGAAAATGTATTTAAAAATAAAATTATTTTTTATTCCATACTTGAAATAAATGTAAAAAGAATAGTTGTGAAATGAGCTGTACTCTGCGATAAGCTGTCAATCATCACTGTTCATTGATTCCACAGACATATTCATTAATGATTTGTAATTGCTTAAATGATTCCTCTAGAAATGCTACCTCGATTAGCAAATGCTATCAAACTCTGGTAATAATAGGCTAAATAAGGGGAATTAATAATGTGATGATAACATTAAAATATTAAATAATTTTCTCATCAAAAAAGTAATAAATATTTTAAAATATATTCTGATTGTGACATTTATTTAGACATAAAGCTAGCTAGCTATTTTGTTCTTATAATTCCAACTGTGTTAATTTAGAGAATGTGTGTGTGTATATAGTCTTTGCCTTGAGAATAACCTTCAATGGCTCACCAGTGTAATTATCAAGTCTTTGACACCACGGAGCTTGGGTGTCTCTCAAACGTGCACAGAATAACACAATGCTTTACACAAAATCTGCCCTTCTCCCCAGAGTCTGGAATGCCCCCATTGTGATAGGAAAAGAACGTCCCTCTTTGGAATCCAACACTTGATAATACCCTCCCCCTGTTATCATGAGTGCTTCCCGAGAAAAAAGCGAGAGCTATGGTTTTCAACCCAAGAGGAAGCCACGCCAGGCAGAAATTAAGAGCAAGGGCCACAGGATTCAGTCGGGATGGGGAGCATCTCCCACAGCTGCAAGAGCAGTTCGTGCTGCAATTAGAAGGAGCTGGACGAGCCCTGGAAACACACTGAGCCCAGAGCAAAGCCCACAGCCAGGGCCTCCACTGCCTCTAAGAAGAAAGACAACAGGGGCTGTGTTAGGAAGCTCCCGGCCGTTAGCAGGAAGTAAAAAGAAAGCTACTTCAAAAACCATCTTCTTCCTTTACTGAAGGCCCCCTCAGGAGAACTATTGAAAGGAATTGTGTTGGCTGACCGCCATGGTTAACAGTCACTCAGAGCCCATGGTAACCCCCCAGCATCTGTGCCGCCTCCATCTTGCACCAGCGCCTGGATGCTTGAAGGGATGGAGGAGATCCTCTGTGAGAACAGAGAGAGAGAACAAAACTCCTAACAGGTACCGGAATCTTCTCCTCATGTACAAAGCCAGGAAGGGCGTGGGTCTTTTCCTAGCAGGGCTGTCTTGTCTCCTGATGCCTCCTGCCTGAAATCTCGGTCACAGCCCTTTGCCTGCCTTGCCTGTGTCGGGGGCATGTCTGCACACATCAGCTTACTGTCCTTCCACAGAAAGGTTCTCATGCCACAGCCGGGAGAAAGGGAGAGCAGTCATGGAACCAATAGGCTGGACGACCACCTCTCAGAGAAATGGGTGTCTGGGAGAGCATCACCCCGACTTCATGTGGGCTCAGGGGTCCCTGCACCCCTCAATTCCAGAGGGCGTCCTCATGAGCATGGAAAGCACACAATGTCATCTTCACGGGTCCCTACATGGACCCTTTCTCCACCAAACCAAACTTTGGAATTTGGGGCAAATTACAAACCTTTGCACTCTCTTCTTACTTTTATATAAGGGGGGGGGAACATAATACATACCACATAATGTCTTTTGTGTGTGAGATGCGTAGGATCATGTGGGATGCAAGTTCATGCTAAGGGCATCCTTGTTTTCCTTGTAGTCATAAACAACCCCAGAGAAAAAGAGAAAATCCCTCCTGATTTCATCTTCTCACACTCAAAATTTTCATTGTAATGCTGGAGCAGATAGTAGCAACAGTAAAGATAAATGTGCTCAGAAGATTAACCACGACTGTGGTGGTTGAACTCAGGCACACAATTGATGTCTCCTGGCTCTAAAGCAGTTTGGAAGACCACCATTTTTAGACATCCCCATTCTAAACTCTCCACCTTCTTTGTCTGTTGATGTTTATTATACTGTGAGGAAGTGCATGTGTGTGTGCTTTTATACACACACACACACACACACACACATACACACTCAATGTAGAGGTTATGGCTTTACTACTCAAAAATATTAACACGAATTTAATCAGCTGTTTTACTCAGTCTTTTCTTGTCTGCTGAAGGGACTTTAACTTTGAACTGAGAGAGACAACATTTCTCCTTAGAATTCATCTAAGGAGAACTGATATGCTTCAGAAACACAATGCAGTGGAAGGAAGTACCAGCTTCCAGGAAGACATCGTTATGAGATAAGTAAACAGTGCAGCCTTCAGCCACTTCCCAGCTTGCTCTGGGAATTCCCCAGTTGCCTTGTCTAGGATTAGTTTTGGCACCTCCAAATTTCCAAGAAAATCTCCCCACAGCAGAAAAGTATGAGTGCTATTTATTACTGGGGAAGAATTTATTTTCTCTTTGAAGGTAATCATCCTTTTCAAAAGGCATGGAGCCACCCTCTCCTTTAAAATCACTGAAACCCTTTCCAAGATCTCCAGATTTGCATGGTTTAACAGATGGCAGACTTCCACTGATGAGTAATTCATTTCTCAAAGAAGAGTCTCAAATGTGTAGAGCAAATTCTTTCACTCCTAAAATCCGGAAGCTGGTGAGACAAGCTCTTCATTAGTTGAATGAAGAGATAGTCTATACTGTAGATTGAATTCAAGAGATTTGGGAAAAAAGCTGACTTACTGGTTATTGGGTATTAGCAATAGAGCATGTGCAATACTCAAAGAGATATTTTCAGTAATATTTAAAAATTAAGTTTTCCACTTAAATTATTCATGCATTAATTCATCTTGGTGAATGATTAATGTGGAAAGGTACTGAGTACTTGATTTCATTAAAAAAAATAAAAACCTAGTGAGTGTACAAAATGGATAAAACAGGATCATTACTAAAGATTTGCTCTTGTGTTGTAGTCCTGTGCCAATAATACAGACCCTACTCACAGTGGAGTTTAACTGTTACGGTGACACAGAAGTGACTTTTGGGGGGGGAGGGGTGTACCAGTGGATGGGAATAGACTTGCCCCTGCAGACCAGATATTGGAGGGGTGTGGTGTAAATAGTAGGTACAAGCGCGTGGGATTGGGGCACCATAGCTGAGTATCATTGATGGTCTTCTGGCTCCCAGAAGACTGGGAGTCTGGCTCCCAGACTCTCCCACTAAGGGAGAGTAGGCCAGACAGACTCTTGGATTGCATACAAAGCGTCTGTCATCTCTTCGAGGAGATGGACAGAAAATCCTAAAGACTAAGTCCTGGACCTAATAGTTTGTCTAAATTTCAAAAAAGTTTCAACATCCAGCCATGGTTGTTCTGTTTTGCCAAAGTTCGGGCCCTGATTGGAAAAATCTGGGACATTGACTTAAATCAACTCAGACTGCTGTTAAAAACACCACAGACTGTGTGGCTTAAACAACAGACAGTTGTCTTTCACATGTCTGGAGGCTGGAAGTCCACATCGAGGTGCCGGCCAGTCTTTTTCCTGTTGAGGCTTTTTTCCTGCTTTGCGGTTGACCGCTTTCTTACTGTCTTCAGGTGATCTTTCCTCAGTGTGTGTGAGAAAGAGAGAGAGACAGACAGACAGACAAAACACCAGTGTCTTTCTCTTCTTAGAAGGATACTAATCCCATCATGGGTCCCCATCTTCGTAACTTCACTAAACCGTAAGTACCTCCCTACGACCTCCATATCCAAATCGCATCAAACTGGGGGTCTAAGGGTCTAAGGCTTCAATATAGGAATTTTGGGGAGACACAAACATGCAGTCCATAATACTGACCCATGGGATGGATGTATCTTGGAAGACATTCCCCCCAATTTTGACTCCTCAGATGCTTATGAACCTTCAGAATCTGCAGAATCGTCCCATCTTTCCAGAATTTGAAAAAGTGTACCTCCCTGTGCTGGAAGACAATGTCTCTCCTCTGGAAGGCAACTGGTGTTCCCTCACGATCTGCTGATTCTTTACATCCCCCCACTAGGACCATGACTAGGGTAAAGTTGCAGCGTGACTTACCTGAGGATGTCTTTAGGAGGTATTATTGAATTGTGTCCCATAAAGAGATGTTGAGATCCTAACCCCTGGTACCTGTGAACGTGACCTTATTTGGAAATAAGGTCTTTGTAGATGTAACAACTTAGGATGGAGTCATTAGGATGGGCTCTAACCCAATAGACCATGTATTCTTATAAGAAGAGGAAAACACCATGTGAGATAAGCACCCACAGAGAGACAGCCATATGACTACAGAGGCAGAGACTGGAGTGATGCGGCCATAAGACAAGGGACGACAAGGAGCAATGGCTACCACCAGAAGCTGGCAAAGACAAGGAAGGGTCTACTCAGCATCTTTCAGGGAACCTGGCTCTGCTGACATCTTGGTTTCTGATCTCTATCCACCAGCCCTGTGAGGAAATAAATCTCTCTTGTTTTAAGCCCCCAATTTGTGGAAATTTGCTACAGCACTCACAAGAACTAATACAGGAAGAAGAGGATTAAATCCCAAAAGATCTTCAAGTCCTAGCCAGCTTGTACCAGCAGGAATAAGGGAGTACACATAGAATTGGAGTTTGAAGGTACTTGATCAAGGGGAACATAAAATTGATGGGGAAGGGTATCTTGGCTTGGGAGTGCTTTTCCTATATAGAGAATTTACCATTTTTGCAAAGGTCCCTGAAATGGTGGGTACTTACTACTAGAATTGCTCATAGAAACCTAGACAGAACAATGGTGTGCAAACAGCTGAGATGCCAAACTTGCTGTGGCAGAACATGGCGGGAAGGATGAAAGGCTTAGAAAGAGGGCAGGCAGGAATGGATATATTATGTGGAGCCAAGAGACCCACCACCTTTTCCAGGAAGGCCCAGGAACTCACCTGTATCCAAAGCTAAAGGGATGCTCTGGCAAGAAGGAAAAGTATCACTAAAGTGTTCGGGGCTGTCTCTTATCTGCAGGCCTAGGCAGATGACAGGAGAGGGTGACATAAGGCTTTTCTCACTGGTAGTTATGGAGATGATGGGACCCTGAAACAATAGAGGCCAGACACTGGTACCAAGGGCTGGCACTTTTTTGAATGGCCAGCAGATGAAGTGGTGTTCTAGAGCTATTTCATAGAACCCAGTATCCCGAGATGGGCTGCTGCAAAGGCGCTAGTTGGGTTACAACAGCAGAAGGTATCCAGGGAGAATGGGAAGAGAGGACAGTCATCTCACAAAAATGTCCCTGTCCCCTGCCCAATTTCCAGACATGAGCCGGTTGCAGAGCCAGAACCCACTGACCGAAGAGTTGAGCAGGTCCTGGAAGTGAACACCCTACAGCAGCATGACAATTACACATGATAATGCTTCTTCCTATCCTTCCCAAAGGACCAGTGGCCATTTACCTGGTCATTGGGTGGGGGAGGGAACTGTACCTTGTGGGGAGGGAAACACCAGCTATTTTGATGATGATTTTGGGTGCAGTATCTAAGAGGACATTGATACCTAGAGACATAAACTCTGATTGAGCCTTCCCTACTTTAGAGTAAATACATATTGTGTCAGCTAATAAGTGGAGTCTTGTCCTAGGTCCAACTTACAGTGAATCTATTAGATCGATGGACCCACTTGGTGCTCATTTCCCTGGTGACCAAATATATAAGCGGTGAACAAATCTGACAGTAAGTACAACCCTAAAAACAGGCAGTTGGTTTGTGGATTGAAAGCAACACCTTATCAACCCTGATCAAGATAGAAAGTCACAAATAATATTGCATGTCAGAAGCCATGATGAATATGATTGCCAACATTAAGGACCAAAAATGTACAGGGGTGGTAGTTCCCTCATATATTCATTTAATTGACCAGTCATGTCCTCTGTAGAAAATGAATGGATCTCAATAATGACATAGACTACGACAAACTCAACCCCTCAATCAAGTTCAGTCACTCTGTCAGTTAACGTATGTTTGCTAGAGCAGGTACGGAGAACCTCAGGGACATCGTATGTGATCACTGATTTGGCAAACATGTATTTTTCTATCTCATTCAGTAAACAAGATGAGAGTTTGTTTTCACATGGAATTGACCACAATAGGCATTTATGTTTTTGCCCCACAGCTATATTAAATACATCCTCTGTCAATTATACAGTCCAAAGAATCTTGAGTGACTCGACATTGACCTATTACAAGGATGGCATTATGCTGATCAGGCCAGGTGAGAAAGAGGTGGTTAAATGCATAAACCACTGATAAAAGACCCTGCACTCCTGAGGTTGGTAGATAAACTTTCCAAAGATTCAGAGACCTGCTATATCCGTAAACATTTTAGGAGACTGATAATTAGGGTCACGCTAGGATAAGTGATATCACCTTGGACTCCATCCTATGAAGAAACAAGCACAATGCCTAGTAGGCCTGTTCAGTTTCTGTAAGGAGCATATTCTGCACCTCAGGTGGCTCCTTTAGTCGCTAAACTGAGTGACTCAAAAGGCTGCTACCTGTGAATGGGGCCCGGAGGAAAAAGAGCTCCGCGGCAGACCCTAATTGTGGTGAAAGAAGCCCTCCCACTTACATCACATGATCTGTCAGACGCTATGTTGTTGGAGGTATCGGTGATGGGAAAATACATTTTGTGAAGAATGCGGAGCATCTGAGACTAAAAGTCGCAATGCAGGGGGACCCTGGGGGTCTGAAGCCAGGCCATGCCATTTGCAGCAGAAAATGATATGCTTTTTTCAACACAAAAAAATGTAGACTACTGGACCCTGGAAGAGATGGAATGCCTGGCCTGTGACATCAAGCGGCCATGCATCTAGAACTTTCCAACATGAACTGAGTACTGCCAGACCCATTGAGTGCCCAGGTTAGGCCGACCCAGCAAAATCTATCCAATGATGGACGTGGGAAATCTGAGATAGAATTGGACCAAAGGGCATAGGCGGGTCCCCCTGACCATGGTGGCACTCAGCACTTTTGTACCAGACACCTTCCTTAGCTCACATCTATGGCCATACAGGAGATCCTATGACCAACTCAAGAAGGAGGGGAAACTCTGCACTTAATTTACGGATACGTTCATGAGTCCAAGTTACAAACAGACAGCTGTCACACTCCATACTCATTCAGGTGTGGCTTTGAAAAAGAATAACAAGGAAAATTATCTCAATAGGAAAACCTTCAGTAGTGAACTTTGTCATGTCCTCCCTGTGGAAAAAAGAAAGGGCCCAAGAGCATATGTATAAACTCATGAGCAGTGGCCACTGGCCTAGCCAACTGGTCATCACCTAGAAGAAGCAAAAAGATTGGAAGATCAGGGAAGAAGGTCTGTGGCAGAAGCATGGAGATGAATACATAGAAGTGGCCATAAAGTTTGAAGATCTGTGTGTTACATATCAATTTCCATCAGAAAGCATTCACCAGGGAAGGGATGTTGAAAAGAAAAATAATAGCGGCAGTGTCCTTCTGTCATCACCTCTCCCCATGCTGACACAGTGGACACATGGACAAGTGTCGTGGTGGCACAGATGGAGTTCATGCATGTGCCAACATCATGGACTCCACTGACCACGGCTGACCTGGCTACTGCCGCAGCTGATGTCAACCTGCCCGCCCCGGAGACTAACGCTGAGACCCTGACAAGGCAACATTCCAGAGACCAAATGGCTACTAGGTGTCTAGATCGGGCCCCCTCCAAGCTGATGGGCCAGCAGTGCATTCCCACCAGAGAAGGGAGTGTTCTGAATGTGAGTTTGCTTTTGCTGCTGTAGGAGCTCGGCCAGCACCACTATTCTGGCCCTATTGACCAGCCTGGATCCCACGTGATATCCTACAAATCAGGGTGGTCCTTTCAGCACAGGAGTTGCAGGCATGGGCCCAAGACTATGGGGTCCACAGTCATGTCACCTAGGGGCCACTGTCCCACAAAGAGTGCTGGAAAGGTCAAGTGTCAGCTTGGTGACCACACACTACGAGGACAGAGTGCCACGCTCCAGAGCACAGTGTGTATTTTTAAACAAAGATCTTTGCACAGCGTTGTGTTACCAACAGGGAGAATCCCCGGGCTTACAGGAATGTAAGCCCTATAACCATCACTCACAGTGACCCATCCCCACAACTCTGCGCTCTGCAAAGTGAGAGTTCTATGCTTCCAGAGGGCCCGCTTTTGCCAATGGGCAAAGCAAAAATCCAAAGAATTGTAAGCTTCCTGGGCTCCCTGAGTTTCTTGTGTTCAGGGACCAGCAGACATGTCACCATGTTATCAAGGGTAATCCACCCTGATTGGCAGAAGGAAGAGGAGTTGCTGTAACACAAGGGGGGAGGGAGGTAAATGTGTGGAACCCAGGTTCTCTACCTGGGTGCCTTCCTTGTGTGCTTTATTCCTCCATCCCTCACGCACCAAACTCAACTGTAGCTCCTCTATTTCCACACAGTCTGTGCCCTTGCTTGAGACAGAGAACAGGTCTTATCGCCCAACCCATGGCACAAAGCCCAAATGCCCAGTAAATGGACATAGAAGATTAAATGGATCCTTTATGTAATTTGAATGACAATTTTTCAAGCTACAAAGCAGTGTGTCTACTAACACTATTATGTAGAAGGTGTTTTCTATACACTTGACAAAGCGCCATGCAGCTGGGCCTCTCCCCTGTGTTCTGGGGGTGACACTGATGATTCCTCCAGGCTGCCGACCAGGCCTGGGCAGAAGAACAAAGCTGTGCGGAAGGGATTATGAATGATTCCCATTTTATGGGTGAAGAAGAGAAGTCACATTCCCCAGCAGAGCCAGGATCTGACCCCAGGCTATGGCGGCTGAGTGGTCGCCCTTCCCCACACTGATTCCTGCTTCCCCAGAGCTGGTGTTGGAAACGGGTTATGGGGTGTGAAGTCCTCCCACAGAGCAGCTGTCAGGAAACCCACGTGTCTCTGCTTGGGCTCAGCTCTCAGACGCAGGAAGTTCTTTTTAAATTTTTTTTTTATTGGAATATAGTTGATTAACAATGTTGTGTTAGTTTCAGGTGTACAGCAAAGTGGATCAGTTATCCACATACATGTGTCCACTCTTTTTTAGGTTCTTTTCCCATGTAGGCCACCACAGGGCATTGAGTAGAGCGTGATCTGACTCTGCCCACATCAGAGCAGCCCACCTCCCAGCACTTAGTGCCCCATTAGGGAGACTTGGAGCAAATTATTTAAATTTCAGTTTCATCTGGAAACTACTGACAAGAATCTCACACGGGTCTTATAAGGTTAAAAGACAAGACAAGCTCTTGTATATTATACTTAGGCATGCTCTTTGGTATGTGTCCAGTGACTATAATTTTAACATATTATAATGTGTTGTCTATATTATGATAAATGCTACACGGGCAACCCTGTCACGGGGCACTTTTGAGTTTTTCTGCACAAAACAATGCAAATGGAAACGAAGCCATACATCAAACTCATTATCTACTCTAGGATGTTCTTTTTGAATTGAAAAGCTGCATTTAATTACAATCTATTTTCATTTCCCTCTATTTTGGGAAATTTTGGTGTGTGTGAAGACTCCCTTAGCTCTTCTGTCTCACACGGGACCCAGGCCAGTGGCCCCCTGGACTCCAGCAGGTGCGGAGATTCCAAAGCGGCCGGGGTGGGTGGGACCCCTGGGCAGAGCCCTTTCCCTTCATCCCGTCAGTCAGCCCCGACCTCCTGGCTGGATCCTGCTCTTGCGGAAATCCAGCTGTAAGATGCCACAGTCTTTAGTAGATGTGACGAGGTTCCAGAAGGAGAAGGCAGGAGAGGAGGCCTGGCTTCCTGACGGGGGTGGAGTCTCGCCTGCTCTTTCCTGAGCCCACAACATCACTAAAGCAATAAGGGTGCAACCCTGCGTACACGCCTCAGAGGTCAAGGCAGACACGTCCCGCAGAACCAGGATGTGGCATTGGCTTCAGAACCTTTTTCTCAGATGCTGGCTTATCTAAAACAGCATAATTGGAAACACGTCCAAGGAGACAGGCCACCCAGCTGTAGGGCTGTAGAATCCCCTTGGTCACTATTTCCTAGGACACACGTTCTTTAGAGAAGCCCCGCTTGGTGATACCGGCTCCAAAGTGCCTGTGAAATGCCACCAGGGCTTCCCCAGTTTGGTGTCCTCCGATGAGAAATTTAGCCCTGATGGGAAAAGGATCCAATGAAAGGACTGTGGCTGCTTTGTTGGAAAACTATTGCCATAACTATGATTTATGAAGGAAACAATCTATCCTCTATCCCCACAAAGCGCATTTACCTTCCGACCTGGGGGCTGGTCCCAGTTAACAGACAGAAGAACAACGTTCTCCCCGTATCTGCCCCATGCCCTCCCTAAAATTAAATCAGAACAAATGTATCTTTACGTGTGTCTGTTCATTCTCCCCCTGCTCTGATGACTAGGTATTAAATGTAAAGTTTAGACAGTGTGTTTTCCACAGGAGTCTGATCCCTTCTGATTTTACTGCAAACCAGGGAGCTGGGGCCACAAAAGCCTCCTTTCACAGACAGGAAGCGTTTTCACCTGGAAAAATAAACTGACAAAGACAACATTTACATATTGCTGATGATATAATGCCCTTGGAGGAAACCCTATAGGGCCTTTTATTTAATGGTGCATTTTAAGAGATGGAAATGCCTGGAGGTATGGTAATACTTAATTTTCCTGTTTCCTGCCCCAGCTCCTGTGAATTTCCCACAGCGAGGTGCCCATGTGACCACCTGGCTGTCTCCACTGTCCTGAATCAACATTAGAAAATAGGGACCATCTCTCTGGCTGTAGCTCTTTAATCACTCGCCTTGTTTGCGGCTTTATACTTCCTCAAAACACCGTGCAATGATTCACGTTACTGAATAAAACTCTACATATCTGGTAACTTTCCTTGTCTAATGTGTGAAAAAATAAAACGAAGAGAAAACAGACACAGTGGAAATTCTCCATTTAAGACAGATCATCCTGAGCTGACATTAGGGAAGCGAAGCATGGGCTTGCTTATTCTACAAGGGATTAGATAACCCTTTGATAACCATTCTAGTCTTATTATTTTTTCCAAACCCAGCCAGTTGTATATGAAATTAACTACTCACGTTCACCAGAATAGGCGGCTAGAGTCCGGTTTGGCTAGAGTCTGGAA
Source organism: Balaenoptera ricei (assembly GCF_028023285.1). NCBI lineage: Eukaryota > Metazoa > Chordata > Mammalia > Artiodactyla > Balaenopteridae > Balaenoptera > Balaenoptera ricei. The sequence goes on from NC_082641.1 coordinate 3,207,134, forward strand.
TTGGGGATGACACCAGGGTACCTTAGGAACAACGGAGGGAGGGACTCATTGTAAATATCCCAGCTAAATGGAAGAAGAGAGCTTTGTCTGCCGGCTTCCCCATCCCACCCCTAAATTCTGACTCCTTTGGTGGTCCCAGATAAGAAAGATCACTCCTGTGGCAATGCCATGATCCCTTCTGAGCCAACCTGATCTTTCTAAAACGGTTCTGTAACATTTCACCCTATAGGATGGGGTACATTGAGCTGGCCGATGAGGCAGACACCAATTCCTGGGGCTCTGCAGAGTTTCTGCCAGCCAGAACCCCCTCAGGAGGGTAGAACAGGGCTTTCTGTACTAAGGCCATCAAAAATATCCACATTCTTTGATTATTCCTTTAATAATAATAACTGCAGGTCCTCCTTCAGAAAGTGCCCCTAGATTGAGTGAATTTCTGTTGTATCAGTAAGAAGCCTCGATTCGTTGTTGGAGTGATTCCTCTGAATCTCTGTTCAGAGGGGAAAGGAAACACAGAGGGCCCCACTGTTGACCCTACAAAGCCCTGCACTGTTCTTCTCTCTGGCATTCAGGTCAGCGTGTTGTGTCACTCTGGGAGCTCTCATCTCCACAGTAAGGACCAGCCCAATCTCCAACACCGCATGCCCCTCCCCCAAGTCTCTGGAAGCCTTCAGAGCTAACATCAAAAGCGTAGGTTAAACCTACAACACATCTTTCCAAAGGGGCAACAAAAGTTCTCTTTATCCCTTGATCAGCTAAGCTCACCTGTAGGAAATGTTACACCTTTTTACTAACCTGACACATTGTCTTTTCGGTATAAACTACAGACATCTTGACAGGCTCGCAGCCGTTGACAGCTCCCGGGAGCGCCGGGTGGCGCCCTGAGAACTCTGCCTCTGCAGGCTAGAGAGCCCACCACCCTCCAAACCCTCAAGCATCCTTTCCTCTTGACACTCACACAGCTGATTTATCGAAATGAGCAGAAACTTCTACCTTGGCAGGGGAGTCCCTGACACAACGTGTGTATAGTAAAACACATTTTGATGTTTTCAAATAAATACCTTGCCTTAAATTAGCAAGCTATTGGATTACTCTGACAGGTTGGCCAAACAAATCATCAGTCAATGGTTGTGACAACCCCTCTGGAAGCATCTTACTGGGGTCGGTCCAAGACGCTCACCGGAAAGTGCGAGGGAGGGGTGGCAGTGACCAGGAAATGTGAACAGCAAGGCTGTGTCTCTGGTGCTCTCTTTCAAAGATATTGTTGAAATCAGAACACTTTATATGAAAGAACCTGTTGAAAACAGATATTTTCTTTTTAATCAGCTGTCAGCCAGTACAAAGTACTTTGCTTTCCTCTGTTCCTTCTTCCCTTCTTCCTTTCTGAAAAACCTAAGCCTTGAATACTTTCCAAAGAACAAGGATCTACCCTTGAGGATGATAATCGTTGCCCTTTCTCGTCTAAAAGAAAATTCATTTTATTAACATATACAGTTGTGTATTTTATTGTCATGTATTCAGTTAAACAGGAGGGTCTTATGAATTTCAACCAGGCTGAGCATATGAAATTGATTTGGATTCTCCCTTTTAATTGGAAAGTCATTGGAGCAATAATTAATAGATTTGAAGGATTTAAATATTTATTAATAGCATAAAACTGTGTTTGGCTGCTCTTTGTATACTTTCTTTCCTCACCACTGTTTCATTTTCAGTGTGTCCGACTACATCATTTTTTTGAGCTTAAGTGGTGGGTAAAGTTATTTGTCGATGGCAACAGAAAAGAAAAATGGTGTCCTTTACAGGTACCTGGGGGACATTACCTTGTCATCTCTTTAGGTGTCTGTAGTTTCCTCTCTCTGCACTGGTATAGCTTCAAGGTTTACTATCTTGTCACAGCAGGGTGCAGAGGGGTGCACAGTACATATTTATTGAAGGGATGAACACATACAACCGAAGCGGGCCAGTAGGCGGCCAACCACAATGACACACGGGCATATGTGCACACAACCCAAGTGCAGTGTAAGGAGGTCAAAATTCAGAGGCTGCTTCCGGCCGAGGCTTGGGGGAATGTCACCCAACCCAAAAAGGAGATGGTTCACTAAACACCAGCTGTTGCAAATCTCAGCGTCTCCGGAGACTAGACCGTCCGGGAAGGAGAGAGAACATTGGGGAAGGCGCAGCCCCCCTTCAGGAGCCCGTGATGAGCTTGGTGGATTTCACAGAGCGGAAGAAATGCCCCCACCAGCCCCGGAGATTAGCAGGGTCTGTGCGACCCCTGTTTCCAGGCACAAGACACGCTCAAGGGGTTCTGAACAGCACGTGGGGCGGCTCTTACTTTGGAGGGCAGAGCACAAGCCCAGTGACACCCAGATGGAGCTGCGCCCAACAGAAATCAGAAAGGTAGAGAAGCCGCGTTTACACATTCTGTATGTGAGCTATTTGTAATATCTTAAAATAAGTAACTTTTGGTAGTTTTTAAATCCAGGCATTTAAATGACTGCCATAAATCCATTCGATGATCAAATCAGGGCCCATTTTCTGGAAAAACTGATTATTTCAGGAAGTTGTCATCACACAGAAGCTCCTTAAAAACTTCACCCTTCCCCCCCACCCCCCCTGCCCCCGGAACCACACACCCACACAGTTAGTCACAAAATAGATGACTAAGTTATAATAACAACTTAAAACACTGTAGCAACGCAAGAGGTTTACCAGCGTCCACAAGGCGCTTTGTCCTTCAGTTGCAGCTGAGTGCCTCTGGGTTCGGTCCCAACACAGCTCAGGGCCTCTGATGGCAGCTCAGGTGCCCCAGACCAGAATGACCCTCTAGAACCATCACCCAGGTTAATTACCAGCAAGTTAGTAATGAAGAGACTCAGGACCGTGTTTAGGTCCTCTGAGCACTGAGTGTAAAGTGCAGGGGTTACTTTGTAATTGTCTCCGGCTGTCATGGTCTGTTCCTCAAATTCAACTTTCAACCTCAGCTGGCCTTCACGCCTCCCTGAGTCACAGGGGCTGCACAGGGTGCTCTTTCTGTAAAGCACCTGCTTCTGAAATGTCCTCCCTCCACTCACATTCAGTTCCTCAAAATTAATGAGTTAATCATTTACTTTTAATTCATGAATAATTAATGGTAATTACTTAACTATAACGCATTGATGCTTAACTTTGAACACCAAAAAAATCAGTTGCTTGTAGGCAAGAATAAAATTTAACATTGATTTTGAATATGCAAAATGCACAGGTTACTTTCTTAACACATACTCTATGGTCTTCAGAAAGTACCTTCTCGTCTTTCTGGGTTTTCTCATCCGTGTCCCTATTAACAAGGAAGAGATGTCTTTGCTGAATAATTTGTGGGGAAGACAGGAGAGTATAGCATGATCCATCCACACCCTGAAGTACAAGTGCTGACACAGGTTTCTGAGTCATCTCTGTCATATGCTTGTACCTGCGACTCAGAACACCCCCTCCGACCCCTCAGCAGCCCCCCGGAACATGAGCTGAGCACTGCCTGGAAGCACGGCCTTGGATCATATATGGAAAAAAGACAAACATCCTATGACACCACTTATATGTGGAATCTAAAAAAAAAAGATACAAGTGAACTTACTTACAAAACAGAAATAGACCCACAGACATAGAAAACAAAGTCATGGTTACCGAAGGGGAAAGTGGAGGGCGGTGAGGGATAAATTAGGAGTTTGGGATTAACATATACACACTACTATATATAAAATAGATAAACAACAAGGTATAACACAGGGAATTATACTCAATATTTTGTAATAGCCTATAAGGGAAAAGAATCTGAAAAATAACTGAATCACTGTGCTGAACACCTGAAACTAGTAGGACATTGTAAATCAACTATACTTCAATAAATTTTTTTTTCCTTATGATGAGAACACAGGATCTACGCTCTGAACAGCTACCAACGTGTTTTTAAGAGCTTGGCTCATGCATATATATTAAAGCAAGGCTCTTCTTTCAAGTGTCATCCATGCTTTGCATGCAACAAAGATTCAAAAACCAGGCTCCTGGTACCTGGTGAAAGACATGGTTGGGAAGAGCTATAGCCCCCAGGACTAGACGGCTGGGAGCATGAAGAGCTCTACCCATGTGTCGCTTTTCAGAGAGGAAGCCAGTGGGCGTAGCTCCTAGAGGACTTTCTCATTTTAATATATTTCAATTCATAAGATTTCTTCAGAGACTAATATTTTTATGGATCAACTTCCACGCCAAACTTTTACTCAGGAGTATAGTTTGCATCAAATAGACTGCAAGAAAAAGAGCCGGCTTCTTAAAATCCTTTCTTCCTGCAGCGGCCAGGGGGCAGAGCTGCCCTCCCGCTGGGGACAAGCATTTAAGCTCAGGCCAATCCTCCTCTCGCTCAGCTCAGCGTCAGGCAGTGCAGCGCCATCTCCTCCAGGCAGCAGGAAGCCTGTGGGAGCTGCGGGCTGCGGGGGCCTCGGGCTCAGAGCTGCAGGTCAAAGATGGATGGATCCTCCACCCCACCTCCGCCACCCCTCCAAACAGAGTGCGCGGGGCCTATGAGGGCCACGGAGCCTATGTGCCGTAAGACTGTGTCCACACAGCCTGGAGGAGGGGATGCCATCGGTCAAAGTGCTTATTCACGAGGCACCTTGAGAAAGGAGATGAGTTACTTCTAACACTAGGCAAAAGAAACTGACGGGAGAAAGTAGAAGAGAGGGAAGAGGGGAGGAAACGGTTTGGCTTTACAAACCTCTGCACAACTCAGAAGCCTGGTTCTGGCCTGTCCTTCTAGATCCACCACTAGCAGCGGGTTTTGTTTCATGACTTGCTTTTTATCCCCTTCGTGAAACGGGATTCAGAAGCAGGGCAGACCAGCCTGGCCTCAGCGACAGGAGCCTTTGGACGCATCTGTAACTCCTGGAGGCCACCAAACATCAATTACTGGGCTTGCGGCTCTGAAGGGAGACGTAGGGTGTAGCTGAGGACAGGGCCTCTTGGCTGAGATGACCCGCAGCCCCTCTGGGCCATCCAGGTCTGCGCAGGCACCACAAAGCCCATGGGTGAGTGAGGTACATTTCAGCAGATTTGCAGGTGGTGAGAACCTGCCTTCTCATGGGAACTCAAAGGCCACACCTCCCCTTTCTGACCTCTTGTTGGGTATCTCAGGGCCTGAACCATCCGCCCTGCAGGCCAACATCCCTGTGACCCTCCTACAACCCTGCTAGGGATCTGACTGTGTCCCTTTCCCCCAGTTTCATGTGTTGAAGCCCTAATACCCAGTGTGACAGTATCAGGAGGTGAGGACTTTGGGAGGTGATTATGTTTAGATGAGGTCATGAGGGTGGGACCCCATGATGGCATTAGTGCCCTTATGAGAAGAGGAAGAGGGACCAGGGCCTCTCCTTCTCTCAGCTGTGTGAGAACACAGCCAGAGGTGACTGTCTATAAGCCAGGAGTAGGGTTTTCCCCAGACACCAGAATCAGCTGGCACCTTTACCTTAGACTCCTCAGCTTTCAGAAGTGTGAAATGAATGTCTCTTCTGTGGCATTTTGCTGTAGTATCTTAAGCTTTTACAATTTCTGGTGATTTATCATGCTAATGTATCATTAAAAGCAAGGGGATAAAGGTTTTCCACTTTGTAACTTGAAGACAAACTGCCCAGCCTCGGGGTTTGGGAGGCCTTGATGAGCCCGTGCAAACCTGACTCCCTCCCTAGGAGAGGCCTTCTTTCCTGGGCACCAGGAACCTCAGCATATCCTGAGTTGTTCTGATAAAGCCCAGAGGGTTTAATTTCATCTTTAATCCCTGCCAGAAGTATTTTGTTTCATTTTGATTTGAGGGATAAAAATGGTTTAAAAACTCATTTTAATCTCACAATTTAGCTGGGATAAGAATGTACTTGGAAACACAAGGGGCAATTTCACTTCAAATAAACCACCGTACCTGGCTCGCCAGATCCTGCTAGAGCTCTAGTGGGTGAATGAGGCCACCTTTTCCTCCAGAGAGTCCATCCATCCCCAGTGTCAGCACGGAGGAGATGTCCCACCTCCAGCCACGTCCAGAGACATCAAGTTCAGGTGGAGATGCACACACATGGTATAGATTCTGCTGGGAAAACTTCTGCTCTGCAAAGCTCACTGAAGTCACAGCCCCAGGAGAGCAGACCTCACAGGCCTGTTCTGCATGGGGAGTGATGGGCTAAAAGTTGAATTGGAGATAGTTCTACCTGCTCTCTGGAGAGGTGGTTCTCAAAGTGAGGTCACTTAGAGCACTGCTCCCTTCCCAACTGTAGCCCAGAGCTCAGGTGCCCAAATCAGATACTGAAGCCCTGTATGCAATGCACAGAAACAGATGAGAAAGCAAAACAAGAAACATGCCCCTGGGACTTCCCTGGTGGCGCAGTGGTTAGGAATCCACCTGCCAAGGCACGGGACATGAGTTTGAGCCCAGGTCCGGGAAGATCCCACATGCCGTGGAGTAACTAAGCCCGTGCGCCACAACTACTGAGCCTGTGCTCTAGAGCCTGTGCTCCGCGACAAGAGAAGCCACCGCAATAAGTCCGTGCACCGCACTGAAGTGTAGCCCCCACTCGCCGCAACTAGAGAAAGCCCGCACGCAGCAACGAAGACCCAACACAGCCATAAATAAATAAATATATATATATATATATATATATATATATATTTTTAAATGTGCCCCCATTCTGAAACTGCTCAGAACTAAAAATAATTTTTGTTTCAAGCCTGTGTTGTCTGTGTTGGAATTAAATACTAGTTCATATTTAGTGCTAAATTATAGACCTATTTATTTCAAGTTTAGTGTAGAGATTATGTAGAATTTTGTCACTAAACTAGTTGGAAAACCACTTGAAAGGGTGCAGTGACAACAGGCCCATTAAACAGGAAATTCTTGGAGCCTTCAAAGAGGAGGAGATAAGAACAGAGACTAAGGAGGACTGATGAAGTTAGTGCAGGAAATACTGCCCAGAAAGAGTGGGCAGAGTCTATCAATCCAGAGGATGTGGAGGATGAAGGACAGAGCAGGAAATTATTAACAGGTGGGCAGCTGGTTTTTTGGGGCTAGATGATGTTAAAAATGAGAAAAGTTGTCCTTTTTTAACTGGCAGTGCATTTCACAGTACTTTAAGCTTTTATTTTAATTTCTTCTGATGGGACAGATTCCTGTCCTGTGCTTTCATCGCATGATTTCCTTAAACCATGATGGTCATGAAAATAACATCAACCTTTACATAATAACATTCCGGAATTTTAACTTTGGACACGTTTTCTTTTTTGAGCCTTCAAATAATGCCTTGTGTGTACATGGATCTTATTCCATTTTTATGCATGGGAAACTGAGGAGTAAGGAAAGAAAATTATATATCCTGACTCATGCAAGGAATATGTGCTAAAATTTGTCTGGGAGCCACAGTTCCTAGCTCCCAACGAAATAAATGCACTTTTCACAACATATTCTTGAGTGTGGGTGTGGGGTCTCAAATCCAGAGAGCCTGGCCAGGGAATTCTACCCTTAGCAGTGTATTGCCAATGAAATTGATACAGCTCTTCTAAAGAAGTGTTCCGTAACAGAAAATCTTGAGCTACTGCCCCCTGATTTTCTCTCATGAGTTTTTTGTTGGGTTTTTTTTTTTTTTTTTAACTTTTCCTACATTTGACCTACTTCTGTCTTAACACATTTTTCTAAAAATTACAGAGTTGTAATTAAGTGGTCTCATTCTTGACATTTTTGGGGAAATCTTGAAGTAGCATATTAATTCCTAAAAAGGGGCATGCAAGAAACTCTCCAAACCCTCCGTATTTGGATATGGCCCCAATCAACTTGGTTCTTGGAACATACATGTAAATATACCGATTAGCAGTTTACTAAATACGTGTGCTATTGGAAAATCAAAACACACACCTGATTATTAAAAATCTTCGTAAACACCTTCCCGCCCACAATTCAAATATTATGCAAACCAGTGATTAAAGCTAAGAACAGTTTCCAATAAATAGCTCCCATCACAAACCGCCTTCCAACCTCCAAACTATTAGTGCTCTCGGCCGCTGTCAGACCCGGCGATTCACTGGACAATGAGAGAAATTCTCTCAGATTCCAGCACCAAGATCTCCCCCGTCGCCCTTCCCAATTAACACCAACAGCTTGCTGGCCACAGGCAATTCTCAGAGTGCTTGGCCTGACTTAATTTTGCTTTTAGCTCTCAGTGCCAGGAATACCTAGAAAATCATCTACTAATTATCTAGCATTATCTATGTCAGTTCATGTTTAAAAGTAGCTCGTCTAATTACAAGCCCCCTTGCTATTTGCCTCTAAAGAGTGGGTTTAACTGAGAATTTCTCCAAAAGGGTTTGCACTAAATGCTGGTAATTATGTGCTTCCATTCTTTGGAGAGTGTTCTCTCAGGAATCAACAACAAACAGAGTGACTCAAATGATGCTGTCATGGTGGGAAGCTGTAAGCGGTAATTACAACTTGGCATTTCCAGTGATGCCTTCTCCTGGACAGTTAGTAAACTATGTGCTCACCCAGCCCTAGCATTCTCCAGAGAACTGTGAACTCTCTCACCGCTTCCAGAAACTCATGGAATCTTCTACTTTGCTGTCATAGTAAAAGCCAGTTCTCTCCCAGCAGGTGTTTCTTGAACATATTTACAGTCAAAGAAATAAAATTTGATTTTACAGCAGGTTGGCATCTAATCCTACTCAGTGTCTTATTGAGAACATGGAGAATGGTTCAAACGTCAGTGATGTGGTTATATTATGACTGAATGGATGTACCATGTTATCCATTTAATACGAGCAAGTAAAAAGAGTTCCTCATCACCCCTGACATGCTAGAAAATTCTGACAGGGCAGCTAATCTAAGAAAGTATTTTAAATTACTAGGAAATTGATGCTATGATTATTATTTTTTTAAATTAAAATGATTTAAAACCCAGAGAAATGTTAGAAGTGTGCTTCAAATAACTTTTTTTTTCCTTGAAACATTTGAATGTAACTTACTAACCCCATGTTCCATCACACGTGACTACTTACTTATGTATTTTCTATCAAGAAGGGACCCTTTCCTACGTAAAGGAAATGCAGCTCTCAAAATCAGGAGATCAACCCTGACGTGCCACTACCTTCTGACCCTCAGATCTTAATTTAAATTTCGCCAATTGTCCCGATGTCTTTTTTAACATAAGGATGAGTCCATTTCAGAAAGCCGTGCTGCATTTGGCTGGCATGTGTCAGTCTTTCCACTACTTTAATGAGCTCAACACTTGTTAGGATTTTAGGCCATTTGTTTTGTAGAATGTTTCCCAGCTTGGGTTTGTTCAACGTAGTTTGAAATCATATAAATAACCCCTTCTTCATTAAATACTTTAAGTATTTATTAACACCACTACGCACTCATGTTTTCCTTTGTTGTACGATGTTGTAATACCCTATTGTCATTAATTATTTTGATGCTAAAATTAGGCTGGTGGCCCCTGTGGCCTCCGGCCCATCTGCTCTTCATTCTTTGAACACGTCTCTGCTTTTTGCTACAGACGTTCTAGGCTCATCTTGTCTATTCTCTGCCCCGACCTCAGAACCAGCCATTTCTCCAAGTCTCCTCTTAGTGGAAAATAACATTTAGAAGGTGAGGTCTAGACTTCCGGTCTGTTCCACTGCTGTTTGGGTATTGCTACTCCCAGCTTATGTCAGTGCACAAAACCAGAAATGTGTATGGAACAATGCACACCCGTGCACACACACAAATGCATTCACACCTCTATCTGTGTCTCCATCTGTATTTCTTGGAATCCACGGCATCGCCAATTCCAGTAGAAGGTACAGGCACATCCTGGCCCTCTCCCTCCCCCTATTTTAACTCCTTCATCCAAGAGTGAGAAGACCAGCTGCCATGCTCCTTAGTGCATCTATGTATATGAAACCAAGCTCCGAGCTCTGTCGACCCCATCACTCTCCCATGAAGATGCTCTTTTCTCCTCTTTGGTTTCTGACACGCCATTCAGGGCTACCTCTTGGTATCGACACCTTCCACACCTCTCTTAGGATGTGACAAGCTGGGTCAGCTGCACCTTGCAGGGACGTGCACAACCTTCCACCTGCTCTGCCCACACCATGATGGCTCTGAGCAGAACTGTTGGGAAAGGCAGAGAAGGGCAGAGAGAGATAGAAAGATAAATAAGAAAAAGGAAGCACACCCACCATCAGGTTTAAAGGTGGATTTCTGGGTGATGGGGTAGGGGCCCTGTTCAGATGTAAATAGTGCTATTGAGTATGGCTAGTCCACGGGATGGCCCTTCTGCATCACCACCTCACCTGAAAGCTATGATATTCTGTTTATTTTAAGACTTTACTTTTTAGAGCAGTTTTAGGTTCACAGAAAAAATAAGAGGAGGATACAGAGGTTTCCTGTATATCCCACACATGCCTCCCCCATTTTCAAATCCCCCACCAGATGGTGCATTTGTTACAACTGGTGAACCCACAGTGACACATAATTACCCAGAGTCCAGAGTTTACATTAAGGTTCACTCCTGAAGCCTTCAAGAGTGAATGTTCTCCATTCTGAGTTTGGACAAATGCATAATGACATGTATCCATCAAGAGATTATCACACAGAGTGTTGTCATTGCCTAAAAATCCTTCATTCTCTGCCTATTCATCTTTCTTCCCCAACTCTGATTATTAATTTTTAATTGATGGCACTTAAGTGTACAAGGAATTATTACCATGAGTAGTCGTTGTAGTAGAGTTGGTGGTGGTGATGTAGGTCATAGGACTTTAGAAGACCTCCCTTCCCCCAGGTCAGGAAAAGGGTTGCAGACCCTCAGTACAGGAGACGCTGCTGCCCAAGTCAGAGTTTCACAGCACTTACAGTGACAGCCTTTTCATGGAACTGGGCACGTAGATTTGGACTTGCCGGTTCCACCTGTACCAAGAGGTGACCCCTGTGGCTACAATTCCTGGCCCAGCTGCTTCTGTATTTGCCCACCTGTCCTGTCCTCAGACCTCAGGACTCAGAGGCGTGGGCATCTGGACCTCTAGTAGCATCTCCAACATAGCACATTTTCACAGCACTCTTGACGTCCACATCCTGCTCCCCTACCTGGACCCCGAATCTCAGGCACCATGGGCCATAAGCTGTTCAAATCAAAATCCTGGGGTTCATCCATCCTTGGGGCTTTCTCTTACTCACTCCTCAATTTAATTCCATCAGCAAGTCCTGTTTTTTTCCATAATATTTTCTTATTCTTTCTCCTTCTCTCCATCTCCACTAATTCCAATATGTGCGAGGCCACCATATTCTCCCCAGAAGTCTGCAGTAACTTCCCCAGCCGTGTTCTAGCTTCCACTCCCACCTGCCTACAACTCATCCTACCTGCAGCAGGCAAAGCACCTGTGGACAATTTAAATCCAGTCATGCAGCTCACCTCATAAAGCATCCCAGGGCTTCCTAACACACGTATAACAAAATTAAAACTTCAGAGGCTAGAGTGTTGATTATCCAGTATACATTCTTATCAGGACACTTTTTGACAGGAATCGAAATATGTACAACTTAGTAAAAAAAGAATGTCAAAACCAACAAAAAACCCTAATTCGCAACTTCTCTTGCAAATAGGAGTAGCCACCCTCATGAAAGAGTGCTAGCTAATAATATGGAATTCTGCTAGAGAGTTTTGGAAGAATTTTTACTTTCCTGATATAGGTTTCACCCCATTTTGGTTGCCCTTTTTTTTTTTTTTCCTGTCCAGAATATAATGGTGTTGGTTGGAGGGTTGGAGCTATAGTAACCCTATTGGAACCATGAAGTAAAGGCTATGAGAATCCCAGAGACCACATCCCAGAAACTTTGGATCATTAAAGTAACACCAAGAACTACCTACCTCCACCTCCAGACTTCCTATTACCTGAGAAAAGTAACCTGCATGTATTCAAATCACTGCAGTCAAGTCTCTGAGTGCAATCACAATTCTGCCCTATGATGACCTCTATCTTCTGGTCCCCACCAAACTCTCTGGCCTGACTTCCTACACTCTCTGGTTGCTCACTTCATTCTTTCTCATTTTTCTGTCAGGACCTCCCCTAAGTCAATACCCCCAACTCATAGACACACACTCATCCGCATGCCATTATCCACTTGTATTTTCTCCATGGCACTTGCTCACTTGAATTTTTTAATGTTTGTCATTTTATTACCTGACGTCTAATGCTGAAATGTAAACTGTATGGGGAAAGGAAGCTTGTGTGAGTTGCTCTCACTGAACACCTGGTGCCCAGAACAATACGGGGAGGTAGAAAATACTACCAGAATGAATAGGATGAATGGGTCTAACTCTCAGGTTCAGTTTATTTAGCAATCACATTCATGAACATGACATACAATACAAGTATACTGAAGGGTTCTTTTGGAATTTTACAAAAAGATAATGCTTATGTGGATATTCAGTACTTGGGTTCTCATGGCTGGTATCTTCTCTTCCTGCAGTCACATCTATAGTGGAAGGAAAATCATAAACCCAAGATTGCTTGAGAGGATGGAATGAACAAGCTCAGTTTGTTTTGTTTGGTTGGTTTTTGTTTGTTTGCTATTGTTTTTTTCCTTATTTGCTGTTTGTTTATTGTTTATCACTGATAGTTTTGGGGGGAATTTCTGAAAAGAAAAGGACTAAGCCATTAATTTTTCTGCTATATTTGAAAAAACTATTTCATCTATATTACTTCTCTAGTCACATATTTTCTAAATGCAATATTTAGCTTACTTTTATTATTTTTTTAATTAGTACTATTATTATATAAAAATTTAAAATAATTGCTTACATTTTAATCTTTTATGTTCCCTTCTCTCAAAGTTGTTCATGGTCTTTAAATTTATTATGCATTTTTGTTTACTTTTTTGTTTAATTTTACTGTTTGCTTTTGCTTTTTTCCTCTGGGTTTTCAAGTGGATGCTTAGTTTTTTATTATATTTTTTTCTCAAAAATTTATTTAAAGTTTAAAATGTATCTCCAATTTGCATCTTAAATGTATTCTTAGAATCTTGCATGTCCAAAATTAATTGCCATTTTGCTACAAAGTTTTCATAATTTTAATTCCAGGGTTACATAATAATTGGTTTAGTGACTTACAAATATATTTTTTTTCTGGCTTTGAGATGAGGGAACAAATATGAGGTTTATTATTTAGAACGCATTGTTTATTTTTTTGTCTAATTCATGGTTTACTTTAAAAATATACCAAGGTGGACGTTCTTTATTTATTGAATATAAATTTCTATGTACTTTTAGATAGAGCTTATTGACCTTGTTGTTAATATCTTCTATATGTTTCTTATTTTTATCCTCTTGATAATATTAGTTAATAAAAGTTAACAAAAAAGTTAAAGCATTAGTTAAAATCTATTTTTTAACCATCTCTATCAGCCTGTCTGTTCAATTTTAAATTTCAAAGTTATACTTTTGTTTAAGTATATGTGAAGGCTTTTATATCTTCTGATCAACTGTTAACAGTATACAAAATCAGTTTTGGTACCCTGTGATTTATTTCTTTAAGCTGAGTGATGAAGACAACTAATAAAGCAGCTGAACTAGATAATAACAAAGGTCAGAAGAAGACACAAATCAATGTGTCTACTCATTTTTAAATTGCTTTCTATCACAGTGAGGAAAGAGGGTATTCCAGAACAAAAACAAACAAACATTAAAAAAACAAAAACAAAAACAGGACTTGAGACTCAATACTTTTCAGAATGTGAGACTTTGCACACACATACACACATACACACACACACACACAATCAAAACAGCCATGGAGAAGAAGAAAATTCAGCAACCATCTAAAATTTAAATATGTGATTATTCATACAAAGGCAGATATAAGAAATATCATGAAGCAAAAATTCAAAATTTCATAATAATATTGAACAAAAGAAAGGGAAAATGCAAAGTTGAAACCCATTTGTCTTAGAAAGAAGTTGGAGGAAAAGAGAAATGTGTATTGTAAATTAAGACTAAATTACAAAGTGCTTGTGATAGCACATGTATAACTAGAAATGCTGTATTAGAAATAGAGAATATAAATAAAAAAGCTAAAGAAAATTAAGCAGAATTAAAAATGTTACCTAAAGAATCAAAAATATGTGTGGAACATATGCAAAGAAGATCCAACAGAGGTATAGTTGGAGTAATTGCTGCCTTCCTCCAAGAGGGAAAGCAAATCATTGGAATGCAATTAATATTTAAATCTGTAACACACACACACACACACACACACACTTTCTTAAAATCAAAGAAAACTTGAATGTACATATTAAGGCACCCATCATAGACCTCAAACATTTTACCCAGAAAGATTAATTATAAAACATACTCTAATAAGACTGGTAAACTTTAAAAGGTATGCAGAAAAATATGTGAACCTCTAAATAAAAAATCTAAGTTACTTGTGAGGATAGAAAATTAAGCTGTTCTCAGACTCTTGACAGAAAATATGAAAACAAGAGAAGAATGGACCATGGGTAGGGGACTATTTGTCAAGAAAAAAAAAAAAAAATGCATCCACCCAGAAGAATATTGTGCTGGTGTAGAAAAGAATAAGAAAGGCCCTATGATTGGGTAATGTTCAGAATATAGTTTTAGGTCAAAATAGCAAATTACAGAATGGCATATTTATTATGCTACATTTTGCATAAGAAAGAAGGTAAAAAAAACCAATGAACACATTTGCTTATTTTTGCAGAAGGAATCAGTGGAAAGAGCAACCGAAAATAAACAGAAATAATTATAGAGATAGATATGTAACCTCTGTAAGTGTAACTTTTAATATAGTTATGGCACTTGAATCATGTCAATGTTTCACATGTTAACTGATGAAGTTAAATTAAAAATAGATGTTAGCCTGTAAATTTAACAAAAAAATAAATGAACTTATTAATTGTATAGTAGATGAGTAATGTAACCATAAAAATAAGAAATAATTCAAGCTATATCTAACATATCTCTCATATCCTAACATATATCTACAATAGGATATACTTTAAGAAACAAAGAGATTGCAAATTAATATTAAACTTCACTCAGTAAGTAGTTTCTATTTTTAGTGATGATAATAATATTGTAATTTTGACACTATTCTCTACAGATTGTAATCCATTCAAGTGAGTAAATATGTTAAAGACATTATGTACCAAGTCTTTCAATGTAAAAGAAAATAGATAAAAATAGGAAATCAGAAAAGTTAGCAAAAATACCCTCTAATGTTAATGTTTTTGGAAATATGATTCATGATTTACTCTAAAAGCCCATATTTTGCTTAGTTGTGTCTGCTGAAGCAGCCTAGAAGTAATGGCACCTGTAGCAGTAAGCACCTCTGGTGCCCAGAAGCTGAGTTTAAATACCATTCACCACTACGAAGAACCAGTGTTCCTTAGACAAGGGCTAATTTCAAATGTGTAGCAGGGTAAGTTCAATGTACTCAAAGATAAATGGGGTCATGTCAAAAGGATACAAGGGCTTGATTGAAGGGCTCACAGTGGGAAACTTTGGGAAACTTTGGGTGTCAACAAAAATGATAACTGCAATTGAGCATAACATGTTGAACAAATAAAAACCTATTAATCTCAAAAATATAAAAAGGGGGCAAAACTCATTACCCACCATTACAGGTGACTATTACATCAACTCTACACTCTGAAGAATAAAAATTAAATGGAAAGAGTTAATTCCTTCCTCAAAAATTCTTAAATTTCTTAAAAATTTCTTAAAAATTGCACTTAAAAATTGGAAGTGTAGATGAGGTATAGCTGTTCTTTACATAGTAATCTCAACTAATACATATAGAAGCAATAAATCATTTTGCAAGCCCCCAGTAAAATTGTTGATTCAGGCAGGCATCACCAATGGATGCTAAATACCCCAGATGAATGGTTGTCACCACCTTAACCAAGTGATTAAATTTAGCATCACTAATAACACAGCGACCTGACAGGAGGCACCTCCTGATGTGCTGAAATGTCAAGAGTGTAATATGACACACGAGGTGTTCTTGCTAAAAATAATGGCTGTGAATGTAGACCCAACCTTCAGCTTACAGGGACTGGGAGAGCCAGAGAAACAAGTATCATTTAAGTAAGTGATACCAGCAGCAAACATCAGACAAATTCAGAATGTGAGACATGAAACCATCACCGCCTCTTCTTTTTAAAAAGGCAAGAAAGGCTTTCAGGAGGAAGGAGTTATTTTGAGTTTAAAAGACAAAAGAGGCACACCGGTGTAATCAATGCACGGATTTTGAATCTGAGCTTGACAAAACCGTTTCTAAAATGTTTTGGAAAAAATAGAGAACATAGAGATCACGTGATCTGGGATAAACTGATATTAGGGATTCATTTTTAATTTTATCTGATATAATAGCGGGATTTTTGCTATGTGCATGGGTGTGTGAGGTTTAGCAAAATATTATCTGTCATCTACCATTCTACTTATCCTTCTAGATAAAGACATAAACTAAGAGATAGAGACAGAGACAGAAAAATAAAAAGGTAAATATTAAAAATGTGACAAAACGTTAATTGTTGAATCTAGGTGATTATCTCATTAGTTTCCTGCTTTTTCTGTAATTTCTAAAGTTTTTTTAATAAAAAGAAAAATTACAGGTAAAGACTATTTCCAGTTAAGAATTGAATTTGAGGTCTAATTAAATACAGTTTTAAAAGATTCAGTATTACTTGAATCTTCTTTCTGGGCTTATCTATAAAGTAAGATTATTCAAATATGAAATGTAATTATATTAAAAGTTATCACTACTATTTCCTGAGTTAAAATAAAGGAAACTAACCTTTGTTAAAAATTTGATTATATCACAAAATTATTTCATGTCAATAAATAAATTTCTGAGTACATCATAAAAATGTCATCACAACATGCAATATAATTCAATTGTTCCCACTGCACTAAAGCACCTGGTCCTCTTTGGCCCAGCTATTTATTCATCAAAACACTTTCTACCTTTTTACAATCCTGATACAGTTCCTTCTAAGTCAGCTCCAAGTGTTTGCTGAATTGCACTGGATTTCTAGAATAAAAACAACTCCGTGTGTGTGTTCTTGTGCAGGCACGTATGTTTGTGTCATACTTCTGACACTGAGTGAATATATTTTCAGCTCCATGGCAGTGAATAACACAGTTGCTAGCAAGTCGGTCTCCCCACAGTATGGAGACCTGTGTCTCCTTTTCCCATTCCTTGAGGTCTCTAGTTATGGTCATGTAGTCAGAAACATTTACATTTTGTAGGTGAAGGCAGCTGAGGTTCAGTGGCATAATGGAAGTGACATTAATAACATTAAATGTCATAACTCTTGACAACCTGATGCAAATGAGCACCTTACTAGCAAGCAAGCAAAAAAAAAAAAAAAAAAGTCCCTGAATATGTCTTTTCTTTAAAGTACGTTGTTCAGTATTTGAAAACCTCTCCAGCCAAGATGGAAGCTGGGAACCTAATTTTGGTGACCTCAGACTGGTCCTCCAGGCACAAATTAGTCCTCTACTCTGGCTGTAATCATTTCGGTGTATGATGGAGAGCAGTTGTGATATTTAAAACTATGCAAATGCTCCTCTTATTCATGCCTTTTCACTTAGATTTTTCCTTAATCTTTTATTTTTCCTTCCGTGCCGATGTGATTGACAGGCGGAGGGACACTACACACTGCCAAGCCTCGCCCTCTCTTCCTTTGCTCAGGAACGCAACAAAGGTGCTTTCAGACCTAAATGAAGCAAGTCCTAGCATCCCTTCCCTATTGTCACAACAGACTTAGCAGACCGACCGCTCTGATGTGGTCCCCAGCTTTCTCATCTCCCTTGCCTTGTCAGGGGGTTGCCATCATTTAGAAAGGTACACGGTATTTTGAAAGGATTAGAGGATAAAACACAACTCAATCCTTCATAAAAGAGAGGCAGAGAGCGCGGAGAGGGAGAGAAATGTCAGATGTTGCAGAGCAATTGGACAAGAACGACGCGTGCAAAGGGAACCAGCAAACGGAGCGCACTTCTCCGAGGCAAAGGACGCAGAGATGGCATTTCACATCCCACAGACGAGGCGTCTGGAATCAGGGACCTGGAAGTGGGTTATGACAAAGTTGAAAGGAGACGGAATGAAGCAGAATCAAGGAATCGACGGACCCTCTCATCCCGTCCTGTGTTGTTTCCAACACGGGAGAAAAACAGGTAAAATCCGTCAGTTGCGCAGGCTTTGTAATGAAAGCGTGAAAAATCAAGTGGTCCCTGCGGGGCAAAGCTAAGCGAGCTCCTCTTGGAGCCTGGCACAGGCAAAACTCAGCTCTCTCTCTTCTGGACCCACAGGACCGTGGAAGGCAGAGGTTTGGGTGCCTGAGGGATCCGTTCAGCCTAACCCTTCGTTTTAGAGGTGAGCAATCAGCATCTCTGAGAGGCTGGGTACCAGCACACAGACAGTTAATGTGCAAGGCCAGTTCCTGGTTAGGACTCCTTCCCCACCTCATTCCCAGGCGTCTTGTCCTGCTCCAGACTCTGAGCCCTTCTGAGGACGCACAGAGCACAGCCTCACTCCTGCCCTCGCTTTCATTCCTGCTCTCATCCCACCAGCATTATAGCAGAGAAACACTTTCTTTCTTCTCAGGGTAATTATTCACAAAGCAAGTCATGCATAAAAATTCACGGATCTTATAATACAAACAGTTACAAACCTATTAATACATTTCAAAGCAGTCAGGCACTGAAGACCTATACAATTGATGTTTCCTCAAACAGTACTTATTTGGATACATTTGTAGGTATTTTTAGCATATAAAAAACAGTTTCAGGAAGGAAAGACAAAAAGGGGAATCCCCTGATTAAGTATGGGGAAGTATCAATAGCGAATGTGTTACTATAGGTGCTAGCGAGGCAGTGCTTACTCCAAACCAAAGGAAAACTAATACTGACCAAATTAGTTCATGAATTCAAAGAACTTCAAATTGATCTAAACTTGATGCACTTAGCATTCAAATTGCAGTGTTCAGGCACTCTCTTGTGTAAATGAAAATGTTATTTAACTTGCTGTTCTAGACTCATAAGCTAGTGAGCACATGTCTTATTTTACTGAGAAGACTGCATGAGAGGAGAGAATTCAAGGGGAAACTAAACTGTTTCCATTTCAAAAGCCACTTCTAGGGCTTCCCTGGTGGCGCAGTGGTTGAGAATCTGCCTGCCAATGCAGGGGACACGGGTTCGAACCCTAATCTGGGAAGATCCCACATGCCGCGGAGCAACTAAACCCGTGCGCCACAACTACTGAGCCTGCGCGTCTGGAGCCTGTGCTCCGCAACAAGAGAGGCCACGATAGTGAGAGGCCCGCGCACCGCGATGAAGAGTGGCCCCCGCTTGCCACAACTAGAGAAAGCTCTCGCACAGAAACGAAGACCCAACACAGCTAAAAATAAATAAATTAATTAATTAAAAAAAAAAAACACTTCTAGGTGCTGGACACATCAGTATGAATTTATGTTTAGGTGAATATATGTGTACAGATGGACAGATGCGGAGACAATTACAGATGTGTACAGATGTGTGCGTGTGCATGTGTGTGAGACAGGATACACTGAGAAGGTGTGGAATCACTGAGAGCCCAGTAGCAGCAAGCACATGCGCACCCAGACTGTTTTCTAAATACCACTCTCCAAGAAAAAAAAATCAAGACTCCTTGTAAAGAAACAACTGATTTTAGGGCGGGGCAAGAAAAATACAAGCTGAACCTGGAGTAAATAAGTGCTCAAAAAAAGGTGGCATGTCTGAAAGGCTCAAGAACTAACCTAAAATTTCTCCCAGTGTCCAAAGCTGGATTGGGTTGAACCACTGCATTGCATTATAACCCAAAGATTAAAAGTCATATCCAGGAAGCCATGCCGATATACATAAATGACTAAAATAATAAATAAGTGGAGTAAAAGAGAAAAATATTCCTTACAGAAAAATTCCAATTAACAGAGAAGGAATGAGGGAAATAAAAATTCACCACTGGCACATCACAGTAATAATTGCTACAGGCAAGGTTCATCCATGAAGGCTAAAATTCATGGGACATACTTTAAGGAAAAAGGGCATTTGCATGTTTTCAAATTATCTCCTCCACTATATTTATTAATTACTGTGGTTTTAACAAATATCCGCAAATTATATGACACTTCTTCTTCCTGGCAGAAGAGGTTGATTCTTCTCCTCTTGGGTGTAGGCTGAACTTAGTGACTGGCTTCCATACGCTATGAGTATGGAAAGGAAAAAATAGTAACTTTTCAGTGGAAAAATCTGGAAGATTCCACCCTAACCAAGTGATCAAGGTTATATGCTGCAAGGAGAAGGGCATACCACCTCTGATATTCTTCCCCCAAATCCGTATTATCATGCTGCTCATGAGACAATATCAATGTATTTATTTGCTACGATTGCTGTAATAAGGAACATGTATTAAATCACTTGCACAACAGAAATTCATTTCTCCCAGTTCTGGAGGCTGGATGTCCAAGATCAAAATGTTGGCAGGGTAGGTTTCTCCTGAGGCCTCTCTCCTCAGTACGTAGATGACCCATCTTCTCGCTGTGTCCTCACAGGGTCATCCCTGTGTGTCTGTCTGTGTCCTAATCTCCTCTTCTTATAAGGACACCTGTCATATGGGATTAGGGCTCTCTCTAATGAGCTCATTTTATCTTAATCACCTCTTCTAAGGTCCTCCCTCCAAATATAGTCACATTCTCAGCAGTGAGAGATAGGATTTCAGCATATGAATTTGAGGGCACACAATTCTCCCCATAATAATGAGATAAACACAAATGGAGAAACATTCTGCAGAATACCGCACCAGTACCCTTCCCAAGTGTCCAGATCATGAAATGGACAGATTGAAGGGACATGAGGACTAAATGTAATGTGGGCTCTGGGTTGATGCTGGAACCAAAAAGCAGTATCAGTTGGAAAAACTGGGAAAATCTATATAAACTCTACAGTTCAGTTAATAGTATTAAATAAAGTTTAGTTGCTTTGTGTTTACTAACTGTACCACTGTCATCAAGATATTAATATTGGGGAAAGCTGAGTGAAAGGTACAGGGAGCTATCTGTACTACCTTTGTAATTCTTTTGAAAATCTAAAATTATTTCAAAATAAAAAGCTAAAAATAAAAGTTAACCCTATCTTAAAAATCACCTAACTTTACTTGAGAGCCAAAAAGATTAAAACAAAACCTAGGAGAAATTCAGTTGATAGTTTACGTTTTCTTTTTAAATGTTTTCTATATAAAAAATCTGTCTCTTTAATGACTTTTAAGTCCTCCTATATTTTTGATTTCTCAGTTTGAAAGGGAGTTATTCATTCTTTTAATTCTCCTTGTCTTTCATTCCTTCAGGCATTCAGGATGCAGTCTTCAAGCATTTATTCAAGCATGTATTAAGTACGTGCTATGCACTTTGCATAAAAAGTGATTAGAACATGCTCTAATCATTGAGGTACACATGAATGGGTGTACCATCTGGGGCACACATGGGTGGTGAAGGTGGCAATCTGAAAATGCCTCATTACTGCAGTGCAGTTAGAGATGTAGAGAACAGGAGGTGTCCAGGCAAAGAGGAGGAAATGCCTTACTCAGCCTGGAGAAAAGGGGTAAGAGTTCCCAACAAAAGCAGCATAAGAATAAGGTCATACAGAGTACAAGGAAGTGGGTGAAATGATTCAGTGGGGAAAGAGAATTGTGCATGTAAAAAACAGGCAGTATTACATATATACAATGGAATTACTCAGCCATAAAAAGAAAGGAAATTGAGTTATTTGCAGTGAGGTGGATGGACCTAGAGACTGTCATACAGAGTGAAGTAAGTCAGAAAGAGAAAAACAAATACTGTATGCTAACACATATATATGGAATTTTAAAAAAAATGGTTCTGAAGAACCTAGGGGCAGGGCAGGAATAAAGACACAGACATAGAGAATGGACTTGAGGACAAGGGGAGGGGGAAGGGTAAGCTGGGACAAAGTAAGAGAGTGGCATGGACATATATACACTACCAAAAGTAAAATAGATAGCTAGTGGGAAGCAGCCGCATAGCACAGGGAGATCAGCTCTGTGCTTTGTGACTACCTAGAGGGGTGGGATAGGGAGGGTGGAAGGGAGATGCAAGAGGGAGGGGATATGGGGATATATGTATACATACAGCTGATTCATTTTGTTATACAGCAGAAAATAACACAGCATTGTAAAGCAATTATACTCCAATAAAGATGTTAAAAAAAAAAAAAAAACAGGCAGTATTTTTTGGTAGATAATTGTCAGGAACTACAAACAACTTGTTATTATTTGGGAACAGAATTTTTGAGTGGAGAGACTGGGGGAGATGAGGATGGGTAAAAAGGTAGGTGGAGAGAGGAGTGAAATTCTGAATGGTGCCTCTAGCCATGGGAGGCATCAGGAAGAGCTCTAATCTTATGACTAGTCATGTGTCTGCAGACTTTGGGGTGGCGATGTGCCCTGTGACCTCAATTCTTTGATATAAGAAAAGTTATTAATTTTCAGTTTGTTTGGCTTTTTCTTATAAGGACTAGAGAGACAACTTCCAAATTCTTTACATGTTGCAACTGAAATCAAAGTAGGTTTGCTTTCAGGTTAATCTATGTCGACCTTGAAGGGCCTTGAGGGGTATCTGGGGGGCACCTGGGAATGCTTATCTTTACCCAGGAGAGATCCAGCTGGTTCACACATGTCAGGCTCCATCAGACCTTTGGGAATGCAGAATCCATGGCCAGGGTCTTCAGCATGGACATGAGGCCCTGAAGACAGGATACTTACGTGCCCAGGAAAAGGAGGGTCTGGGCCCAGGGTCGAGAGGCGTTGGATGTAGACTTGGAAGTAACCACAGTCAAGAGAAAGCTTGGAGAGCCAGGGAGTGACTAAGAGTGTTAAATACTGAAGAGATCAAGTGATTCAGGCTCAGAAAACTGTCCTTGGATTCGAAAAAACTTACTTAAATTCAAGAAGTGGTTTTATTTTACCAAAATACCCAATATGATAAATATGTTCATTCTGATAAGTGTTTGAGGGATAACAACATCAAAAGTCTCCAAAGCTGTAGGAAACTGATGTTTAAGCCTAACTCAACTTGGCAATAACTCTTTACAATACAAATCCAACAAGGCAGTCAAATACAAATGCAGTGCTGTCCATCAGAGACAGAGATACCCTCCATTTCAAGAGTATTTATAACACAGTGACACAAAGAACATGCGTGTACATATGCAAATGGGCAGGAAGTCTGTGAAATGGACAGAAATAAAGCTTCGATTTGAATAAGAATGTGCATGAATATGTTTTCAAAGAAGACATGCAAAGACAAAACTGAGTGAAAGATGGGACATAAATGAGAAGTTTTCCTGAAAGTCTCAGTAAATAAAGATGTACTTTCCCTCTCTCCACGGACAGACGCCAGAGCCCCAGGTTACAATTGTTCTTCTTCCCCGAAGTTCACATTTTAAAGAATATTAAAAAGGAAAATAAAGTAACTGCATTTTGAGCCCCTATGAGAGCTCTCTCCTCCCATGAGGTCTTCCTGTGTTTTAATTAAGTAAGTTTGAGCTATCATTAAACTGGTAGTAACTGCGAGAATAAGTTCCCAAGGCGCCCACTGAACAAGAAAGCCATCTGAATGCCTCTAAAACTTATGAGATGCTGCACTGCCTGGCATGGGGTTCATCATGGATTTGGAAGTCCCTCTGCTTTAAAGTAAACTTGGTGACAGTTCAATCAGTTATACAATTAGAAAATTATTGAATAGAGCACCTGGCATGAATGTTTGAAAGTACAGACATGTGTAGATATTAATCTTAACAGTTTATTTTTGTATTTTGATAAATCTTTAAACTGATGAACTGACCTAGAATATTTACTTATACCCAACTGTTACAAGTTTATGACCAAATCATAGTTTATATTTTTCTATGGGGTTTAAATAATTCAAATGTGACTTCTTGGTGCTAAGACAGGTCAGTACCATCCGTGATCACATGATGAAATCAGTGAGTCAGTGTGAAATTACTTTGTGTTTTCTGCTTATTCCCAAAACACTAATTCATAGCTCCGATGAGACAGATTAAGATTTATTTACAAAATAGACCCACAGACTTAGAGAACAAACTTATGGTTACCAGGGGCAGCAGGAGTGGGGGAGGGAAGGTGGGGGGAGGGATAGGGAGTTTAGGATTGACATGTACATACTGCTCTATTTAGAATAGATAACCAACAAGGGCCTACTGTAAAACAAATAAAATAAAAATTTTAAAAAGACTTCCCCAAGTCCAGTTACAGAGTTTAAAAAGATTAGAAATTGCAAATCTTTTACATATAGTTGTTATAACAAACGAGACTGAAATGTTACTAACAATTTTAAGTTACCTTCCCCCAGCACAGGTCTGTCTGCTGTCACAGGAAAGAGTGGCTTGTTCAGAAATGTTTCATTCAGAGGTGCAGTTTGTGTGACCTGTGGGGTGGAGGTCAGACCTTTGTAAACAAGTTGAAGGGAGAGCTTCTACACATTCACTCAGCAATTGGGGAATGCATTTCCTGTGAGACCTGGACAAGAAAAAATTTCCTTTATGCCTGTAGAGTGCCTCGTTCCAAATGGTGAAGAGAGGGCTGGATTATTGAATTCCAAAGAAAACGAAATTTAGACAAATTTGTGACTTACAATTTGAGAATGTAGATTTTTCTACCTCTGGTTGTTTATTTTATTATAAATGGGGTTTGAAATTATGTTCTATTTTCCCTTTTCCTAAAGAAAGGAAGCTATCTCGAATATGGCTCCACGTAAATTATGTGATTCCCTCTTCAAGCCACCTGGAGGAAAGATGCTTGCCTGTATCACAGATGATTACATTGGAGGGAGCAAAGTGTTACCTAAGCAACTAGGCTTTACAAGATGGAGGGTTTAGTGCCAAGATAGCTAGCCTGGGGACATGGCGAGGGAGTTATTAAAATCAGCTCAAGGGTTAGCAGGAGGATTCTGAAGAGGGTACATTGTCCAGAAGGAGAACTGAAGGCAGGTGGGTTTCTACTGTGCCTGGTGGCAGCAATTACTGAATGACAGCCTAGAGCGAGCCAGGGGCACCCATCAAAGCCACAGCCACTCACTTCCTGGAACAAGTTGTAATGTCTGTTTATCATAGAGATTAATTCCCCAATGGAGGGAACAAAGGCAAGTATCAAAATAGAGCAAATTTTTTTGACACTAGGAAGTGAAGCAAGGGACTAACCTCTTCTCAATCCCATCTTTGTTAAAATAAACTCTCGCCTTGCAGCTCATTCCGATGTCAGTCAAACCCCACGCATTAGCACCAAACAGCATCTGTCACTAAAGCCACAAAAGAAGCAGAGCAGGACATAGAAGGAGAAGGGATTCCAGGTGACCTCCCATTAGAATAGAAACTGCGCTGCCCTTTGAGCGGGACAGAGGCGCTGGGCACATTTGGGAAAGGAATCAACCCGCGGGGTTGGTGGTGTCTTGTTTCGTTTTGTTTGTTTGTTGTTCCTTAGTTAGTAGTCACTGTGATAGCCTCATGTGTGAGTGAATGCTGGGGTCTTCTCTAAAAGCTAATAGCTATTTTAAAAAGAGTGTGGGATGCTCTTCATTCTTTTATTTTCCTGGGTCACACCACAACTGTGCTCTAACTAGAATCAAGTTTTCCAAAATTACTTTTTTCCAAAAAATTTTTGTAATTTCCAAAAAATTACAATTTTTCCAAAATTACGAGATGCAAAATTTACATCTAGTAATTTTCCTTTAAAAATATCCCATCTGTTCTAACAGTGATTGCTGTGGTAAGGGAGGGGGAGGTGTGGAGTAAAGCTCATCACAGGTTAAATTTAGATTTACAGCTGAAAGATGCACGAGAGATGCTTTCCAGCTCTCACTGTCTATGTTCTGGGTCTTATGCAACACCAGCTAAGACCATTTATTTATCCACGGAAAGCGTAAGGGAAGCATGGGACAGTTACCTAGAAACAGGACATTTGGAAAGAAAAGGATGAACTTTTACTGAAAGAACTTATGAGGAAAGAGGCTCCCCTCTTGGCATCACAAGGCAAAGCACATTCTGTGTTTACTCCAGCTGCTGCAGTCTTTGTGGGTCACTTACCCTTGACAGCCTAGGAATAAAGCTGAATGAATTGTCTAACAGAGTCCCAAGTACAATAGTAAAAAACTATGGAAAACCTGGACTCACTTGGCTTCTGTGATCTCAAGACCACGGACTCCTTTACCACTGTGCCTAGCTCTCCATGACAAAGCTGATTGCCTTATATGAACTCGTCCTCTCTCAGGAAGGTCGTGTTTCATGTCTGGCCACTCAGCTATCTTCTTGCTTTCCCCCGTTCGTTCCAAATAGAGTGAGCCGTGATATCACGTGAACTTGAAGTGCAGTGAATGGAGTGCTTGTTCTCTGTGTTTCCCAAGAAGTGACACTTAATTAAGCAGGCGGGGTGGTGGGAAGTTGTTGGAATCCACCCTAAGACAATTATTTATGACCAGCATTACACCAAAGATAACCAAGAGGGCTGTCTCAAGGCCACTCAAGGCTTTCATCAACCTGTGGGATCCACCAACCACAGGGCTGGGGGACCAGCATTTACTACATTGGGATCAGGGCTGCCAGCCTGGGCAGGTGGCTCCCCTCCACCACTGGTCAACCCCACTTACCTAAGGCTGTGAAGGTTCAAATACGCCAACCGGTGCGATCGGTCTCACAGTTGTGTTTATCAGATTCTAAGACATCAGGGTATGGGAGGAACATCCTCGTTGTTACAATGTTTTTTGTTTTTCAATTTCCATGAATTTATATTAATTATGTTGTTAAACAAAGAATAGGGCCACAAATGCGTTGTACCACTTGTCCCTATCCTCGTTCACTTGTGTTGAAGGTGTTTGCAATGTAGAGTTGAAAATTAACTCTGCACCTTGGCAGCCCAGACCCCAGGATCAGGGCCTTTGCTCTATGGGAAACGGAGGGAAGAGGAACCCCACGTACAACTCCTCTCCCTACCAACCTTCCTGGGTACCCATTTATTCCCATGCCTGCAAGACACAACCCTGAGCCAAAGGCGATTTTGTGGAGAGATGATCTCACACCCTTCCAGAAAGAGAGGGCCCAGCTGTGAGAACTGCCGACCCCTCCTGTCTGCACCAGGGATGCCAGCAAAGGGCTCTTCCATCTCCATTCGTGTCGGCCTTTGGCCATTTCCAGCCAGGAGAGAGAGACCAAAGCCCTTGCGGATTTAAATGAGCCGCAGCAACTTGAAGACAGCCTTTGAGTTAGAACAGAATCGTATGCTCCAATCCACCCACCTGGCCCTTTGGGTCACATCGGGACGGTGCTCTCTCTCTAAGACACCTCTGCTGACCCTTCAGAGGAAAGCGGTGACTCCCTCCTGGCTATCCCTTTTGCCAAATTTCCATCCTGTTTTCTACTGGGCCATTTCGAATGGTTTATGGTACTTGAAAAGAAACAATAAATGTGCCTATGAAATGCCAATGAGTGATTTAAAAAGACATGAGTACTGGGGACCACAGTGATTCAGGAGGAGCGTCAAGCATTTTGCAACCCCAGATCTGCTGTTTGGAGAGAAATACGTGATCACACACACTCTCTTCCATGTTCTCGGCACTAATTCTACGAAGCTTTGAGACTCCCAGAGCCTGTGGGGATCGTGGAGTCCTGCTCTGGGTTTCTATCTCAAGGAGGGATGCACCCAAATGGAATGGGTGGCCTCGAAGGGGTGGGGACAGTTGCTAACAGGGCCAGGCATTGCAGAGCTCAGAAGGAAGTGAGAGAAACACGGCAAACGCAAGTCACCAACCCAACAGGGTTTCAAGATGGTCTGCTAGACCTACATACTCCCATCAAGGTAAGCACGAAGGGAGAGAACAACCGCATCGAGTTTTCCTCTCCTGGCCCAGAATTTGTTTGGAGGAAAGGTCCTAAGATTAAAGAGAGATGGGTTAATGGGAGGAATGGGTTCGGGGTGGTGTGAATGGGAACTTTCCGAGTAAATGGGGGAAGGAACCAAGACACACAGTTCGATGGGATTATCTGGAGGAGGGATTGGAATCCACCCTGACTTCGTGCCCACGTGCCCTTGGGGAGCACAGCCGGGCCCCAGGTAATGCTGGGCCCCCTGGGAAACGTACGTGTGCATACACACACGCACACACTCGCAACGCGCACATGCTCTCACACCCATACCCACCTGCAGAGATGTGTCATGAGCTCTGAAGGGCTCTGACACCCTGACAGGTGTCAGCTATCACCTGGTCTCTGTTGCCTCAACCTCCACAAAGGTAACAAACAACAAGGCTTGGGAACTCGAGGCACGCCGAGGCCGTTTGTCACGGAGATGGAGTGTCTGCCGAGCTAATTGTGGAGTATCCTTGCAAGTGACTCTGTCTCTGGGCACTGCTGCTTTGATATCTCACAGGAAACAAACACCTTGAGCTATGCACAGACTCGAGATCACCATCCAGCATCTTCCTAATCTCCACCTCTCCTGGGTGGCCCAGACGTGACCTTCAGTGAATACAAGTCAAAGTTGAATCGAGTTCCACAACAGGAAATTGCCAATGATTAAAAAGAGATCTTGGTATCTAGGTGACTGACAATGTCTTAAGGACCATTTTTTTAAAGAGAAACTTAATGGCTTGTGCCCTTTGAAGAGCTCTGCATTCATAAATCATCTCACTTTCCCAGACTGATACAACTCCTTACTTCCCGCTAATTCCGAAACTGCATTCTGGGTCGGTAGTTAGCTTTCAAGCTGTCCAGATATTAGTATAATTGAAAGTTAACTTGATTAAAGGGAAAACGGCCATGTGTGCTGGTGACCTGGTTCTGAGCTGCTTTGGGGACGAGAGAAGAGGAACACTATCAAACCCAGGGAACATCTCCTGCTGGATAAACAGGCGGAACCCCAGACAGAACAGCAGTCAGCTGAGGTTGCAGTGAACATTCTGATCTGAGGTAAGCCCTTCTGCAGGAGGAGGGCAGGCAGCAAATGGACCACAGTGATGGCAGCAGCTGGCTTTCCCTGTCCCCAGCAACCATAGGCGGGAAGACCCTACAGCCTCCGTTCACAAGGAGAAAACTGAGGCACGGGGGGTGAGCAACTTACCATCAATAGCCCAGCTCACGACACAGGCCATATACGCATCCAGAGCTGAGGCCACACAGCACACCTTCACGTGCAACAGAACAAGAATAAAAGAAAAAATGGACACGACCTTTGTGCAATAAATCTGCATCGATTAGGAACAGTTTGTGCTGGAAACATAGAATATTAAAGCAACAAGGGGCATTAGAGATTGTCCAGTTCAAAGTTCCTTATCTAAATGGAGGATCCAGCAGGGCACATGCCTTGGGTCTGTAGACCCTGAGTCTGAGTGTCCGCACCCACCCCACAGGGCGTGGCCCAGAAGAGACCCTGGGGCCAGGTCCAGGGGTTCATGAAGAGAGGTTGATCCCCACAAAGAAATGATAGCTGAGAACTTTCTGCTGTGGATTAGAACCCTTCCTGAGTATTTCAGGAACACACGCGCCCCTCCATGCTAGATCTAAGGAGAGTAATTTCACGCTATTTTGTGGCTAAAACAGGGACGGTGGCTCCACAGCTCTGTACGTTGGACACACAGATGTTCTAACCCAAACTTGCCAGTGTGAAAGTCAGCAGGTGCAATGGATCCAACGTCTCATTGATGCTTTGTATTAAAATAAGGGTTTCTGCGATGAAATACAATTAACATGAAATAGCTTCCGGCAGTGCTTTCTCCCCACCATCAGGCTGGGATATGTGCATGCCTTCAGAAAAGGGAATTAACTGCATGACAAACACCCTCTCTGTTTATTTATTAATGTTGATGGTTACAGAGAAGAATCATCACAGCCTTAAAGGAGACAGTACTCTAAATGAGGAAGGGACTCGATTGGACCAGAGGATGGCTTTTTTATTGTTTTTCTTCTCTAAACAAAGATCTTGAATTCAGAAGTGCTATGGGAGCTTAAGGCTATGTACTTGGAGTTTTGCAGCCATTGTCAGAATGGCCATCACTGATCATTTCTGTGTGTCACTAAATAAAATACCAAACCAACAGCAACACAGACCCTGAGCTCCTGTTCACACCAAGAAGAGGCTCATGAAATAAAGGCAGGATTTTGTGATTTTGAGGGTGGACGTTTCTGAGCAGGTGTTGGTTTTTACACATACACTCGCAAGGCTTCCTTCAGGAAATATATTTCATTTCATTGAATTTCAAATACGTATTTGGTTTCCTGACTCTATGCCAGAAGCTAGAGACACAAAGGCAAGTAACAATGACCTCTGCACTCTGACCTCAAGGACCAGTCGCCTTTCTTACCAAATAACGGCTCTCCCATATCAAAGAGCAATTATCAAATATTTATTTGGCTTGAGGAAAACTTTTAAGCAATATCAAGATACAAATTTATATTGATTTAAACTTGAAACTTCTAAGATGTCTTCATGAAAAATATATGACATCTATATATGCTCATATGGACAATCTTCCTCATTTTTAACACTTCACCCTTGGGTGTGGTATATAGTTACACGTTTATAAGGAGATGCAATTTACAAAAGCACTACAATATGCCAGGCATGGAGGCAAAGAGTTTTCATATCTCTTGTGGCACCTTGAGGAAGTGTTTGGGAAGTCGGTACCAGCTGACAACCCCCAAATCCTTCTGAGAGTTAGATTAAATCAGAACAGAGCGTGGGCTTACCTGTAAGGGTGCAGAAACTATAAGCCATTTTTATTAATATACTGTCCTATAAAGAAGGAAGGGTGTTTGGAGGGGTTGAACCTCTTGCTGAAGGACATGAGCTGGGTGAGGAGCAGGTCTGGGATTTGATGCTAAGCTCGCTGCCCTAAGACTGACCCTCCACTTGTAGGTTACAGCATGAATTTGAAAGAACCCTTATAATCTGCCACTCTAAACATCATGCCAAATGCACAAAAGAAAGGGTGGGCAAAGCAGAACTAAAAACATTATAGAAATAGGTCTGGAGTAAGAATTCAGGGTGACCTCAGATCCTCATCCCTCTCTGAAAAACTCCCTAGAGATGCAGTCAGTCGCCTGTCTCCTCAAAGGCGTTTGCCATGATACACGGAAGTCGTCCCCTGATTACAAGGTGAAGAAAAAGGTGAGTCCTGTCTTATACTTCTGTAATCGTAAGTAGGTTCATCATAGACTGAGTGCCCAACACTGTCTGGGTCTTTCCTGATCATGTTCCAGAAAATTCTGGAACCTGTCCCTTGTCCAGGGAAGAACAATCCTAACACACGGAGGAGAAGGTCTATAGTAGGACTAGAGAGGGACAACTAAGAGGGAATCCAGAATAAGGAGGGGACTGAAGCACAGAGAGGGAGACTCAGCCATGGAAACCCAGAGGTGAGCGGAGGCCTCTGGTTCAGCTCAGCAGCTGTGATGGCCAATTTTATTTGTCAACTTGGCGGGGCCACGGTACCCAGATATTGGGTCAAACGTACTCCTAGATGTTGCTGTAAAGGTTAAATCAATAGACTTTAAGTAAAGCAGATTATCTTCCACAATGGGTGGGCCTCGTCTAATCAGGTGAAGACCCCCATTAAAAAAAGACTAAGGCCCCCAAAAGAAGAAGGAATTCTACCTGCAGACTTGAACTGCAGCGTTAACTCTTCCCTGTGTCTCCAGCCTGCTGGCCTGCCCACACAGTGTGGATTATCTGCAAGCAAGTTAACCTACTATTCTCTTGCTCTCTCTCCTTCTCTCTCCATAGATGGGTAGAGACAGAAATATACACACACCTGCTGTGGGCTCTGTTTCTCTAGAGAACGCGACTGATAGAACAGCTGTCGGTGAACTCAGGTCGGGTAAGCAACTTCGGAGGCACAGGAGCACAGGGAGGTGCAGGTACGAGTCTTGAATCTCAAGACCTTCATCACTAAAGGTGAACACGCAGGGCTCACACAGGTGGTGTTGTGAGACCACCATCCACGTCACCGTGAGCATACACACATGCACAGTCACACGCGCACACACGTCCCTTTCCCAGCCTTCCACGGGGATCTGGAGCAACTTATCCAAAGGTGAGTTTGGCAGGAAGATGGGTGACCGGTGGGGCTCCTTCTCCTCTTCCTCTCTTGAGATCAGGGCTCAGCACATGCTGGCCTCTGCCCTTGGGGAGGCGACCTCAGGAGCTGTGAGCAGAGCTTCCGTCACCAGCTTGGTATTTCTGCCCGATGTGGTGATTCAATGGCAGTGGGGCGTTCCTGCCACACACCTCGCCATGCTCTCTCCTATCTCTGTCACTTCCACCTGACCCCTTTATTCTTCATAACTGGATCAAACTTGAAAATGCAAAAGTGTGATATCAACTGACTTCCTCAAAAAAATCCCTGGGGCCAGGACCAGGAACATTGAGAAATGGGCAGGGGATGGACTTCCCAGAGGCAAAAAGGCCCTTGGACTGAATGAGGCTCCCTGGGGAGCCTTGGGCAGGAGGGAGGCTGGACACTTGGAGAGGGTCCTGGTGGGCTGGGCCCCATAGGACCTGCAGGCTGTGGGTGCAGTGGCCGCCCTGTGCCACATGGGGCGCTGCACTGCTGGCCGCAGGCAGATCCGGACATCGGTGTGTCCTTGGCTTTGCTGACAGGTGTGTCTGTGGCCGGCGTTGTTAGGCCTGTGGTTTATCAAACGATGGGGCTCTGCACTGGTGAAGTGGGTGGTTGTGACGGCCATAGCCACAGCAGAGAGAGGCTTTCCCAAGGAGAAGCCATCGTCATGCAAATAAGATGAGCTACTTTTAAAAGAGAAGGAGCCAGAGCAGGAAGCTGGCCATCTATGAGCCTTGCCCTACTTAAGCACACCCGGCCCAGCACTGTGGGCGAGGCTGGTGTGGACTTGGATCATTTTAGATGTGAGTGGGCAGATCAGCTGTGCAGTTTAGAAGGCAAGGATGTGGAGGTACAGAGCAATGATGGATATCTATTTTTAAACTTAGTAGCGAGCCAGGTGTTACGGGCTGAATTATGCCCTCCCCCACAAATTCATATGTTGAAGCCCTAACCCCCAGTGGGATTGAACTTGGCAACAGGGCCTTTTAGGAGGTAATTAAGGTTACGTGAGGTCATAAGTGTGGGGACCTAATCCAGTACGACTAGTGCCCTTATAAGAAGAGGGACACCAGCGGTGCACACACAGGGAAAGGCCACCTGAGGACACAGTGAGAAGGCAGCCATCTGCAAACCAAGGAGAGAGGCCTCAAGAGAAATCAAACCTGCTGACACCTTGATCTGGGACCTCCAGCCTCCAGAACTGCAGATGAGTGTGGCCAAGCTGCAAAGGAGGGCACAGGTCTCCCAGCGGGTCTGTTTCTGCCCCATTAGAAATGGGCGTGATAGACGCTGAACCCACAGTTTTGGATGGTGGGGGAAGACTTATGTTATAAGGTGCAGAAATTTTTCCATGTGCTACGTCTCTCCACACGATTCTCTCTCTACCACCCTTGCTTTCATGAAAAACTGTCTTTTCTTTGTGTTAGTCCATTTCTCGTAAAAGTCTCTTGTTCTGAGCACAGGGGACAAGAATATATTTTTTTAAATTGGACTGACTCAGCAAGGTCTCATAAAATGTACACACCCAGCTATATCACACCATTCACTACACTGAGTCCATTTTCCTGGATTCGATTCCTTCGGGAGCTCTTTGTTCTCTTGTTTTCCCCAACACAGTTGTCCACATGGTCTGGTCTCACAGCCAAACTGGGACTTGGTTCTACCACTCTCCTGTGCTTAAGCCCCAGGTTACTGGGTCCTGGGTCCCCTCTTTCTTGGTGTGATACCATGCTCTTTTGTAGCACACCCGGCAGGTCTTAAGAAGGGGTGCATAAGAGAAACATTTATAAAGCTCTTACCTGTCTGAAAGATTCTCCAATCTCCACAATTGTTTGTTTGTTTGTCTTTTAGTGTTCATTCACACTACTGAGAAACCACGTTTCCTTGATTCTCATTCTTTGTTTCTTATTCTCTGGAAAGGTTGAGAATCTTTGATTTGATGCTGGTGTTAATGCTCCTTGATGAGGGTCTTCTGTCCCTACTCTGTTGTGTAACCAGATGCCAGCTCTTGAGCCAGATGTGATCTCACAGTTCTTCCCAGGAAATCTTTGAGTTACTCACAGATGTTGTCTTCTGTTCTCATTCTCCCACTCACCCCATATCTGTACATGCTGTTTTGAGTCCCCAGTGAGACCAATACTTTTAGTTATTTGTTTGAAAAGTGTTTCCAAACATTTCACTATGTCATGAATTTCCTATGTTTTGTGAAATTAAGGAAGGAGTCATCTGGCAGAGGACCTGGCCTTGCTCCATGTGACCGTCTCATTTTCTCCTCTGTCTTATCAATAGAGATTCTTTCTTTCATCTTATACAGAACATTTCTTTCCATAACTGAATCCTTTAGTGTAACTCTACCTATCCCATTTACCCATCAACTTATTTTCTCCCCAAAATGTATTTTCATTCCTAATAAAAGTTCTT
Organism: Balaenoptera ricei; assembly: GCF_028023285.1. Lineage (NCBI taxonomy): Eukaryota > Metazoa > Chordata > Mammalia > Artiodactyla > Balaenopteridae > Balaenoptera > Balaenoptera ricei. The sequence goes on from NC_082641.1 coordinate 3,241,770, forward strand.
ACGAATAATACTTTCTCCATCTTGTTATATATCATAGTACTTTCTTGAAATATGCATGCATTCTACTATTAATTAATGTTGTTTAACTTTTTTAATGATCATCTCCCCTTCACGTCCCAACCCTTTACGTGGATGACATTGCGTGTCAATTATTGACTTATTAAAAGACCACCTGAAAAAACTATTAATTTAGCAAAACTAAGTTCATAAAAGTTACTGCAATAAGGAAGAATAGCCCTTAATAATTTCCTATAAATTGGAGGTCAACAGAGAGGATTTATAGGATTTTCATATCTGGGTTTCAGTGATTTAAGATGGGTCTTTCTACAGAGATGACTGACTGGGATTGGACAACCCTTATGACAAAATAAATTAGGGTTGGTGGACAAGGTGAGAGTCTTAAGGTGAGTCTTGGGAAACTACTGTTTGATAAGCGAGGTTTTGGTCCATGTGAATCAAACAATTTATTATCATGAAATGAGAGCTATTTGGGTTGAGGAACAAATAATTTACCCAGAAAAATTGGTTTTGTAGGAATTTCCTGAAACAAACAGTAGAATTGTTTACTAGGTTGAAGGCTTGTCTTCCTGTGAATAGTGTCCTGAAACATAGGCCACATTGGCACAAATGGCCTCAATTCTCTTTCTGCCTACGTAAGTTATGCAAACAGAAGGTGTCTCAGTTCTCACCCAAAAGACTCATGCCAAGGGCTCTTGCTTTGTGTCCACTGTGGCCACCACTCTCCAGCTTCAAATTTGTCTTCAATTCAACTCTTCTGGGTCTCTTTTGGTTTAACTCCCATCACTGCCCAGCCTAGAACCCACACCTTACCACTTCAATGGCATCATTACCAACAATAAATATTTCCCAACTGTCTTGCCTTTAGCCACAAAAATAAAACCAACATTTCAGATTCCAGCAACTTTCTCAACAGTCACGTTTCTTTTCAATCATTTTCAATTTCCCTAAGGAGACTTTTTAGACAATTTTCCAAATCACCCCATCCCATATCATTGAATCACACAGATATGCTGTATATTTGTTTGTAAATTGTATGTAGATCTGTGTTTTATGGGAAAAAAAAGAGCGAGGTTTTAGGGATTTTTTCACCTACCCCCTCTAAGAAAGTTATTTTTGTCCCCTTGGGGCACAATATTGTTCCTGTTGAGAATGAATATTCTGTAGCTCTTCATGGGCATCTGAGTACTGAAGGAGGGAATCACACCACAGTCTTAACTAGTCTAAACTAGAAGAGTGAATATTTACTCTTTCTCTCCAGGGAGTCCCTCAGTATTTCTAAATCATGCTTTCACTTGTCTCTAGTCCAGAGCATGACTAATGGGCTTGAGTTCCCACCCCAACCCCATCCACAAATCAGAGGAAGTAGAAGTCATCCGCAGAGGATGCCCTCAAAGTCTGTCTGCTCCCCAGACCTTCCTATTTCCTCTATATTCCAACCCTGGCAACCACCATTCTACTCTGTGTTTCTATGAATTCGACTTTTTTTTTTTTTTTAAGATTCATATTTAAGTGATATCATGCAGCATTTCTGTTTCTCTGGTTTATTTTACTGGTTCACAATTTTCTTTTGATGCATATGGCTAGTAAGAAAAGTATCCATATTCAATAAAGAATAAATGCAAAAAAAAAAAAAAACATTTACAAGACTCACTTGGATAAAGGTGTGAACTTAGTTGGATTTCAAGAGCGCACTTCAATGAGATCCTAAGCTGAAGTTAGGGAGGAGGAAATATGGGGCCATTAACACCTGGAAGAAATGAACTTGTTATCTTTTTGCTTCCTTTCTCTGCATAGCGTTACTTGAACTTTTCCTACAAAATTAATACCTCCAGCTGTGTTCTGAATCCCATGTCCTTTCATCACCTCCAAGGTCTTATGCCCTCAGTTAACAACTTCATCTTCCATTTCATCATTCTTTTTTACAAACAAGCATTCACACACACACACAAAAGAAGTCAATACAGTGTGCAGCATATTACTACATCCTACGATACTGGATTTTTAAGTATGAATTTAAGTCCTCTGCTTCCACCATATCTGAATTCTACACTTTAGCCATACCAAAAAAGGTTAGATTTGCCAAACTTCCCCTGTCCTCCATGTAGATCCTCAATCTCTCTGTCAGCCTGGAGTGGCCTCCAGACCACTCCCAATCCGGTCAGCTCCTTCTCCTCATTATTTTGAGACTCATTCCAAGCTTTTAAGAAGTGATTGCTCAATTTCACTCACCGATCCCATTTCCCCACCTCCTACCCTGGCTTGCACCCCCTTAACCTTCTAGAGCCCTCAGTATGGGATTCTTCTACCACAACACTTATTACACTATCATAAATGTAACAGCACTTAACTGTGACCCTGCTGGATCATGTACAGCTTTGGGGCAGGAATTATATTCATTTCCAACGCTTACACCAGTCCCAAGAATACTGTGTTTTTACACATGTCTATTGAATGATAGAACAAATGACTGATTGATGAAAACACAAATAACAGGATGGAAGAGAAAAGATAAGAATGCTTTAAAATAACCTACTGATGCAACAGCTTGACTAAATAACCATGAAATGCTAAGCATGCTGAATGAATTCTCCACTTTCAAAGATAAGCTAAAAGCTTCCACAGTAAGACTTGCCATTTAGGTCCAGGATGCGTCTATCTATTTCATGCAAGCCTAATACACATCTACCCAGGACAGAAAGCATGGCTCTTAATGATGTGCCCACAACTCAGGACTCAGCCTTCAGAAGCGTTTAAACAAATTCTTCGTGATGTTAAAAGTTTGTTCTCTCAATAAAATCGAGGCAAGCAGCAGTGCCAGGAACTATAGGGTAGTTATCTTTGGCAGCAACGTTGCTATTGAGTTCATCCAATATGATACCATTAACAGGGTATAGAGATTGCCATTCCTTTTTTTTTTTTTTTTGAAGGTAGCGCAATTATAGTCTTTTCCCTAATATTGCTACATGGTCATGGCTTTGTATTAGACAGCTGTCATTGATTCACATAATTAAGAGCTAGAAAAGGTCTTTGAAATTAACTGTATTTCAAAAGAGAAAAACACCTACCAAAGGAAAATTGGTCTTGGATCAAAATATTTAGCAAACCTTTTATTATGTTCAAGAAAAAATTCTAATTTTAAAGGAGTTTAAATATTGTAGGGTAGATTTTCTTTGGTACAATTTTTTTTAATTGACATGAAAAGTCTTTCCACACCTTTTTTTTAATAGTTGGAAATTGCCCAAGGACCATCATTAAATATTAAAAGGCGTTGGGAACCATATGGTCACCTCTGAGGGATTTTGAGATCTTGGTGGCACTCCATCTGCATCAGTAACAATTTAGTCATTATATCAAGGACATGCAGGGACTCAGAAGTGGACTTGCATGGGAGGAAGCTCAAGTGAGTGGTGGCAGAGTGCCATGCGCACCACGCACAGATCACCTTCTCTCCTCTGAGCGCCTTTGGACTGAGCTAAACTTGTTAGACATATTGTTACTGAGAGTCAAGAAATTCACCCCGAGATGCACTTTTTTTTTAAAAGAGATTCTTTATTTACAAAAATGCTATCGTCTGTTGTGCAATACAGACATTAAGAAAGTACTTGCTTTTTGAACACATGGATCATCCTATTTCAAAATCATATAAACAGTGGTTGCAAAAAACTCTCTCTTGGATGTAGAGATGGAATGATATTCATAGTTAACCTGGATTTTGTTACCACAGTAAACTAAATTTCCAAATATCTATTCTCTGAATTAAGAGATTTACACTCCAGGAATGGATAAAAATACCTCTGTTTATGTTCATTTCTTCCACGTGTTAATGGCCCCTGTTGTGGACTCCCTAACTTCAATTTAGGAGCTCATTGAAGTGTGCTGTTGAAATGCATCTAAAGTTCACACCTTTAACCAAGTGAATCCTGAGTGTTGGGAATGATAATAATAACTTCTGCTTTTTTAGGAATTCCAACTCTGTGTATCTCTATCTATCTCCTTAAAGCTATATTTCTGTAATCATCTGTCTCTCCCATTACTCCCAAATATGCTATGGAATAATTCAGTATTCCTCACTTTGTAAATGAACCGTCATGGCTCAGAAGCGTCTAGCAACTTGTCAACATCTTATAGCTAGTAAGTGGCAGATCCCAAATCCAAACGCACATCCATCCAGCATGAATGTTGAACTCTTTTATTACATTTTTGGAGATGTAATGAAGCCTGGGTAAAAATCATTACAGTTTTTAAATTTACTTAGGCTTTTCAAAGGCACACCATTAGGGTAATTAACACAAGATTTCACAAGTTTCAATACCTTAAAACATTATTTTTTCATTTAACGTGCAAACATGCATAAAAACATGTTAAATGCAAAATTAAAAGGGAGTCCTTTTAAATATGACATATTTATATATTTATAGTATATTACATATTTATATATGGTATATATATATATAATTTTTGCAAATGTTGTCCTAATGTTGGAGTACATGGGTAACAAGCACACTTACTTTGCAAATAAAAAAAAAAAAAGAAAAAGAAAGGGACTGATTTAAAGGAAAACTCAACATGTTGTGGTGAATTCAAACAGACCCAGGGAAAATGTAGTTTAATGTGCACCTTATCTACTTTTTTGCTTAAAGTTAATTGACAATACATTTTTAAAGCCTATATATCTACATGATGTTAATTAGTAAGTCAGTCAGTGTAGTTTGATCGCATATAGTCAATGTACTTCCGTTGCTCATAGTACTAGAGGAAAAAACTATATAGATAAAAAGTGAAACAAAATGTAGCATATAAGCTATGTTTACACATAATCCAAATACATGAAAACATATATTCAGAGTATATTTGTAGATTCAATTAATTCTGTTGGATTATTTGTTTTTGTTTGTTAAACCTAAATAATAATTATAATAGGAGAACTAAAGTGATTATAATTTAGCAAAAAGCTGATAGTAGTGAATTAATCTAAATTTTGAAAGCACAACATACCTCAGACCCAGGTAAGTGTTATGTGATTGAGCTGCCCTGACACTTCTCTGGCAGGCCTTCTACCCAAAGGACAAGGGCACCTCAGAACTAGAGGTATGTGTCTAAGCAGGGTCCATACTCCTCTCTAGAGCCCGGCACCATGGGCTTCCCTTCATTTCTCAACAGTTTCATAAGTGTTACCTAATTTGCTCGTGTACAGTTGTTCACAGAATTCCATTACAATCCTTTCGATTTCTATAGCATCAGTAGTGATGTCTCCTCTTTCATTCCTGATTTTTGTAACTTGAACATTCTTTTATTTTTTTTCTTGGTCACTCCAGTTAATACTTGTCCACTTTCTTGATCTTTTCAAAAAACTAACTTTTTATGTCATCAATTTTCTCTATTATTTTTTCTATTTTTTATTTCATTTATTTCTGCTCTCATCTTTACTATTTCCTTATTTCTGCTTGCTTTGGTTTAGTTTCTTCTTTGTCTAGTTTCTTAAGGTAGAAATTTAAGTTATTTATTTGATATCTTTCTTTTTCTTAATATTGACATTTAGAGCTATAAGTTTCCCTCTAGGAACTGCTTTAGCTGTGTTCCATAAATTTTAGTGTGTCGTGCCTTTGTTTTCATTCTTCTCAAAAGATTTTCTGATTAGGATCTTGTCTTTTCTATAGATCTTAAGAAATATTTCTTTAGATCACACTAAGAAGCAAACACATTTGTCATTTAATGCTGTGAGCAACTCTGCTTGTCAATTTGTTACTTGCCATCTAAAATTTTTAAAAGTAAGCTGAAAATTTAAGAAATGATGATCAAGATTGTTACATTAGTCAGACTTTGTTTTCCCGGTGTCTTGAGGAGCTCTTGGTCTCACAGTGTATATTTATTATATTTATATTGAATGTGCATGTAGTTATGTATTTTTATAATCATTCAAAAACACTCCACATTCAGAAAACATCTGGAAAGTCAAAGAGAATTTCTTGGGCTAGAACTAGACAGTGTATGCTTTATTACAATAAAAGTTAATTTGTACATCTTATGTTTGTTCTGATGGAACAGCAGCTATAACCTTTTGTTTCTGATTAAAGTAGCTTTACAAACTCTAGGAATATGACCAATGGTCCTATCACAAATCCATCTTTAAAATACACTAATTGCCTTCATGTAATACATGTTTTTTTCTATGTTATACTAAAAACACAATGAAGAATGATACAAATTCCAGGTTTCATCTCCAGGAACACCAAGCCAGCTCTGTGACAAAGCTAAGTTAGTGCAGTGACAGTGCCTGAGGAGATTCTGTTAGCACTAAAAGAAGACTTTCCAAATTGATCACAGATATGGCTGCATTAGCAAGGAGATACGGGGAATTTATAGTACAAAATGGAGACATTAGAAAGGAGGAAATGTCGCAAATTAATAACCTAAACTTCTGCTTTAAAAAAATGGAAAAAGAAGAGGAAACTAAACTTATAAAAGCAGAAGGAAAGACATTACAAAGGTGACAGTGGAAATATATGGAATAGAGATTAGAAAAGCAGTAGAGAAAAATCAATGAAACTTGAACTTTGTTCTTTGAAAGGATGGACTTGTATCAAGGAGCTGCCAGCCTTCTATTCATGGCTTTCCTCCAAGATATACCATTGTTTTCAATCATGCCCTTAGGCATGGAGTTCACCCTATCCCTTTGCAAATGAGTCTGTCCCTTCAAGCAGAACTGCTGAGCTTGTGGTCCTCACCGACTGCCTTTCCCACCAGCAGGACCTCTGCAGCAACTGGGGCCAGGTTCACTTTTCCTGGAGTGCCACCCTGCTCTATGAAGAGGGTCCTGGGTGAGGATGGAAGCCCCTGGTCTTTTCCATTGTTTCTCCTGATGTGCGAAACACTACTCTACGAGCACGGTGGGGCAGGGACGATTGGAACCACATGAATGGGAGTTAGCTGGAGGAAGGAGCCCCAGAGCCCTCAGCCCTGACTGTCTGGAATAAAGCTTCTGCAACACAGACCTGGGAGAAATGAAAAACCACAATGGCCTGTTCTTCTGGAGTGAAATTGCAGCCCTTGACTGGTGTTTGGGGGGAGCAGAAGCTCCACCTTCTCAAACACACTCTCCTGAAGAACGGCTTCCACAGTACTGTTCCTAGAACTTGGGGGTCTGGGGGGGTCAGGAGGGGTTTTTGCTCAACCACCATAGATTCTGGCTGTTCTCTCTGAGGTTGAGTAGATTTTCTTGAATGGATGGTTCTTCATTTGCTCTATGCAATTAGGACCCTTTCTAAAAACTTTAAGTGATTTACTTCTATAATTTCCTCTGGATAAATGGCTGTTGCAGAGAAAGTCCACTGAGCCTCTCACCCCACAATTCAGGGAGTCAGTTTCACTGTTTCCTTTTAGAGCAATAATTAGTCGATGGGCCCTTTGAGTGGGGATGCTTAAGGTCACTGACCTAGTCTTTCGAGATAGGCAAAAAATCATGAATGATTCCATTTAAGAGCAGGAGCATAGTAGGGAGAATCAAGGAATATTTAAGATCAATGTAACGCCCTGAGATTTTATGAGTCCCATAGTAGGGCTTACGTGTTTGGCAAAATTAAATTTATCAAATTACTTGAATATGTTTCACTCTAATCATTTCCCCTTTTTTTCAATTTGATATTTAATAAAATATCAACACTTCTGTTTCCCAAGACACTTTTTTAAATACTTAAGAATAACTTTAAATTTTTTTTATTGAAATATAGTTGATTTACAATGTCGTGTTAGTTTCAGGTGTACAGCACAGTGATTCAGTTATTTTTCAGATTCTTTTCTCTTATAGATTATTACAAAATATCAATTATAGTTCCCAGTAGGTCTTGTTGGTTATCTATTTCATATATAGTAATGTGTATATGTTAATCCCATCCTCCTAATTTATCCCTCTCCCCCACACCTTCCCCTTTGGTAACTATAAGTTTGTTTTCTATGATTGAGGGTCTATGTCTGTTTTGTAAATAAGTTCATATATATATATATATATATATATATATATATATTTGTTTCTTTTTTTTTCAGATTCCACATATAAGCAATGTCATATGATATTTGTCTTTCTCTGTCTGACTTACTTCACTTACCCTGCAAAGTTAGGCCCTTCCTCCAGGAAGTTCTCCAGCTTGCATAAAGAATCTAGGCACCAACACTTGTTAGTAAAGGGAGTTTTGTGTGATAAATCAGGAAAGCTGTGGGTTAGAACAAGTGGAAGGGGGAATGAAGTCTCTGAAATTAGCATATCTTGTGGTGGTAGGTTGTCAAGACTGGTTCGTCCAGGATCAAGCATAAGGGGCAAGTGGCTGCTCAGCCCTCTGGTTGGCAGTGGGCGTAGGGGAAGAGCATTGAGCACACAAGGGTACTGTACATGTTCACAGGCTTTCACCGCAGCACACCATGGGCCCACAGAGCTGTATCCATTGGCCCCGGCAGGACCAGCTTTTGCAGCAGCACAAAGGTGGCAGTGGGCTGGACAAATGACAGTCTCTAGTCACTTGGCTGTGCAAAAAACTTCCTCCCACCCCTCCACGTTGAGTTGGGTGAGCTGCAAAATTCTTAGATAATTCAAATTGAAGTGTAGGGTTAGGTAATTCGCAGTGAGTAGGACATAAAGGGACACTGACCAACTGAAATACAGCTGTAAGCAAGTAAGTGGCCATACAGGTAGTCTTAGTGTATGCTACAGTTCATGTGGGTTACCCACAATTACCCAAACAAGGATGTTAAATATCCATTCATTTAACCCACCTAAACATGTATCCAAATATTAACTTTAAAATATTTAATTATTTCCTGCTGATTATGGATAATTGCCCGGGGGTTTTCAGCACATAATAGCAAATGACAGAAAATTGCCAGAGTTGGACATATTCCGGTAGTTTTATGAACCTAATTTTGCCAAGAACACGAGTCCTAATAAGGGACTCATAAAACCTCAGGGAAGTAAATGGAGTTTTAAAATATTTCTTGATTATTAAAAGCAATTCACTGAAAAATTAACAGGCAGAGTATACTAAATGTTGACCTCCATAGAGCAAAAATTAGCCATCACTTTTTTTTAAAACTAATTTTATCTTATGATCATTGTAGAATTGCACGCAGATGTAAGGAACTGCAGAGAGATCTCATATTCTTTTACTAGGTCACCCAAAGGCAGCATCTGGCAAAACTGCAACACAATATCACAAGCAGGATATTGACTTTGATGCAGTCAAGATGCAGAGGATCTCCGCCAGCAAAAGGACCACTCATGCTGCTCATTTCACCCTCATCCACCTCCTCCTTAACTCTGAGCAAGTGCTAACATGGTCTCTATATCTGTAATCCTATCAGTTCAAGAATGTTATATAAATGGTATTGTACGGTATATAAACTTTTGGAGTTGAGCGGTTTTTTTTTTCTCACTGAACAACCTAGGGATTTATACTCATTTAACCAAGTGAGTTATTGAGCGTATCCATAGTCTGGATGTACCGTGGCTTACTTAACCATCCAACTGGTGAAGGACCTCTGAGCTGGTTCCAGTTTGAGGCTATTACGAATAAATCTGCCATTAAAATTTGTGTATAGGTTTTTGTGTGACCATATGTTTTTGTTTATCTGGGATGAATGCCCAAGAGTGCAATTGCTGGGTCATATGGTAACTTCACAAGTAGTTTTTTGTTTTGTTTTGTTTTTTAAATAAATTGCCTTTTTCCCAAGTGGCTGTGTCATTTTACATTCCCACCAGCAATATATGTGATTTAATTTCTCCATATACTCTTCTGTATTTTCTGTTACCACAATTTTTTTTTAAATTTTACTTATTCTGATAGTTTTACAGTGATGTCTTATTGGGTTTGGATTTGTACTTGCCTAGTGGCTAATGATATTGAGCATCTTTTCATGTGCCTCTTTGCCACCTGCATATTCTCTTCTGTGAAATGTCTATTTTTCCCCCACTTTTCAGAGTCCTCTTATGATATGTGTATATATATATATATATAATATTCAGGATTTTTAATTGTCCCTTGTGGAAGAAATAGAGAAAATTACGTCTACCCCATCTTCCCAGGAGTGACAGACGATAGCCATCACTTTTTTAATACAATTAAACTCAATAACTTTTATTAAGCAACATCTACATGCCAACATAACAAAAGAGTAAAATAATGAGGACTTATTTATTAGGCAAATATTGATTTGATTGGGAACCTGCTTTGTGCCTGGTATTGCCCTGCTGCTGGGGGCACAACAATGAACAACAGAACAGATGCAGTGCCTCTTTTGCCAGCTCTTCCAGGCTGGTGGAAGACAGGAGCAGTGAGCAGGAAGTTAGATTACCAGGCTGGGTTAGGATAAGACCTGAGTGATTTCAAGAAGCACTTTTTATCAAAGGATGCCTTTTATGGGTTTGAGGGAAGCCTTCCTGGAGGAGATGTCATCTAAACTGAGACCCAAAGGCTGAGTCGTGGTCACTGGGAAAGAACGAATATTGAAAGAGACTGGTCCATGCTTGGAAAAGAGAGGGAGATAACTAGTAACATTCAATTTGCTCACTTCTGTAATTTTGATATCAAAATTATAACCTCAAAAAGAGGAGGGAATACTCAAAAGAGAAATATCCAGAATATTTCATATAAGAAAATAGCCCTTTATAATAAAGAATCTTTTAGAAGGCAGAAATGTGTAGAAATAGAAAAGAGACATTTCTTTCCCATTGATGAATATTTAAAGTATTGTGTGAACTAAAATAGAGTAGTAATTTTGTAGATATTACAAAATAAAATTCATGGTCTCAATATTGCTTGACTGAACCATATAGAGTAAACATTGCATTTTTACCTAATATTTTACTACAGGTGCAATTTATGTATTTTGCATGCGTTTAGGAAAGATGAGCTTTCGCTGGAAGAATATTACTTTCATTTCATGGCATTCAAAGTTTTGGTTTTCAAGCTGACTAGCCATTGATTGAATTCAACATGATCTAGCTGTCATTTTATATCAAGACTAATATAAAAATTGTGGAGGAAAGCTTTGGTTTACACTTTTTATTTTAAACAAAAAAGAAATTTGATAAAAAATGTTCTTGATATTCCGAGTACGATGACAGCCATATGTTCCTTCAACGCTTGCCCTTAACAGAGCAAGAAATTTGTTTCAAACAAATACACTTAATATTCCAAGCTGTTGTCAGAAACAGCCCAAATGTCAAAGATCTGGCAAAGACAGAGAATAAAATTTGGGATATTGTTTTATTGTTACCTTTTCTCTATCTGTGTTTAAAGTTTTAATCTCAGGTCTAAAACTGATTTACAATCAATTAACTCTCAACGTGTTAATAACAGTCCCGACTGCAGTGTGAGTTTGCAAATGTCTCCTTCCGTCATGTAAGTATCTACAGCAGGCAGTAGCCATGTTTACTGGGACTCCAGTAGGAACCAGTATTTCTGGGAAAATTTAGTTTAGTCATTGTTATCTAAGGGAGTCTTTGTTGATAAAACTCCGGTCTGTGCAGACTTTCACTTGTCCTTATTTTAGGAACCCCACATAAACCAGTTCCCTTCACTCATTTTCTTCTTCGTTTGCATATAGACTCATAAATTACTTAAATAAATGTTTATTGAGTAATTCCTCTGCATCACATGAAAGATCAATGGGGAAAAATCAGCAGTTATAAGGGAAAAGTTGTCCTGGACTTTGTGTTAGTGTAGGTCACTGTCTTCAAATACTCATATTCTTTGTTTGGAAGTGTACGAAGCATTTCCAAGGATTATGAGGAGTTGGATAATTTCAGAGAGTGAGCTCTCTGAATCTTCATCCTAAGTACTCATTCACAAAACTGGTTTGCAGGACAGGACAGAGTGCTTGGTAGGAATTTGCCCACTTTACAAGAGAAAGGCATTCATCTGTTCCATTCCAATTAGCAAGGTGGTATCTTGTCCCCATGTGTGAAAAACCCAAGTTCCCTGCATCTGCAATCAGAATATCCCAACACAGAAACCCCATAGGTTTCCAACTTCCTTGACAAGTTAGATGAGACAGTTAACAGTGTTCCCTGACCTAATATGATGCCTTGTTGGGATGTTCTGATTGCAGATTATGGTGGATGGGGAATAATGACCTTTCTGGGAATAATAACCTTTCTGTTTCATGATTTTCTTATTCCTATCTTCCAACCATTGTTAAAAACGTACAATTCCTAAGAGAGTATCACGAGAAAAAATCAAGAGTTTTGGAAAATTTTAGGAATGCCAAAGTTTTAAAGATCCTTTGGATTAAACTCATGGGCAGAACTTTATGTGATTTTTTTCAGATTTTGTTGGGGTTATTCCGTTAGGCATGAAAACATATTTTATGAAGTTATATCACAAAATATTCTTTTCAACTGCAGTTAATTCTCAATTCATCTTAAAAATGTATACTGTGCTCTACTGTCAGTTAACCAAATATAAAATACTATGAAAACTACCATACTGATTAGATGCAGCAATATGTACATTTTTCTCTTCATTAAAGGCATAGAAAAAAATCAACGAATTATCTCATTAAGCACTGCACTTCTGGGACTTCCCTGGTGGTGCAGTGGTTGAGAATCCACCTGCCAGTGCAAGGGACACAGTTTCGAGCCCTGGTCCGGGAAGATCCCACATGCCGCAAAGGAACTAAGCCTGTGTGCCACAACTACTGAGCCTGTGCTCTAGAGCCCATGCTCTAGAGAACAAGAGAAGAGAAGCCTGCACACCGCAACTGGAGAAAGCCCGTTGCGCAACAATGAAGACCCAATGCAGCCAAAAATAAATAAATAAAATAAATACATTTATTTTAAAAAAAGCTGCTTTTCTAATAAAATTTTACTTTTTTATTCTTAAAATTTATATACGTATGAAACATAAGTTGTTTTAAACGATTGGGCACTAATATTATTTGTAATATTTTAATTCTTAGAGCCTTTAATCACAGACAGTATAAAAATAAAAATTTGAATTTACATACATTCTTTTGTTTCAGATAAGTTAGATAGGATGATCTCTAAGAGTTTCACTTTTAAAATACATTTTACTTTTATAAAAACTTACCAAAAAGATGTAATTTGATCAAGGAGGAAAATCAAAGCTGTGAATCATTGGAATGTTAAAGAACATTTACATGTATTTTTAAAGGTATCAAATCTTTTTTTTTTTTTTTTAATTGGGGTATAGTTGCTTTACAATGTTGTGTTAGTTTCTTCTGTATAGAGAAGCAAATCATCTATATGTGTACATATATCCCTTCTTTATTGAATTTCCTTCCAATTTTTAGGTTACCACAGAGCACTGAGTAGAGTTCCCTGTGCTATACAGCAGATTCTCATTAGTTATCTATTTTACACATGGTAGTGTATATGTCAATCCCAATCTCCCAATTCATCCCACCCCTGCTTTCCCCCCTTGGTGTCCATACATTTGTTCTCTACATCTCTGCCTCTATTTCTGCTTTCAAATAGGTTCATCTGTACCATTTTTCTAGATTCCACATATATGTGTTAATATACGATATTTGTTTTTCTCTTTCTGACTTACTTCACTCTGTATGACATCTCTAGGTCCCTCCACATCTCTACAAATGACCCAATTTTGTTCCTTTTTATGGCTGAGTAATATTCCATTGTATATATGTACCACATCTTCTTTATCCATTCATTTGTCAATGGACATTTAGGTGGTTTCCATGTCCTGGCTATTGTAAATAGTGCTGTAATGAACATTGAGGTACATGTGTCTTTTTCAATTATGGTTTTCTCAGTGTTTATGCCCAGTAGTGGGATTTGTTGGGTCATATGGTAGGTCTATGTTTAGTTTTTATGGAACGTCCATACTGTTCTCCATAGTGGCTGTATCCATTTACATTCCCACTAACAGTGCAAGAGGGTTCCCTTTTCTCCACACCCTGTCCAGCATTTATTGTTTGCAGTTTTTTTGCTGATGGCCATTCTGACTGGTGTGTGGTGATACTTCATTGTAGTTTTGATTTGCATTTCTCTAGATGTTGAGCATCTTTTCATGTGTTTGTTGGCTATCTATATGTCTTCTTTAGAGAAATGTTTATTTAGGTCTTCCGCCCATTTTTTGATTGGGTTGTTTGTTTTTTGGATATTGAGCTGCATGAGCTATTTGTATATTTTGGGGATTAATCCCTAAAAGTATCAAATCAAGTGGTCTTTGGGTTCTACTGGATACTTTTAAATGTGGTCTGTCATTTTATTTTTAAATATCATTGTCCATAATATGTTAGAAACATTGGAATGTATAAAACATGGGTTTCCCTGGTGGCTCAGTGATTGGGAATCCACCTGCCAATGCAGGGGACACAGGTTCGAGCCCTGGTCCGGGAAGATCCCACATGCGGCGGAGCAACTAAGCCCGTGCACCACAGCTACTAAGCCTGTGCTCTAGACCCTGCAAGCCACAACTACTGAGCCCACGTGCCTAGAGCCCGTGCTCCTCAACAAGAGAGGCCACCACAATGGGAAGCCCGCACACCACGACGAAGAGTAGCCCCCGCTCACTGCAACTAGAGAAAGCCCACACGCAGCAACAAAGACCCAACACAGCCAAAAATAAATAAATTAAATAAACAAATTAAAAAAAAAAAAGAAATGTGTAAAACATTATAGATGTCTATTTGAAGTTCTGTGAGTAGACTTCAACTTTCCTTTAGGAGGATTTGTGCAGAACCACTGAAGTTCAGTGATGTGTGCGTTAATAACTGTGCCCCCAGAACTGTTAGAGAAAAAAATGGTTGTTTAAGCCTCCCACTTTGTGACACTGTGTTATGGCAGCTCTAGAAAAATACTACAGACACCCATGGGCAGCAGTGAACTCTCAGGTCAGGACAAACTGCTGCTAAACGCATTTGAGCCTGCTTTGCTCTGAGATGGAGAAAGTGTTCCTGAGATCACACCAAGGATGCACACCAATAGCTGCTCCTGAATCTTCAGCTAAAAGTATTTTGCTCAATGCAAGGTCATGGTTATTAGTTAAAAATTTAGACAACAACCCCATTTTTCAAGTGTACTAGTTATGCCATATTAGAGCAAAATTAATAGATTTATAAATATTAACTTAGAACCTGGGACAAATAAGTGTGATCCCAACAATGGCATTTCTGATTTAATGGCAGATATTTGCTGTTACTCTTCAGGCAGAGCTCCAAGGATTTAGCTGGTGGTCATTTCACATTTACCTCCTTGAATGTGCCACATATTTTATGGTGTCTTCCATGGGATTTGCCTTCCTTCCTCCATAATGAAGTACATTGGCTTGATTTCTAGCAATATCTTTAAGTAGGTCATTAAGAAGAAACATTCATAAGAAGCAGAGGTCAATTCCAGGCCTTTCCACTTCCAGTTAAATTAGAAAGAGAAACAGATCTGAAATTTATCTACTGTGCCGTGACATTTTCTTTTAAGATGTTTGGTACATTTTCAAAATTAGTTACCAACACAAACATAATATATTATGTCCAAGAGTATATTTGACATTTTAGAATTACACATTGTTTACTTAACATCCTTATTTTATGTTTTGAAGTGAAGCAATACATTTTGAAAAACCTTTAAACTTTTTTTTTTTTTTTTTTTTTTTTGCATGATAACCAGTGGGTTAGGCTAAAATTTCTGGGACCCACATGTGCTTTGCTCATCTGGGAAGGCTTTAAGAGTTTGTGCAGGTTTGGATTTTCTGACCTGAGGTGTTATGCCACCATGAAGTTATTCTTGAAGTTTTATGAACATTTTCTAATTATGGACATCTTACTATGAACATTTCCTTAGCATTTTCCTTGTTTTTTAATGATTAAGCACACAGTTCTCTAATCAATATCTATGTCTAAGCACCCAGGTTGATGTTCAAGAAATCTTTATCCCCATTGATGAATCCATCAAACCATTTCACCTTCACATTTCTCCATGTGGCTTTGGGGAGGAATGTGCTGTGGAGGGATTTGGCAATGGTGCAGTATTCATTCATGCAACTATTTCTTTAGCAAACTTATATTCAATTAATGAAGACCAAATATTAATAGGTACAAAAGGAACTGGTTTTGGGTATCTGTGGAAATATAGAGCAAGGACACGTTTACAGGTAAACCTAAAATTTGTATTTCCAACAACACTAAGAGCTTGCCTTTGCCTCTTTTCCATAGAAGTAGAACTCATCTGGTAATAACTGGTGCCTAGTGTTGTCTATAGGGTCAGTTGTTTATAGGAGGTAGAAGTCACAGAGCAGGGATCCAGTTGGTGATGTGGTCTGTGTGTGTTCAGGAGCAGAGAGAGGCAAAGAAAATGCTGCAGCAGGCACCAAAGATCACAACAGGAGAAATAACAGAACTCTGAGACTGATGTGACACCAGTTATGTTAGTGAAGCTTGGTAGAATCATAATGAATAATAGGGATCACCATCTTTAAAAAAAGGAAGCTAGTCTAGGAGGGATGAAAATGTGAATAACTCAGTAAAGGTTTAACTCTTTATTAATGGTTAGAACAAAAATGGATTATTTAGAATAGTCATTTGAAATTTATATGGTAATTTATATGATTTTGTGATATCTTTATGACATTTTCATAAGAATATGAAATAAGTTACCTGTCTTTTTGTCTATTTGTCTATGTTGTAGTCACCTCATAAAGGCTGGATAAATGCCCTTAACACAATGCCTAGACTGATGATTCAACACATGCCAAGAGGGTGTAGTTTTATTATGCACGTAATAAGGCTTTCTGGGGGGAGGGGGAAGGCAGGCTCCCAAGCGGGTCAAACGGTGTCTCAAGAGAGTGAGTTGGTGGAACTGGTTTGGCGTTACTTGTAGTTAGGGAGCGGGGCCAGATTGAGGGTTCCTGCTTGAGGGTTCGGCTTGCTTGCATGGCTTTAACTTCCCATTCATACAAAAGGAAGGAGCATCTGAGCTTCTTTATTGACTTGGCCAGAAGTGAGGCAAGAGGGAAAGAGCGAGGGTGGAGGTGGGAAGCAACAGCAACAACATCCAAAGTGGAGTCAGACTCTTTAGTATAACCTGTCCATGGTGTTAAAGTGAATCGTAATTGACTTTCCACAAGGTTTTGAGAGACTTGTCACGTGATAACTAATGATGTCCCACAGTTATTAAACCCCTGGTAGAAGTTCTTGCTCCTGAAAACCTCTACAATTTGGAATAGATGTTCCCAATAGCAGCCAGAGATGTGAAAGTTAGTCTGTGCGATGTCAGAAAAAGCACCGGGCACGGTCGCTGGGAAGCCACAGCAAATGCGGGCTGTGCCTGTGCTATTAGAAAAACTTTGACTGAGGAAGAAAACCAAATAAATAAAACTCAGTTAAAATAGATAAACTTGGAATACCTGACCTTTGTTTTATCAAAATAGCTATTATAAAAATAATTGGAGAAACATAATGACAATATTCTAAAATAAGATAACATTATATATTTTATTCTGATGGGAAGAATATTTTCACCTTTCAAGAAATAGTGCCGTGAGAGAAAATAAACAAAAAATTCAAGCATGTAGTAATAGCAATACAAATACGGCACACAGACTTAGATTATAAGCAACACCAACCCAGCCCAACAGCTAACTAAACTTCTTAAATAGCAATAATATTTCTTCATAGCAAAGCTCGCAATGGAAGGTAAATGAATTTTTAAAGAAATTAACAAAACTCCTCATTTTTCCTGAAATGCTATCATTTATGGTAATATTCAAGGCAGTAATGTATAAATGTAAAGGTATAATACATAAATGGTAGAAAAGATAGGTTGGAAAAAAAAAGTTTTAAGTACTAATTAGATATGGTTCACTTTTTTAAATAAATAAAAAATACTTAAAGTTAAGCCTTGATATTTTAATTGTGTAAAACAAATGGTATATTGTGGACTCAAATTTACAACCTGTAGCCACCAAAATATCCCTGTGACCATTCTTGAAAGATGTAATGAAAAATGGGTTGAAGAAACATAATTAAGACAGACAGTAATTGGACTTTAAGTTCTGTGTCCCAGTTGTATAGTAAACAAAAATAATCAAATTAATCTTTAAGTATTTTTATTTAATTATTTAGACACAAATGAACTTCAAAAAATTCTGACCTAAGTAAAACAGTTTTGTGATGTCCAAACACAGATAATTTGTTCTCGCACCCGCTGCTGGTTCTGTGACAATTGAGACACTTTTTTCAACTCCTGGATATAAAGTTCTACTTCAGATATGTTGACCAGATGGAAATAAAGCTCTACTTCTAGATATGTTGACCAGACTAGACCATGTCTCAGGGTCTGAGGTTAATGCAAAGTCATGGTGTAAATCCAAAGAATGAATAAGTGAATAAGAATCTACCATTGAATATTCTATTTTTAGCTAGAATTTCAAACTGATTTTCCCAGATATTTTCATAGTGAACCCAAAATGATTTGAGTAGGCTATTCCTGAATAAATGCAAATGTATTCTATGGAAGTATTCTCTACTGCCCTTTTACTTCTAATTTTCAATTATATGGATTTATTTTAAGTGCTGATTGATTTATTAGATCTTTGTGCAAGACACAGAAAATCGATACAAGAGAAATGAATGCAAAATATAAGTGGCCACAAAAGATCTCATGTGTGTCTACAGAGGGAAGTTATGATATAAATTTAACTCAACGGCTAAATTGTCTTTTATTCCAAGCTTCTATAATCTTTGCTCTTAACACAATATTTAATGAAAGAGAAGAAAGTAAAACAGCAAAACTAATTTTAACAAAGAAACTCTCTAAAGAGTAAAATCTATTTAATCTAGTCCATTTGAAAATGGCAAAAAATTATTTTTAAAATTTGTCATTTTATTCTGAGATAAATGTATATTCACATGCAGTTGTAAGAAATAACACAGAGAAATGCTGTGTATTCCCAACCCAGATTCTCCCAATGGTGGCATCTTGTAAAACTATAGTAAATATCACAACCAGAACATCGACACTGATACCTAAAATGCAGAACATTTCAATCACTGTGATGAGCCCTCATCCTGTCTCCTTGTAGCCACAACCACTTTCCTCCCAATACCCATTCTCTCCTTAACCATTAGCAACAGCGAATTCATTCTCCTTGTCTACAATTTTCTCAGCTCAAGAATGTGATAAAAATGGAATCATACAGAATGTAACCTTTTGGGATCGTCATTTTATATCCAGCATAATTCTCTGGAGATCCAGCCAGATTGTTGTGTATGTCCCTGTAGGTAAGGTGCCATAACTCCCCTACTGTTTTCAAGATTTTTTTCTTTATCTTTAGTTTTCTAGTGTTTGTGATGTATCTTGGCATGAATATTTTTAGGTTTATACTATTTGCACTTCATTTGGCTTCTTAAATCCGTAAGTTTGTGTCTCTTTTCAAATGTGGGAGGTTTTCTGTCATTATTTCTTTAAGATTTTCTTCAAGTCTTTCTTGCTCAGCTTATTCCAGGACTCTGATGAATCAAATGTCACGTCCTTTGTTATAGACAAACCATTCCTTAAGGCTCTATGGTTTTTTTTTCAGTCTTTTTTCTCTCTGTTTTTCAGATTAGGTATGGAAGATCAGAAATGTAATTGTAGAACTTGAAGATATTTTTATCTGGTGTAGGGATCTTGAACCTGGTCTTTGGAGAGAACATGGATCTTGACCTTTGGGGAGAATAAGCTTCTTCTAAATTTCAAAGCAAATTATGTGTGTGTCTATGTGTTGCATTTTTTCTGGGGTAATGTTCATAAAGCTCATCTCTTCCTAAGGTCCCCACTTCCCTTATCCCTGCCTGCGAACCTCCTCTTTTCAGAACTGAGGATGCCTTCCTGTTTTCATTCTTTAATCATAGTCCCAAAGTCCCTTTCCATGCCCGGCACTCCTTGCCCAAGGAGATATTTGTTGAAAATGCACAGGACATTTCAGGAAGGCAGATGTGTCACCACATCAAGCCAGATGACTGGAGTGAGTGTTGCCAATCATGAGCAGATTCATATTTAGGAACAAATAATCCCCAAGCTTGTAGAGATGACATCTTATGACTGTTGAGGGAGGTACGGAGGTGTTGAACAGATAACAGACACCAAAGTAACACCTCCACTGATAAAGCCAAGTTCACGCCTCTGGTTCCCCAAACACGTGTGGCTCCAGCCTTGGTAAACTCGATGCAAGTCCCTGAAGGCACCACACGGTCTCTTCCCAGGCTCTACAAAGTTGATTCCATGGTCTCCAACTCCCATTTCTGCATATCAATGAGTCAAAATGCAAGTAAGAAAGTCTAGTCCTGAAAGAAGCCACTCTGTTGCTCTAAAGGGGAATTGACTTTTATAAACATTACTGTCTATTACTCAAACAGAGGAGCTATAAACAATTTAGAACTTTGCCTTTGTGTATCGTAAGAAATATTTCGTATTTCATATAATGCTTTTAGTAATCACAGGGCAAACCACTCTGGAATATTCTTATAAGCAATGTGGTAAGCTTGCTGTGTATAGCTACATCATGATGGATTTAAATGTATGGCCCTCATATGATGTAATGGAATTGATAATGAATGATTCATTCACTTAAAATCCTGTGCTACTGTTTCGAAGGCATTGGCTAATTTAGAATTTGGTGATTATTAAAAATGCACAAGAATATTTTTTTCTTTACTTCTGTGGAAGTCTATATTATTTTGAAGTCTGAAAATAGAATGGATGGTGAGGTTTTAAAATAAAAGGAAAGGGGTAACCGATAAAGATCAGAAAATATTTAAGTATAGCAGAAGAAAAATAACTTCTGAGTGAATTTATTTTAAATGTGGAATTGCAATTAAATAACTCAGGAATAGCTTAGTGAATTCCAGAATAAAGTTTTTTTTTTTCCCCCCCTTAGGGGTGTTTTTCCAATTGTTATATGGAAGTACTCTGAATGTATGTCATATGTCAATAGACAGATTTAAATATACACTTAATTTATATTTATACTTGTATCTTTATATCTATATCCATCTCTTTATGAGAGAGGGGAGACTAAATATATACAGAGTGTGCTGCTAAGTTGAAGGGTTGAGGGATCATAGATGCCATTTCATTTTTTTCTTGATACTTTTCTGTGATTTCCCAGTTCTTCATATTTGTGATTTTTAATTTTGCACATATTATTTTTATATTCAGAAAAGGCTATTTAAAAGTTAGTATTCCATTTTAATGACTATTCAAAGTGCTGCTAATTGCAGTGTTGCAGAAATGGGTGATTAATATGTAAAAGTATTTATGGAGTGTGGAATAGAGAAAAGTGAAAAAGTAACCAGCCATTGGCATTCATGGATTCATGATGAATTTAAAAGTATAGCACTCAAACAAAATAATAAAATTATTAATGGATTTTTCATTAACTAGTAGCCCTGTGCTACTGTTTAGAAGACATCAGAGTCATTTAGAATTTGAGGATTAAAAATACACAAGAATTAGATTTTTCTTGTCTGAAAAACTGTCTTGAAACTGTTCATTCAGAAATTTTAAAATGGGCTGAAAATTTTAGCATCCAGAACACAGCCATGGTACAATCAGCTCATAATACAGAGCCTGTGAGTAACTGCTCTGTGCGGGCTCCTTGGGTTCCAAGATAGCATCTAAGCTAAAATTCAAACAAATGTTATGTGAAACTCTCAAGTGGAAATTCACATTGCAGAAGCACACTGAAAAGAGTACCTTCATTTTGGCATGGTATTAATTTTATTTTTAATGATAAAGATATAAGATCAATTGAATGATCAAGAACTAAACAAAAATGAAAATGGGTTCTTCATTTTAAAAAAATGATACAAATGAACTTATTCACAAAACAGAAACAGATTCACAGACATAGAAAACAAAATTATGGTTGGTTACCAAAGGGGAAAGGTGGGGGGAGGGATAAATTAGGAATTTGAGAATAACACACACAAACTACTATACGTAAAATAGATAAACAACAAGGACCTATTGTATAGCACAGGGAACTATACTCAGTATTTTGTAATAACCTACATGGGGAAAGAAGCTGAAAAATAATATATATGTGTGTATATATATATATATATATATATATATATATATATATATATACATATATATGTATGTATAACTGAATCAGTTTTCTGTACACCAGAAACTAACACAACATGGTAAATCAACTATATTTCAATACAAATTAAATTAATTATTTAAAAAAAGAAGCATGACAGATTGGAAAATGTGTGTGCAAATACGTGTGAGTCACTCTAGTATCTATTTTTCATACTGTAGTATTATAGAATATTACATTATAATTTTATAGTAGAATTATTTATGGCATTATATTATAGTATAGCATGATATTATAAATATAACCTGAGAGACTGATATAATTGGCTTAATTCTAGAACAGGATTTTTTTTTTTTTTTTTTTTTTTAATAAAAATGATTCTACAGTGCAAAGTGGCAGCCAGTTAAAGGGAAAGATCCTCTGTTTGGGGAGGGTTGGCTTAATCTCTGTTTCCCTGCTTCTCCTTTTCTTTAATAAACAGATCAGCCAAGTTCCTCCTTCCTTCATAAGTGACTGTTTGGACCAGGGAATATTGGATTGGAAGGCTGTTGAAGCAGTGAAATATGTTAAACAGTATATGAAAGGGAGTTTTTTTTTTCCTCCATTTTATAAAGTAGCGGGAAGCTCTGTAGGAGGACATGGCAGATGAAGGCAAAAATAGAGGAGATCCTTGGAATTCATACTGCTAGTCAAAAATGATACACATGAATACTTACTTTCATACCCATTATGAATATACAGATGGATAGTTTACCCTGATGCACATTAGTACATGAGCTCTTAGGGGGACCCAAGCCCAGGGCTCCCATAGCCTAAAGGCAGGGATAAGGGTAGTGTGAGTGGTTTGGGAAATGTCCTCAGAGAAGGAGAAACGTCCACTCAAGAGTGTTTTGATGATTCTGATGCACAGTAGGACGATGAGGACAGTTGGTTCAGAAAGAAAAGTGTGAGCATCAGAGAAAAAACGAAGTGACTTACCCATCTTCAGAATGTGACTCGCTGCTTGTTGGTGAATACATTATAAATAGAAAACCCAGATTAAAAAAGTAACCCAAGAGCTATTGTATCTGCTTTCTATTCCTATTTAACAAATCAACACAAATCTGGTGACTTAAAACAGCACAAATTTAATCTCTTACATTTCTGGAGACCAGAAGTCTGCACTCAGTTTCACTGGGCTACAGTCAAGGTGTCCGCAAGGCGGGTTCCTTCTGGAGGCTTTAAAGAATTGCTTCCATGCCTTTTCTAGCTTCTGGGGGCTGCCTGCATCCCCAAGTTTATGAGCGTTCTCTCCATCACTCCAACCTCTTGCTTCCATCATAGCATTATCTCCTCTTCTCTAGTCCAATCCCCTTTGCCTCCTCTTGTAAGGACACGTGTGATTACATAAAGGGGGAACCTGCATAATCCGGGGTAAACCTTCCATCACAAGGTCCTTAACTACACCACACCTGCAATGTCCCCTTTGCCATATCAGGTAATAGGCACAGGTTCTGGGGACTAAGATATGAACACCTTGCAGGGCCATTATACAGTCTACCACAACCATCAAAGAAATTGAATCAATAATAAAAATTTTCTACTTCCTCTCACCCCACTAAATCTCACCGCAAAAAGATATCTGGCCCAGATAATTTTACAGTCAAAAATGTTCAATTCATCCAAAGAAACCAATCATCTCTATTTTATTTTTTTCCAAATATTTAAAATGTCAGAAAAAAGTGAGAACTACCCATTTAAGGCTATTACAACTTGATCTAAAATGTTATTTAACAATATAAGAATCTTTGAAAACTAATCTTGCTTATGAATATAGTTGCAAAAAATAATTAAAATGCAAGCAAAGTTAGCTATATCTAAGAAATGAAGATACAGTGAAGCACCAGAAAAGCTATTTATATAATATACTAAATTAGCAATTCAAAGAAAAATTACTTTTGATCATATTAAAGACGCATAAAATATTTACTAAAATTCATTGTCCATTTATGATACAAACGATTAGCAAATTAGAAATAAAATATAACTTTATAAACTAATAAATTTTTATCTCCCCATCTAAAAGAAAAAAAAGCAAAGTATCAATATATAGATATGAAGTTCATAGGCAATAAACACAAATAAACAAAATACAAGAGAAAGAAGCTCAACCTTACTAGTAATCAAGGCACTGCGAGTAAAAGCCACAGTGAGATACTGGCACAGGCTGTAGATTAGGAAAAATCATAAATATCTAACAATTGCAAACATTACCAAGAATAATGAAGAAACAGGGAATTACACACCTGTAAGGGAAGCTACATTAATGTAAGATGTTGAGAGCAATTTAGCTGCTCTGAAGTGATTACCATTAAGGCTCCTCCTTCTGGTTCTAGGTGGGCCCATCTTGGCCTGGGTGGGTCTCCTTTCTCCCCTGAACACCTCTTTGCATCCCCCTCCCCATGTTCCTGGGACAGTAAAGGGTTGTCCTCAGGTGATATCTCACCATCCATTCCTTCCTCGTCCTTGTCCTTGTAAGGGAAGACCCTCCAGGTGCTTATCTCTTCAGGCTGCACATCTTCTCCACTTCATATCACCTCTTAGCCTTCCCTTTTCTCTTTTCTCAGTAAGGAAAAACAGGCTTTGTGGGTGCACATTTCAATCTTTATTTCTCCTGGTGACCAGTGCATCCTTGGAACGTCTGCTTGGTGGAATTGGAGCAACAAAGAATCCAGGATTACAGGGATAGAAAACAGAGGCTGGAAATAGGCAGAGAGCGCTCTGTGCCTTAGTGTGTTCAGACTGCTATACCAAAGTACCACAGATAGGGTGGTTTACAAACAGCAGAAGCTTATTTCTCACAGTTCCAGAGGCTGGGACATCCAAGATCAAGTCTCCAGATTAGATGTCTGGTGAGAGCCTCCTGATTCACATACAGATGTCTTCTCGTTGTGTCCTCACACGGTAGAAGGAGTAAAGAAGCTCTCTGGGGTCTTGTTTATAAGGGCACTAATCCCAATCCTGGGGGCTTCACTCTCATGACACAATCACCTTTTAAAGGTCCCACTTCCTGATTCCATCACTTTAGGGGTTAGGTTTCAACATATGAATTTTGGAGGGCCATAAACACAGTACTCCAGCTTCCACACATTGCCCTGCCACTGCACTAGCAAAGCTGAAAATGAGCATCATTTAAAGAGATAAGTGTGTAGGGAGCGTCAGAAAACAATGTCCACTGTAGCACTTGTGTTATATTGCATTAAAGAGAAATACAGAAACAATGTATGTCTCTTAATAGGAGAATGAATAGATACATGGTAGCACATTCAAATACAATACACAGTTCAAACTCATGAGCTAGCACTGGGTGTGTCAACACGGATACATTGCAAAAAACAAACAAACAAAAACAAAACAAACCAAAAACAAACCAAAAAATGATGTTGGGCAAAATACAGAAGTTGGAGAAATATATATATGTGATATAATGCCATTCATACAATTTCAAAAACATAAATATATAATTTATTTATATGAAAACAGGTGTGGGTACCATAAACACAAAAGTAAGGAGAAGGATTCTATCTGGGAGGAAGAAACAGAAGTGGGAGTGAGATGAGGATGCACAGGGCCTTCGATTCCACGTGGATGGACTTTTTTCTTCTTAAAAAAATACCTGGAGCAAATATGTAAAAATGTTAAGTTTTGTTAAAACTGGGTGAAAAGTACACAGTTGTTCACTACATTATTGTCTATGCTTCCCAGTATCTTAGAAATACTTCACAGTAAAACAATCATAATAACAGCAGTCCCAACAAACTCACACACTGAGAGAGAGTGGCTGGTGGGCCATGAGTTCCAGTGAAGTTTTCTTTCTTTTTTTGCCTCTTTCTCTGCCTTCTTCTCTTTGTCCTTTTTCTTTCCTTTTGGTAGCTAAGATACATATATATTTAATCATCACAATGGAAAGAACCAAAGGAAAGAAAGAGGGAGAATGAAGAAGCCAGAAAGACAGGAGGTACCCACGGGGCTTTGTCCAGAGAAAGGCTGAGATGGAAGGATGCGACGGGAGGATGAGACAGAAAGACAAGTTCCTTTCCAGCTTCAGATTCTTACTTTAGAATAAAGAGAGCAGTTTCTCCTTCTCTTCTGGGAAAACACCCAAAAGCAACAGGATCGTAGGAAGCACATATGCAAACTCCATATTTGATGAACTTAGGAGACATCTGCAAGCCTGAACCACAGAATGTGAGGAAGGGATGCCAAGTGCAGAGCAGGAAAGGACGCAGAAGATGCTGAGGGTGGGACCAGAGACAGCAAAGCTCAGGCTGCTGGAACACTGTGATTCCAAGTAAGTGGTCACTCTGCGGGGAAAACCACAATTCCTTTTGTTTAAATAGGAGAGTGTACACAGGTGGTAGAAGGAGAATCAGTGGATGCAGCTTGGTGTGGTTTCAGGAAACAGGGAAGATGAGAATAAACATGTAAGCAAAGAGCTTGGTCATCTTTGCAGGGAGACATCTGCCATGGATGAGAGAATGAACGAGCATCCCTGAGTGATGAAAAGCTGCCACATCGTACAGGCTTCAGGGAGGAGAAAGGCTAACAGAACCCCCTCCCACACATACCTCCTCATCATTAGGAGAATGGCTCAAGGTCATGGTTCTGACCTCTCCCAGAGATGATTCTCTAGCAAACCCTAGTGCAGGAAAACTAGCTTAATTCAAACATGATCAAAGAAAAACAATCATCATACTAGGCGCTAATAGTATCTTCCAGATATTTTAAGAGAAGAGGAGGGGTGAGGCAGGAAACCAAAGGCAGGCAAAGAACTCCCACCAGCAGGTTGCTGCCACTAGGCAAAGGAAATTACACCAAAGATACTGGCAGCTTGCACATAGATAGTTATTAACCAGCCGTGCAGGAGCTGGCTTTACTGCTCAAGAGAGTGAATGAACATGTTTCTTCCCAGCTTTAGGTTCAGTGACGATGCAGTGGTGGCTTGAAATGGGTACAGATGAGGGTTTACAGAGTGGAAACTGGCACATGTTGCAAATCAAGGTACTCTGTTTGTTTGCTTGTTTTGGCTTTTCCTTTGGAAGATGGTTATTAATCATTCACCGGCACACCACTGGTACATATCCTATTCCTGGTATTGATTTGGTCTCTCTCTCTCTCTCTCCATATATATATACATACACATATATATGTGTATGTATATATATATACATTCTTTTCATTAATTATTCACTATTTTCAAAAATTCTTAATGCAATAGGGATACATTATGCTTAATCTGGTAAAAACTACATTATTCCATTTAGATTATTATTCCCTTTAAACTCAAGAAAAAAAGGGAAGTTTTTTTTTTTATTACAATTATTGAAATTATTCTGGCAGTGTTAGAAAAAATAAATTATAAAAACAATGGAAAATGTAAGTGGGATATTATTTTGCAAATTATGTGATTTTTTTTTAATATGGAAAAATCGAAGATCAACTAAAAGAAGATTTTTGATGACTCCCTGTAAATAAAATTGATATTTAAGTATCAATCTAACACATACCAGAAGAAATACACCATTTACAAAAGTTACAAAAATGTCAAAATAACTAGGAATACATTTAAGGGATACATAGTATATAAAGAACATTTTAGACATCTAGCATGAGACATTAAAAAAAGTAAAAGGAAAGGCATATCATTTCCTGGGTAGAAACTTGAAGATTAACAACTAATCTTGAACCAAACTATATATTTTTAAACTTCCCCAAAATTGTAGTATAGTTTACATACAGTGAAATGCACATATTTTAAATGTATAGTTGGATGAATTTTGATAGTTCTATATACCTAGGAATCAATCACTCCAAATCAAAATATAGACTATTTCTATCATCACTGAAAGTTCCCTTGTGACACTTTTAATTACATCCCTTTAGCTAAATGCAACTACTACTATTGGTATATCTGTTTTTATATATCAGTTGTGCCTGTTTCTGAGCTATACATAAATGGAATCATACACTATGTATTTCTTTTGTGACTGATTTCTTTGTTCAATGTAGTATCAAGTATATATTTAATATAATTTTCCCTGTTGTATGCATAAGCAGTTCCTTCTTTCTAATGCTGAGGGGTATTCAAATGCATGGGTAAACCTCAATTTGTTAATCCATTGTACAGTTCATGAACATCTGAGTTGTTAATCATTTTGGGCCCTTATGACCTGACAAAATCTTGTCTCTAGAATATGGAGACACAACTCACAAACACTAGAATAGCTAAAATTTTTAAAATGACAACAACGAAGGTTAATAAGGATGTGGAGCAACTGGAACTCTCATACATTGCTGATGAGAGTATGAAGTGGTGAAAACATTTCTGAAAATGATTTGGTAGAGAAATAAACATATGTTCACAAAATAAATTATATAAAAGTGTGCACAATATTTTTATTAAATAATAGCCAAAGTCTTATTTTATTGTGGTTCCAATAATAATGTCAATTAGAACTCTTTTTTTAATCTTTTTTAGTTTTTAGATTCTGGTAATGTTCATATAAAAAATAAACAAAAATAACCATAAATTTTGTGGAAAGAGTGAGGAGCAACTGACATGCCAGATATTAAAAGGCATTATACAGTTACAAAAATTTTAAATATGGTGGTACTGGTACATGAAAACAAAGATACTCTTGGCAAAAAAAAAAAAAAAATATATATATATATATATACATATATATATATATATATATATATATATATATATATATATATATATGGCTACAAGTATAGAGATAGACCAATACAGGCATTAACTATTTCAAAAAGGTGACATTCAAAATGGGGAAAGGGAGAAGAATGGATTGTTGCTTAACATTTTACATTAGGCAAATGAGCAGCCATATTTAAAAAAAAAATACAGTCGGATTTCCTATTTGGCAGATTATGTCATAATAAATTCCAAGTGGATCAAAGTTTGAATTCACATATTAGATAATAAAACATTTATTCATCCTAATATGTTCTTCCCAACAGATACAGATAAAAATTGGATAAATTTCAACACATTGATTGCAACCTAATAGTAGAAGGGAAATGCCTCAATCTCATATGAAATATCCACCAAAAACCTACAGCAGATAGACTTAATGTTAGAGTATTAGAAGTATTCTCTTTAAAATCAGGAATGTGTCAGTAATGCCAACTCTTCCTGTCTAAATTCAACGTTACACATGTTCCTTGTCCATGAGGCAAGATGAGAAACAAATAAATAATAAAAGCACGCAGATGGGAAAGGAAACAAAAATTCCTGATAGAGACAATATTCTGTCTACATGCAAAACCTATGGGCAATTTATCATAGCTAATAAGAGACTTAAGTCAAATCACCGAATATAAGATAAATAAGATACAACATAAAATATAAGATAAAAATGAAGAACATTTCTATTAGCCAACTTTACACAGTTAAAATGTCTAATTATAATCAAGATTTACAACAACAAAATTTAAGCTAACTAAAAATAAATCTAGCAAGTTATCCTGCAAGAATTTAAGGAAGAAAATGGTGATGCTTGCTTGAAAGATACTGATGGAGACCTAAATTAATGGATAGAAAAATGTAATTTACAAATGTCAATTATCACTAAATTACATATTCCCTATAATTTCAAATAAAATTCCAAAACATTTTCACTTTTAAAATTGATCAGCTGATTTTTAAAGAATAAAGAACCTCAAATAGCAAAGATAATTTAAAGAACAGGATGAGAGGATTTGCTTTATGTTTTATCAAGTCTTTTTACACACAGTAAAGGAAACCATCAACAAAATAAAATGGCAACCTATTGAAGGAGAGAAGATATTTGCAAATGATATGTCCAATAAGGGATTAATATCCAAAATATATAAAGAACTTATACAACTCAATAGCAACAACAAAATCAAACAATTCAATTAAAATATAGACACAGAACCTGAATAGACATTTTTCCAAAGATATACAGATGGCTAACATGCACATGGAAAGATGCTCAGGGAATTGTTCCCTACTTATTGGAGAAATGCAAATAAAAACCACAATGAGTTATCACCTCAAACCTGTCAGAATGAGTATTATCAAAAATACAAGAAATAAGTGTTTGTGAGGATGTGGTGAAAAGGGAATCCTTATACACTGTTGGTGGGAATGTAAACTGCTGCAGCCACTATGGAGAACAGTCTGGAGATTTCTCAAAAAATTAAAAATAGAGGACCATATGACCCAGCAACTCCACTTCTGGGTATTTCCAAAGAAAACAAAAACACAACACTAATTTAAAAAGATAAATGTGTCCCAATGTTCATTGCAGCAAAATATACAAAAGCCAACATATGGAAGTAACCTAAGTGCCCATGATAGATGAATGAATAAAGAATATCTGGTATATATTATGCATACTCAGCCATAAAATAATGAATATTATTTTATAATTATTTAATTTTTATTTTATAAATAATGAAACATTAATCAGACACAAAATCAATGAAATTTTTTCATTTACAACAACTTGGATAAAACAAACAAACAAAAGAAAACAAAAACAGAATCACAGATATAGGGAACAAAGTGGTGGTTGCCAGAGGGGAGGGGGTGGGGAGAATGGGCAAAATAGGTGAAGAGGATTAAGAGGTACAAACTTCCCGTTACGAAATAAATGTCATGAGGATGTAATGTACAGCACGGAGAATACAGTCAATAATATTGTAATATCTTTGTGTGGTAACAAGGCGTACTGTGGTGATCATTTCATAATGTATAAAAATATTGATCACTATGTGGTACACCTGAAACTAATATAATATTTCAAGTCAATTATACTTCAATTTAACAAGAAGACATTACAAAGATGGTGTTATTGCTGCAAATAAAAAATAAAGTAGAACAGAAAACCTTGATAGAGGTTCACACATTATGGAGGATTTATAGATGACAGTAATAGCATATAGTGCCATGGGGAAAGGAGATTTTAATAAATAAACCGCCATGACTAGTTTTTAATTCAAAAAAAGAAAAGAAAAAAAAGACTATTATTGCATAAATTAACTCCAAAAGATTAAACATATAAATGTGAAAAGCAAATTTTTAAAGCACTAAGAAGTCAGAAAGTACCCAGTGAATAAGAGATTTCCTTAAATAAAATGGAAAGAATAAATTATAAAGGAAAATATTGGTAATTTCTACTTGATTATTTAAACTACAATTGTGTTCAGCAAACATCACAATTAAAATAGCAAGAAAACAATAAAAACAACTGCCAGAAGTTATTTTCAAGATTTAAAACCAACAAAGGAGCAGTATTCAGAACATAGAAAAAGCTGCAAATGAATGAGAACAAGATAAATGACAAAATATTAATATGAGTAAAAGATATAAGCTGACAGTTTCCAAATATGGAATCGCTCATAAACAAGTAGATTGTTTGGTCATCCATTTGGTCATCACTGATGGTCAATCAATTTAGTAATCAGAAGATTTTCTCTTCTATTCACCAGACAGGTAAAATTTATAGGTTTTGAAAATACCCATGTTGATTAAAATGGGACCAGCATGAACACTGATGAACCCTGGTGGAAGTGGAAACAGGCAATGACCAAACCCCTAGTAAAGCTGAACGTGTACACCCTCCACGCCCCTACAATCCCTCTCCTGGGTATAGTCACTCTATGGCAGGTGTTCACAAGGAGACTTGCGCGTGCATGTTCACAGCAGAAAGGTTTGCACAAAAACCAATTTGGATCGACCTAAATAACTTCTACAGGAGAATCAATCAATATATCCAGGTAGAGCCTCACATTCTAATGCAGTTGGAATATCAACAAACCAGGAAGACAAAACCAACACAGAAGAATCTCATAGAAAGGATATTTCTACCAGATATTTCTAACACTATTTAGATAAATTAAAAAGAAAATATATATTGTTTCAAGATGAAAGTCACATATGATAAATATGAAAAGAAACATAGGAATAATGAAAGCTAAATTTGAGATCGTGGTCAACTCTGGACAAGGGGGGAGGGGCTGATGTGGTTTGAAAGGCTTTCCTGGAGACTTCAACACTATGGATGCTATTTTATTTCTATATAAACCACTGTCTGGTGGACACATGTTCCTTGAATGTTGACAGCCTGACCTTAATTGTCCCACCCACTTGGCCTTAATAACTCTTCAGCACTTGTTGAGATTCTCCTCAGGTTCCACCTCCTTTTGGAAGTGAGTTCCTGATTTCACCCTGCTCTTAAACATCCCCCTGCATCACATGGCATAGTCAGGTTGCTTTATGGTTATCAGTGTATCAGTTCGTCTCAGCCACAGGGCTGCCACTGGAGTCAATATGAGAAACTCATATACTCATATTTTTCCATACCTTATATAGGCCACTCACCATCTAAATAAGTTATACATATCCATCTCCAGATTAAAGAGTTGATGAAAATTATGTAGGCATTGTTTAAAAGTATTTTCCATTAATTTTTATGTCACAAATAGCACTTATTATGTGCCAGCCAATATCAGATGCTTTCTGGATTAATTTCCTAGAGCTTCTATAGAAGATTATCCCATGCTGGTTAGCATAAAACAAGATGAATTTATTTTCTAACAGTTCAAGAGGCCAGAAATCCAAAATCAAGGTGTCAGCAGGGTTGGTTTCTTCTGAGGGAGAATGAGCTTCCAGTGGTGCCTGCTGTATGTAGAGTTCCTTGGCTTGTAGATACGGTTCACCAACCTCTGTCTCCATCTGTACATCATCTTCTCCGCTGTGTGTCTTAAAAGGACACCAGTCATTGGATGCAGGGCCAGCCCTAAAGCCAAGCTAATTTCGCCTTGAGATCCTTAGCTAATTCCATCCACAGAGACCCTATTTGTAAATAAG
Organism: Balaenoptera ricei; assembly: GCF_028023285.1. Classification (NCBI taxonomy): domain Eukaryota; kingdom Metazoa; phylum Chordata; class Mammalia; order Artiodactyla; family Balaenopteridae; genus Balaenoptera; species Balaenoptera ricei. The sequence continues at coordinate 3,274,749 of NC_082641.1, forward strand.
TTCCCATTCTGAGGTTCTCAGTGGACACACATTTTGGGGGACACTATTTACCCTACTACACTTTCCAAATATTTACTCATTTAATTCCCACATAAGCCCAGGAGGTCAATACATATTATCATTCCCTTTTATAGACGAGGAAACCAAGATACAGAGGGTATAAGTTCTTGCCTAAAGTCACACAGCTAGAAAGAGCAGGGATTTGAACAGGGTCTGTCTGGCACCACATCCAGGGCTCTGTCCACTTTTCCAGGCTCACAAGAAGGTTATCTGCCCTGAGCTCTTCCCCGGGCTGCCTCGCAGGGGAGGGCACGAATAAGTTGACTTCGATACTAGCCAGTAAAGTACGGCTTCTCCCACCCGCTGTGGGGGCCCGAACACACCATGTTTGAGCACCGCGCTTTTAAGTGATGGGTGCAATTACACGTGAGCACCAGAAGAGGCGCTGCAGTACAGTCTGTGGTCCTGGAATCCGGGGCGGGGAAATAGACCCTCCATCATCTCCTTGGAGACGGTGTGTTTTTAACTTTGGTTTGAACGTAACCCACGAAGACAGTCCCCAGAGAACTCGTGAGAGGCTGGAATGGGGCAGGGGGAGCCCTCCTGCAGGTTGGAGTCCCAGCCCCAGCGCTCTTCGTGCCCTGGCCGAGATCACGTGGAATACTAACCCCAGTTCTACTTTTCCCCGGTTCTGAGACTCTTGGATGGGACATGTGTGTCTGTGTGAACTCATCCCACGGAGTGGAGGCGCCGCTTCCACCCCATCCCCAGGCCCAGCCCGTGCGCTCCGCCAGCCATCCTGCCCTGCCCGCTGTCCTGGGGCTTCAGGAGGGCAACCCTGGGGGTGTGGTGATCATGGGGTAAACACCCCCCTGGGTGTTGGGTTCACAGCTGCAGCTCAAACCTTATAACACCCGGGAGGCGCGATTATCTGCTGTCATGCTTTAATTCTTAATTAAAATAAGACCTAGCACTGAAATGGGATTGGGGGGCAGATTATGCTCCTCTCTGGTGAGACAAGGGGTGCGTGGGGTCCCCGAGAGCTCAGGTCAGGACCCCTCCTCGGGGCAGAGAGGCACCTCTGTGAAATAGTGCTGCATAAATTGCCGAGGAGCCCCCCAAAAAGCACAGGTGCTGGGACTTTCTGATGCCAACCGCACTCCAGGGCATTCTCAGGTTCACACTCTTTTAACCTTTTAAGCGCGACTGTGAGCCGTGTTCTCATTAGCAGGCTTCTGTGGAAGCAAGAGGGAGGGGCTGGGACTTACCCTTCTTATTACAGAAAATTAGAATAACTGGGTGTTATATTTAATACAGTCTGGCCAAACCTGCAATTAAAGAAAGTAATTTTAAACCGTGGTGAAATATTAATATTAAAAGTGTTTCAAGGACAGGAATCTAATTAACACAAGTTAAAGAAAAGCCTTAAAGATTCTAATTTTATGATCTTCTTAAATAAAAATTAACCTGATTAGACTCCTCTCTTAAAGGTTACATTTATTTAAAAGTTCCAAGCAATTTAACGATAATGGGTTTCGACAAGACAGCTTCCTGTCTGCACAGCCTCCCTATTTTTAAATTTTATGAGGTTCTTCTGGCAGAGTTTTGTAGCAGTTAAGATGAAAATCTGGATGCAGGGCACCCTTTAAAAGAAGGGTGGGGAGAGAGGAGGATGAGGAAGAAGAGGAAGAAGAAAGAAAAATAATCAATTTGGTATCAAATTTATTCCAAAGCAGAGAAGTGCATATTTTTTTTTTTTTTCTGATGGTGGAAAAAAGACATGCAGGGAGGTCAAAGGTCACACAAAGAGGAGACAGTATTGTGTAGAAACTGTCACGCATCACCACCTATTTTGACATGCATGGGGCCGTTTGTTGTCTGTCGAACATGCAAATTAAGTGCCTGCTGTCATAGCCAGCGGATATCTGAGAGTGGAAAATGAGGCCACCTGTAACCAGTGAATGGCATGATGGACAAGCATTCAGTGCGCGGCATCTCCGAGGCCATTCACACCACCTTCGAATTGCATATGACATGTAAAAATCTTTTCTTAATATTCACAACCGGGAAGTTTGGGGAATTATGGAGGCTTCAACTGCTGCATCTAATGGGTTCTCCAAGCAGACAGCTGTGACTGCGAGCTGGCTTGATAATTAGGTGTCCAGGAAGATTTTATGCTACGAATCAGTTAAAAGGGAGAAAAGAAAAAGAAAATAATGGCAAGCAAAACTCGCTGGGATGGAAATTGCATTAACCCTTGTGTGTCTTTCCCGGCTTGGAAGCTTTCTAGGCACCAGGATTCATTTTCTAGATCTGGCATAGTCACACCTCTCTGTGCACGCTTTTAATTCATAAACCTGCCCCCGTGTACAGGATGTAACGGCCAGCTAATTCGGGCTGCCGTCCAGAAGAGGGTCACTCAGCACTAAATGTGGTTCTGCTTTCCAAAGTTATGCAATGCTTCTTCACATGCATGCAGATTTTGCTGTCAAAATAAAAATTTTGAGAGGTGTAGTCTATCAAAATAATAGGCGAGAACAGGGAAGGATGGATGCTTCATGCAAATCAAAGAACTGAATACACAGCTCCAGTCCTTTACAGTGTTTCTTCACCAGATGTTCATACTTATTTGTGTGAAAGGGGCACCAAACGTGGCATCTATGCAAAAAGAACCAGGAAATAAAGTCTGATGGGGAACTTTGTACTGCCTGAGTTTGTGTTGAAACTGAAATGTAAGAAGCACTCGCTACCTTTCAATGCAACCTGCTGATTTAAAGTGGAAGAATGTTGTTTATCAAAAATCATCATGATTCTCCCCCTTCAGACACTAACTCCCTAATTCCAGCTGAGCTTAATTGGTTAAATCCAGACTGGCACCTCTCAGATAATGGGCTTCTCTTTCCTCTGCTGTCCCCTCAGTGAGCAGGGATGCTGAAAAATTGCACAGACTCAGGCTAGGGTTGGGGTATCCGAGGCTATGTGTGGGGCTTGCCTGGTGCTGGCCAGGGGCTCTGAGTTCCTGTTCCTCCTCGTCCCTCTATCAGAAGGCCAAGAGCAGAGCTTAGCTCTAACAGGGAGCACATACAACAAGGAAATTAGACTTCTTTGAAGGAAGCCACGGGAACTATAGCTAGTTCATCTAGGGCACAGACGGATGTGGAAACAGGTACCCATGTAGGGCTTGGGGTAAGATGATCTCGTCTTTCTTCCATCTGAAGATCACAAGGATTAAAATATATATTCTGAACAGGCACGGCCATCATCCTTTACCCCTAAGTCCATAGATGATCTCTTGTTTCACCTGCTGTTTGGGACGTCACTGCTATTTGTATTACTTCCAATCTTAGCGTTGCTATTGTAGAAAGTGCTGATAATTGGCCAAACTCCCTTTTGTCCAACAAGTATTTATCAAGGACCCACTGTGTGCCAGGTCACAGGTACCAGTGATGCTTCGATGAACAAGAGTAAAAATCTCTGCCCTGTTGGCACTTGGATTTTAGTGAAGAAAAACACTAAGTGGCAAAGATATTAAATGACTGACCCTACAGAATGTTACAAGGCAATGGAAAAATAAGCACAGCAGGGAAAATGTTATAGGAAACACTGCATTTAGAGGACAGCAGGAAAACAACACCACCAGGCTAAAAGCTCACTGTTGTATCCTGTTGTATCAGTTATTTGCCAAAATTGAGAGTATTGTTAATTAAAACAACTTTATGAATAATGGAAAATGTTCAGAGAAGCCTGCTCCCAATGATATACCGCAGCCAACCTGAGGGGCTTGTCAAGCACAGCGACCTTTTAAAAAATAAATTATATAGACTTGCAATTAAATTCTATCACAGACAAAAGTAGTAAACGATGAATAACACTTTGTAATTATTCTGGTACCTTTTACTATTACGTGTGGTCTTGAGGTTACTTGGGTGTCTTGCAACTGTATGAAAGAACTACTGCATAAGGATAGTTGCTGTACATCTTTTTCTGGTGCTGTGTTTAGTGATGTCACCTTGGTAGGTTGAAACTGACTGTGGTGGGAATATTTACACCATGGAATTGGCAGCGGCTACCTACCAAGGCCTTCCCCCCACCCGCTGAGAGCTGGCCGGTGGCTAAACACTTACCAGCACATCACTTACTTAGGGTGTGTTGCCCTCACCACCTCATGACCTGGTCTGCTCTGGGGTCCCACGGCTATAGCACAGTTGGTACATCACGTGAAAAAGGTGTGAAGCCTCAGGGGAAGGAAGGCTAGTGCCATCTCATCCTTTTTGAGCCCGGATGCTGGCCTCGATGAAATTTACTGTGAGGGACCATATCCTGCTTCTTGGGAAACCTTCTCCCAGCCCCGGACCTCCACCCTTCCCACCTCTAGGTGACTTTAAGGCCCTGGGTCAAGTTCTCCTCCCCATCAAAAGAGGTTCAGCTCCTAAATTAACATACGGGTCCCAGAGAAGCATCCACATAGATGATTTTGACCTAAATGATTTCTAATTGGGAGAATTTCAGAGCCTGGAAATTTGGTTCTGATAAAGTGACTTTGTTACGTGTCCTTTGGAGGGTCACATGCCAAATGACCCTTGGAGTGGCCACAGGAAATGAATTCCCTCACGGGGCTCCTGTGTTCCCTGATCCTGGGGTCCTCAGTGCCTGAGAACAGGTTAGGCAAACGCTCCTGCCCTCTTTCCAGCAACATCGGATAACACAGAACCCCTGGGACTCTGTGAGGCCATGTCTCCTTGTTGGGTGGGGTTCCCACAGGCCAGCCCAGGCAACAGGCTGAGCTCTAGAAGCCTGGAGATGAGACAGAGAAGGGGGTCACTTATGAAAGCCGTCAGCATTTTTAAATGAGATGTTTCTACCCCAGGCTGCACCATTGGGCTACATTCCTCCAAATCCATTTCACAGTAATCTTGTCTTGGAGGAAGTTTAACAACTACTTGTTTTCAGTGTGGAAAAAAAAAAAATAGTGGCTATTTTTTGAGATTCTATTTTATTCGTTCTCACTCTTTTGAGGGTCTCTCTATGTTCTTGTATTAATAATCTGGGACTTCATATCTTGTGCCCTCTGACTGTGTTTTTGTCCTTTGCATTGGAAATGTGGAGAGTCTTAACCACTGGACCGCCAGGGAAGTCCCCGTGGCTATTTTTTACAGAAATAAATAGAAATGCTTTTGTAAATAAAGATACAGAATTGATTGGTTCATTCATTCATTCAACCATTCTAGTTCCACGTGGTGACTGAGAAGAAAGATGCAGAGCGTCCAGTAATGTGTCCCAGTTATTTCCTACCTGTGCTGTTTGGTTTAGGATCTTATTTTATCATTTTCAATGACAGGAAACAATTAAAATATGCTTTCCAGTAAATTCCGAGGAAAACATCTTTATCCCATTTCTGACAGTTTGCACCCAAATTAACACAAAAGCAGCAGCTTCACTAGTGTAGAAGGAGCCAGTGTCTGGTGGAAAAACGGATGGTGGACTTGATGTGGTTGAAGGGCTGCCAGCAGCGGGGCCATGGGCAGGGTGCTGGAGCAGAAAGACAGCCTGCTTTTCCTGGGGGATCAGGACACGTGTCCTCTGGAGGCGGCAATGTGGCTGTCTGTGCCTTGAGTGATGGGCAGGGTTTCTGTGATTTTTATTTTTCTGGCTTAAGGGCAATTTTCGTTCCCAAATAATGGAGCCAGGCGTGGAGGCTGGAATTTGGGAAGCGGGGGTTACAGAGGTCTGGAGCGGGAAGGCGGGGGCCTTTGGGGTGGGGAGTTCTGTGTGAACCACTGTTGGCCACTCTGTCAACTTCCAGAGCATCCCAGGTTTTGAGACCCTCAGAGGAGAGCTGCAAAGGCCTGCGGGCGAGGGCAGTGTGACGACAGCCCCCTTCACTCCTCAGCCTCCAGACCCACAAAGGCTGTGAGAGAGAGATTTACTCTTGAACAGTTTGGAGGAGGTTTTATTTTTTTCTCTTTTTTTTGTTTTTGTTTTTTGTTTGTTTTAAAAACACTTCCCTTGTGCCATGTATTACACTAAGCAGTTGTTAAAAATTTAATATTCAAAACAATCCTAGCAGGAAGTCACCATCATTTCCATTTTACAGGTGAATGAACCAAGCTTTGCTGTTGTTTACAGCTCATTTTATATTTTGTTTCTCGGGCACAATTCTGAAAAATGGATGATGATACAGATCATGGTTGTATTTTTTTTCTATAAAAAAAATGTCAGGAACTTAACTCTAGAACTTCAAACATACCTGTGTTAAAACAAAAATTTAAGATAACCATCCCAAAGGATTCTTTCTTACTACTGAGGTTAGTTTGCTGATTTGCACTTTAAATAGGGGACTGTTTAGTAATATACCTTTGACTAGTATTCTTGCTATATTTTAATCATTAAAGGGCTTGAACACTTACATAAAAACACAAGCAAGGGCTTCCCTGGTGGCGCAGTGGTTGAGAGTCTGCCTGCCAATGCAGGGGACACGGGTTCGAGCCCTGGTCTGGGAAGGTCCCACATGCTGCGGGGCAACTAGGCCCGTGAGCCACAATTATTGAGCCTGCGCGTCTGGAGCCTGTGCTCCGCAACAAGAGAGACCGCGATAGTGAGAGGCCCGTGCACCGTGATGAAGAGTGGCCCCCGCTTGCCACAGCTAGAGAAAGCCCTCGCACAGAAACGAAGACCCAACACAGCCATAAATAAAAATAAATTAAAAAAAAAAAAAAAAAAAAAAAAAACACAAGCAAACCCATGCATATTTAGTTTACCCTTTTAGTTGACATTTATTTGCTGAAATCCTAAAGCTACTTGTGTTTTTTGTGAGCGTGGCCCCAAACACTGGGCCACCCTCTACAGAAGGAGATAAACATGAGCTTCCTTCAAGGATCTTCACCTCATGGAACAGGCAAGGAAAGAAAGAAAGATGCAATGGAGGATTAGACGTATATGAAGGAAATCCATGTGGGGTCTGGGGGAACATGAAGTGGCGGCGAGTCTATTCTCGCTGAAGTCCAAGAGCGTCTCAGAGACACACCTGAGGTGGAGGGATTCCCAGCCCTACGGGAGGGGACAGTTCCTTTCTCAGCAGACAGTGTCCACCTGCCCCGCCAGCTCCTGCGGAAGATGTTCTATAAACCGCTAGCACACTGATGTGGGGCTCCAACCGAAATGCAGCCTCTTAGAATATTGTCTTCCGACCCGAGAAAGTTCTAGATTTTAAAAATGAACGTTCATGACATCATTCAACTGAACAAGTCAGCAATATTTTTTTCTTTCATTTGAACTGGAAATGGACTTAACAAAACTCTAAAGTCTATTGAATTTGTCATATACTAGAACAGTCTTTTTAATTCGTCTTTTAAATCCTCTTGTCAAATGATTAGCACCACCCCGCCCCCCAGGGTCTCTTCACGCTCCTGGGTAACCTCCCAGGTCCACAAACCCACCAGCTCTAATTTCTATTTTTGGATTCTTTTCCATTTGTTTCCATTGTGGAAAAGGCAAAGCAAGAATCATAAAATGTAACCATCATGTGTAAAATACATTATTTCACATGTAAGTTTTTCTATCAGCTTAAAGTAGAACATCTTGGATTATAAATTTCTCCGAAATTTTGGCTCCATTTTAAAGGTACAAGTGGATATGGTTGTCATTTTAAAGTTCTACAAAGGCTTCAAGTTGTGGACAAATATCAAAAAAGGAGTTTTGACACACAAGTTGAGCGTTTTCTCTATTTTCACCCTTCGTGTTGTTTCAGATTATTCGTTGGAAAAGAGCTGAGTAAACTGAGAATCCTATAAATGTTTAATTATAGTTTCATACAGCCCTTGGAGCTGTGCAACATTTCCTATGCTGCATTTACTTGAAATGGGGGCTCAGTACATTACACTAAAATTAGCCACGTCAGATTATGATTGAAGAACACATACTGAATATTTAAAGGTACAACTATTTTTTTCCTACTAATTCTATATTGAAACTCTGACTAATCCTAAAGAAAACCTTCAGGGCTCTTTTTTTTTTTTTTTTCTGGGATTATGTTGATGTGATCTAAGATATTAGCATGAGCTGTTGTTCTACCTGCATTTCACTTTAGAAGAAGGCATTACAGTGCTTTTCTCAGAAGACGTCAGGGCTGCTGCAGAGATTTGCAAGCTAACCAATACGCCTCACATTGCAGAGAAGAAACAATGTGCATACACGCAGCTAGGTGGGAACTTCCACCACTCCTTGTCTTTGCTCATGTCAGGGCAGGCATGGTTTTTAATCAACATCATTCCAAGGAGAGAGAGAGAGAGAGAGCATCAGGTGATTCCTTCTGCAAGAACATTTGTAGGTGTAAAACCAGTGCCCACAATGTCTCCATAATGTAAAGAACTCAATGTTCAACAAAATTAAACAAAATCTTTCTAAAGACATGTAAAAGCTATTGGACTAGTGCACTGATTTAATATGAAATGGGGCATTTCAATTCTGAATAGCAAAAAGAAAAATGCTTTTCTTCCTTTAAAAAACAAAACCAAACACTGGATCCTAAGTAAAGGCTTCTAATTGATCAAGCATACATAATAATTCACAGTCTCACCCGAAAGGGTGAAAGGCCTCGGTGCAAACTGGTTTAGAAAAAGTGTATTTTAATATTTCCATTAATATGCTAGTTTTTAAAGATTTTGACAGAGTTCTTAGGATATTGAATTTGCAATTATTATTCAAAGTTTGTGTGATTTGGTGATAGAAGTCTTAAAAATACTTTATCTTTCAATAAAGTTGGGTGGTTTCCTCCCTAGACAGTCTTCTTATTTTTTGGCAGTGACAAATATCTTTTTCCTTAATATCACGTGCAGATATACCGTGAAGGAGTTCACTTTACATCATGGGTCTATGGTATATGACACTGGTTACCATCAGTAATATTTAAAAATATAAGAAATGAAAAGTTTGGCTCCTACTTTTTTTTTCAGAATTCCAGACCTCTTATTGTGTTTCAGTCTCATTTGAAATTGAAGGTGTAATTCCGTTGAAAATATTTTCATTTAAAAAGTTTCTCTGTTTTTAAAACGTGTAATTATTTTAGAAGAAATTTTCCCTTCTATGCTTTTTCAGGAAAAAAACAGGATTAAAATTGCTTCTACCCTGTGTCTTCAGGGGACGCTCACTTTTGGCACAAGTGTCATCCAGGGGTGCAGAGAACAAACATTTTCTATCACAAATACCTACAGCTCCACCTGCATATATAAATGTGCAAATACAAACATAGCCATATGTGCTTTCTATAGAGGTGTAAGGTAGACCTTCAAAACAGAAAGCGGTCTGGAAACGGTGTCTTGATCACGATATAGGATCCGTGTCAGCCTTAGAAGAGATTTAAAATATTAGATTAGGTCATTGTATATTTTTATATTCTATAATTTTTGATATTGCAATTTTTAATTGTTTAAATTTCCTATTTTTTAGACACCAACTTTCTCCATTAGTTTCTTTTTACAAGAAAAATTTTAAAGCTTCTTTCATGTCTAAAAATGTCTTGTTTCCAAACTGACTACTATAGCATGCTTAATGTAGAGAAAATCTCAGAAGACAACAATGTAAAAGAAAACATACACCATAATAAAGTATCCCCCAAATGACCTTTTTTTAGAAATATACTTTCAGAATTGAAGGACTTATTCTATTTTAACTTTTGAAAAAACCTATTTTGCGTTCACTTTGATATAATGAAATAATTAAGCGCATGGCATCTTGATGCTGTATTTGCAAAGACCGTTGATGGCATTGATTACAGAGGCTACCTATCTTTGTGATCATCTAGCTTACTGTTAAAAATACCTATTTAAAAGTCATTCATGCAGTTATTCACAGTGAGTCAAAACATGTGACTGGAAAAACAAATACTAATGATGTCAAGTGTATTTTTGAGTATTTGCAATATTAATAATTTTTTCTTTTACATTTTAGTAAGGCTATTTTGATTGATTACTTTCAGGAAACTTTTTCAACCCGTTTTAAAATAGTTGGTTAAAAAATGTAGGACAGCACAGTATGAATATAAATTATTTGTCAACATATGGTGACAGAGGGCGTGGCCACCAAGCTCAAAGTCTCCACAAAGAGCAGGCGTTGTTCAAGGAGATGAAGTCCTCAAATTGAAGTTCCGTGGTGGCGGGAGAAGTTGCTTGCACGCTCTGAGGTTACAGCACTTGGTAAAGCCAGGGACAGCTGCACCAATTGTACATAATTAGTCAAGGTCAGACGCTGCAAATGGAGGACATTCGCCATTTGTCAGGAGAACAATGGATGGGACCTGAGCCTTCTCAACTGGGAACGACTCAGGGAGGGGCTCATTGAATCCGGGGTGAAGCAGGCCTGCCCTTTTTTGTGCTCCCAGGAAGGGGGGGGCAGCCACTCAGGAGGATTCAAATGGTAGCACTAGCCAAGCTAACCAATGTCACAAAACACAATCTTGTTTTAACTACCAGAAGCATATGTTCATTGACACAGTGTAATGTTGGTGACACTTGAAGGGAAACAGTAAAAGAAGATATGAGAGAATAAATGTATTTTCTCCATGTGCTTGGCATTTCATGTTTTCTTCCTCCAAGGGTATAATCTTTTAAGTGACCAATTGATGCAATGTAATCCTTCAAATAAAGGGGTGATTACTTTCAAATGAACAGTAGAGCTTGGAATGAGTACAAACAGGTCGTTGTGTATAGAATGAAATTGTTTTTGTCTTAACGGTTGCTTAGAAAAATGCTGTATTTTCAACAGGAGAAATTAAACATGGTTTTAAATGGTCTACTAAAATAAGTTAAAATAAAGGAAAATGTTTGGGGCTGATAGATATTTTAGACCCACTAAGGGATGCTAATCTACCCAACAGGCAAGTGTATAGTGTGATTCTGAAAGCTAAAAAGTCTGCACTAGTTTTAAGGAAAAGAGAATAGGACCTTAGTGTTTAAATTGAGAACCACAAAGGTTTGAGATGCTAATTTGTAAAAATGCCTGTGCCTCTGTATCCAGTGAAAAGGAGGGCTGTCCTTTATCTTCCTGTCTCTCCTGTGTTGCTCTTTCCAGGGCGGGTGATGCCGTTTTAGCCCAGGGAGGGCATGCTCCAGCCTGCAGTAGGGACACCCTAAAGCACACAGCGGGTCCACGGGACACCTCCCTCTTCCTTCCCCAGAGCAGCCCTGTGGGAATGAGCTCGGGGAGGGACAGAGGACTTGCTGGCACAGAGGGGAACAGCAGGGCTCTGTACTGCCCTGATTTCTCGTTAGCTCTCTCCCCCGATCACAATTTCCAGGTGACATTCTTTCTCTGGACTCTGGGCCCTCATTAGTGTCTCATTATAATATCTTCCCACGTTTCAGATTTATTTCACCTGCCGCAGCATGGGAAAAAAGTCAAAGAATTACTTTAAAATTAAGAAAAATTTAGTTGATGGCTTACACACACACACACAGCACATGCACACAAAAATCTGTTAGACATTTCAAAGCACCTTGCATTCGTAGAAGGTGCCAGAAGAGCAGGATGGCTTACCATCTTTCAATTATATGTCCTTATAATAGGTATTCATTATCTCATTGTGGACAAAGCAATACAGTTCTGATTAGCCTTTTATCACACCTTCATTTTCAAATGAATAAGTCTAATAAGAAACTGCACTGTAAAATCCTCCCCCATTACTGCTAGCGAGGCAAGTGAATTATACATTACACATAAAGTCCTAAGTTTTCATATGAGGAAATGGTATACATGTACTTACATGTATGCAATATACACATACAGAGACACAGAGACACACATGCATGCAGAGTGTGGGTCCCTCTTGTTCATCATTCCAGCTGAAAGAACAGCTCTTTCTCTCACAAACCCCTCACCTCCACATAAAAAGAAAAAGAGGGGAAAAAAATGTTATCTCTGCTATTAGAACCATTTCTCCCATTTTCTTCACATCTTTAATATTTTCTCCTGTGTCCTCTTGAGGAAATGACAGAAGCTGCTGTGTAATTTAAGCAACCCCAAATACAGTCTTACAAATTTCACTCTCTGAAAAGTTAATAAAGATAATGACCTATTAACTTCTTTATTTCTCTGTAGTGCAATTTATCCTTGGGCATAAGGAACTGCCAATTTTATGTAAGCATGGCAAATGATGTTCTTTGCACTCTCACTGGAAAATATATTCAGCAATTAAAAATGAAATATGCTATTAAGCAAAGGCGTCATCTATGCATGTGTTCCCTTTATGCTTGCGTTCTCCAAATCCAGGGTAAGAAACGCCGCTGTTTTTCTACCAGGCAGAACTGCATCCATTGCAGTTCCTTTAAGACAGCTTTTGAGAAAAATCCTAGCAAGAAATTCTTATGTGCAGCCCCACTGTCACCGGCCCTGCATCCGCAAACTACTGTGTGAAGGATCCTCCTAAGGTAGTTCATCATGTCGGGAGAAGCGATGCAAAGCACACCACGGCATCTATTGTTTCCATTTCATGCAAGTAGAATAGTAACTGCGAACGTGAGAATATGATTCAGCACGTTTATTACAGTGTCATTCTGTCGATTTTTACTTCAGTCACTACCACCTGCAATTAACACAGTCTCTAAACACTAAAAAGCAGTCCTATATTTATTTCTGATCTTAAACGCGACTAAAATTGACTAAACTAATATAATGAAATAACATTCGTCATTAAGCACTCAGTGTTTAAGCCTCAGCCTTTGATAAATGAAAAATGGTTTCACGGCCAGAAATGCATTCAGACTGAACTGATTTAACCTTAAAGAGGTAATGGTATACATGTAACGTATGGGCAATCTCCTACTTCTCAAGATATTAAAGAAATCATCTTCACAGGTTAGTTTCCTCTGAATGTAGGGTAAAGCAAGCACATTTCTATTGAAACCAAAAATAACTTTAGTATCCGAAAACAGTCTACTTTTTGCCTTTAACTTTCCTAAGTTTAGAAAAACAAATAGTATGTAATATATGGCTTATAATCGCATACTCCCTGTTCCTTCACATGGGTAACTTTAGACTTCACTATAACATATCATAAAATAACACAAAAGTACAATAACTAAATAATTCTGGAAAAGGGACATACTGTAGCTTTCTCTTGTTTCAAAATTTAAAAGTAGCTTAAAATCTCCCCCACCCCGCCTTTGTTTAGGTATACAATGTTTTTCATATTAACTGCAAAAGAAAAGGGGACTCATAGGAGAATTGTTTTTTTTTTTTTTCTGAGTTAAATCTCATTTTAATTTTTCAAACTAATTCATCTAATTTTTAAATATTAGTTGAAAAACTTTGAAAGTCTAGGAATCTGTAAATTAGCTGCATGATTTTAAAATGTCCTCTTTGTCTCATGACGCGATTGTTTTCCACTTTCAAGTATCTTAACGCTGTAATTATTACCATCAATCTTTTTTTAAAGACCATATTTAAGTCACTTCCAGGTAGTGAATTTTAATAACTACCACAGCGTACCCAATGGGAATCCTAGTGACCTAAAATAATTAATGCACCTAAGAAAAGGCCAAAACTGTTAATTAGAAGCATGCCAGGGAAATCCTACAGACTCAGCCCCAAGATGCAAGAGATTCTGTACCAGCAACAGACCGATTTGGGATTTTCCACTTTTGGGTTTCAATTTACCTTCCAATATCTGTATTTTCACATGTGTGAAGATAATCACATGTGATAGACTATAGGTAGATGGCAGTTGACCATTGCTATTTTTGTTTGCTCTACACTTTTGAGTTTTCTTTATGGAAATCACTAACTACTCATCTTGACTGAGGTTCCTTGGGTTCACACTCCACAAGTGGAAAAGATGCAGAGCTGATAAGGTTGTGATGTCTGGTTGGATGGTGACATGGCTTCTGAAAGCTGCTGCCTGAGACTGTAATAAATGTGCGAATATGCACGTGCGTTTGAGAGTTTTATGTTCTCCTCTGAAGTTTAATGAGTGTATTCATTTCTTCATTGTTTCATTAAATGTCAATAAAGAAAAAGGTTAATCAGTAGCATTAAATAGCTACTGAAATTAGATAGTCAAAAGAGTTTATTGTCTTCCAGAATCTGAGAACAAAAGAGAGAAAGGCTAACTTCATACAATTTTTCATGAGATACTGATTCTCAAGGAAGATTTACTATTTTACATTAGGTAGCTCCTAAACTATTATTTGAATTATCTCGGCATCTGCCGTTATTGACTTCCGTTTGGAAATTCAAGCATATACTGAATGAGGGATTCATACATCTAAACAATGGCATTATTGGTGATTTGACCAAATTGTTTCTCCTAAGTTGATGCTGTATTTTCCTTCATTTTCTTTAAATTCTGTGATGACTGTCACTGTGTTTCTTTGCTCTATCCCAAAATATTAATTGGGGAACTACTTGTTTATACTTGTGCCAAACTTCCAACTGAAATGTATAAAACATGCCCAAGAAAATAATAAGAAAAAGAGAAAAACTTTTAGTAGAAATGGTAATCTGGAATCCTGATTGCAGGTGTAAAATTTAGAAAAGGTCCCTTTCTTGAAACAGCCCACTGCAGTGGTCCAACAACAGCTCTCTCTGCTCCCTCCAAGGGGGAAATATCCATCACATCAGCCAGTATCCATGCCTGCGGGAGCCGGGTTTTGAAAGACATCAGCCTGTTTCCTTGTTCCAAAGCAGCCCTGTAAGTACAGACCGGGCAGAAACCAGTGAAAACCTCCCATAAAGGCTTCCCAGGTGAGGTCTGTCATAAGTTTCTCTTCATTAGCCGACTTGATGACTGGCCGGAGGTCACAATTAAAGGGGGTTATTTTACGGCGTTATTAGTGCAAAGAGTATTAACAGTGACTCCATTTGTCATGCCTTATTGGCAAAAGCATGGGAAAATATTAAAATCACAATAAACTCAGCCTCCCCCCAGAATGCTGCCAAATGGACTTGACTTTCCCAGGCTCCACTCCATACCAGCACCTTCCTGTTAGAAAGAGACGGAGCTGAGGGAGGATTTGCCAGCCTGGGCCAGGAAGAAGCAGGCTCACTTTATGGCACTGTTGTTCCAAATCTTAATGTTCTGCATGCCTTCTTGAATTCCCAATATTTATTCCTAAGGAATACACCTAGCCTAAGGTACCGACATGGAAACACCTTGCGGTTTTAAATCCCAAGGATGTGGATTGAGACACAAGGCCTTGTGTGATTAAAGCATAAGGGCTTTATCTGTGGGTAGGTACTCGTGTTCACAAAGGAGCTTGCATTTTGCTTACTAAAGCAACAGAATACACACACACACAAACACACACACATACATACACATATACATACACATGCACACATACACACACACACATACATCCGCATATACATACAAACACATACACACAGAGACACACATACGCACACATACACATACACGCCACACACACATGTATATCTTAATTAATAAATTTATTTGATTACCTTATGTATAATTTCATATGTCACGTTTACGCCCCCCCAAAAAAGTTTATGCTAATTCACTACATGCAGCCTAATTTAGATATTCATATCATGGTTCTTCAGGAAAAATGAATAAATATGATCTTTACTAGCTAAACCATCCTTATCATTTGAAATCCTTTGCCCGTGCTGTACCATGCTACTAATCCACCTTGATGTGTTTAACATTTACTGTGAGTCATTTTCCTGGTACAAATTGGGTATTTACTCATTCACCTATAATTTATTTAACATTACTGGGGACTTTACTGTGGTCTGTCTGAGCCCTGGGCCACAGGCCTGGGAGCAATGAGTTTAAGACGTGCCTGTTTGTCCAGGGCTTACACGGAGGAGGAGACAGCTGGCCAGAGTTAGCACTGCAAGGGAAAGATGGGAAGGCACAATAGATATTATATATTTTTCTATTAATATTATATATTATAATAGAGACACAATCTCAGAACTGTCACTTTATTCCCCTGTACAAGCCAGCCATGGCCTTGAATAAAAACATATATATTAGTAGGCTAATGTCTTCATGTGCATATTTAAGGAGTATTAGCTTTTGCATACAAGACACGAAAGTATTACTCCAAGGCAAAAAAAATGCTCTCTCCAATAATACTTTCCTCTCATTTTCTCTTCACTGTACACATACACACATGCACACTCAATGTGATACAATCATTTATCAAATCAAAACATAAACAAATTATTTAGCATCCGTACAGTACTAACAAAGAAACAGCCTTGTAAAAAACAGGAGTTTATTAGCACCCCATCCTCTGAATGTACAGTGATACAAAATATAATTAAATCAGCATTTTTTACTACTCACTCAGCATAAATTGTCTCTGGCTCTGCAAGACTGATGCAGTGCACTGTTTGTGCTCATGAAGACAATAGTCTTCCGGGCTGAAATCTTTTTTTTTTTTTTTTTTTAAATCTACAAGAGGTGTCCATGCCCAAACCCTGGCAAATGGAGACAGAATGTTGAATAACTTCATCCCCATCGTGACACCAGAAATTCTCATCATGTCCATTACCAGTGTACCATGTACGGGGAGCATTCATGAACCAAGAGCTGACAGTGAACGGGTCTTATAAGTTACTTATCTGAGATCCAGCATTTCACACCAGATAAACCCCACTGAGAGGCAAAAGGCAAGCTATCCTCTTGCCCAGTCCTAAGCCTGCCAGTCTCTGAACACATGCTGTCAGTCAGCTGTGGCTGCTGTAACAAAATACTATAGACTGGGTGGCTTCAACAGCAGACGTTTATTTTTCACAGTCTGGAGCTTGGAAAGTCCAAGATCCAAGATCAAGATGCCAGCAGATTTGGTGTTAAGTGAGGGCCTGCCTCCCGGCTTGTAGATAGCTGCCCCCTCTCCCTGACCTCTCATGGTGTTTCCTTGCAGAGTGCTCCTTATAACGGCACTAATCCCATCCTGGGGCCCCAGCCTCATGACCTCATGTAACCCTAATCACCTCCCAAAGGCCCCACCTCCAAATACCATCAGAGTGGGAGCTAGGGCCTCAACAGGAATTTTGGGAGAACACAAATATTCATCTCACAATAGGTACTGTAATGTTTTTAGACTAATATCCCTGAAGTTTATCTCTTCTAGAATCATAGACTGTATCAAAATTGTGCCGTTTAGTTTTGAAAGTCTCTTAATAAAGGGAAAAAAAACCCCTGAATCACACTTAAGCAAACCAAACCAGACCGAGCTTAAAAGGCCCCATGACACACTCCAGTCCTGTATACATACCTCAGGGAGGCAGAGGAAGGGAAAGACAGAGACCTCTGGGGAGGCTGTGGCTCAGGTATCCCCAGAGACACGGAAAGTGCCAGAGGCGTGTCAACCTCCAGCTTAGTGGAGAGAAAATGTTCCCATTGCCCCGTTATCATATTAAAATGTCTTAAAACTGAACACATTGAAAGAAAGTAACAGTACATGAAGGTGGGTCTTTGCCTAGAAAGGGGAACTTTACCTGCAGGTGAAGGGCCACGCTGCTGGTCTAAGTGGCAAGCTTGGTCCAGGCGCTTCTATCCCCAGAGCTTCTCCGTGTGGCTGGGGGCACTGCGAGGATGCCCGTTGTGACCCCTGATTAGAGACACGTGATCCGGACACGGAAGCTCCAACATAAGTGAGCTGCTAACAAAGGACATTTCCTTAAATGTGCATCAATTCAAAAACAGTGTCCTGGCTGGATCAGTGTTCATCAATTAATTGGTGTGAAAATGAAAGAGCACCATGAAATACAAAGTACTTATTGTGGAAACCTTAATTCTCACAACTTCATGTTCTTCCCCAAACTCTGCCCTGATCTCCTTGCATACCAGGAGCAGTTGGGGCCAGGCTATGTCACCGTGATGAGCGTCTTCTAGCCTCCCAGCCTGTGGCGGCTAAATATGGTGCTGGGGCAGTGCAACCACATCCAGGGCCTGGGTCTCGTCTCGTTTCTCTCCCTGTAGAATTACCATGAGGAGCAAGGCCCTTTGGGACCCTGTTTGGGATAAGCCCCCAGCTTTGCTTTTCTCTCAGCCTCTAAGAGTCTTCTGAAAAATTCTAACCCATCATGAAAGGACTCATTCCCAACACGTGAATGAACGAAATCTGTTGGTCTGAGGACAGAAATACATACTCTGTGAAGACACAGTTGCTGTCACTGTGCATGCAGAGAAAAATGGGGCTGACCTGGGAGTGGAGGATGGGGGCAGGGGCAGCAAAATGAAACATCCAGGAAGTTATGCTGAGGATAGTGTCCTCTGATAAACTGGGCAGGGTCCAAACACACAGCTGGGCAGGCAACCAGGACTGGAACAACAGTTCCTGAAGACCAGCAATCCTTCAACACCAAGGGGAACATAAGGAGAAGGCTGGGGAAAGAAATGAGCCCAGGATCTGGACCCCAGGCTGCACTGGATCTCCAGGAAAAATGAGGAGGAAGAGGAGGAGGAGGGGATAAAGGAGGAGGAGAAAGAAACACATTTAGGAATAAAAATTGGTGGCATCTACACAAAGAAAATCTTGTATATGGTAACAAAAATACATACTGTGTGACTCGATCTATATGATATCCCCAAACGGACAAAACTTATCTATGCTAGTAAAAGTCAGAATGCTAGTACCTACAGAGGAGGATTGATTGGAAAGGGCACCAGGGAGCTTTCTGGGTGATGAAACTGTCATATGTCTTATTTTGGTGGTGATTACTAGAATGTGTGCCATTGTCAAAAGTCACTGACCTGAACACCTAAGATCTGTGCATTTTACTCTATGTAAATTACGCCTTGATGATGATGATGATGATGATGATGATAATAATGCCATCCTTTCTTTATCTACTTCATTACTAGACTCCTACTTGGCCATGTGGATACTTTTACCGAAAAGTCCTTCTGAAACCTGATCCTAGCAGGCAGCAGCGGCTTTCATTTTCAGGCTTCTTGAGTGCTCTCTTCTGCCGGTGACACCACAGAGTTATGTGTAAATAAATAATGGTGGGAGCAGCGCATCGGAACACTCACTTAACCTGTGAATCGCAAGGTTATTTTTGTAGCTGTGTCCTGTCTTCCAGTGTGGAGGGTGATTTATGGTTTTCAGCCCAGCGTCATCATCATTATTCTCACCTTTGTTTCCATCATAGTTAATTAAAGGGAAGGTCATTGTCACCTTATGTTTTAAACCTTCTTAACATAATATATCACCCTTGGTACACTTTAATAAGGGGATTTGTGAAGGAATGGTGTAATAGGAAAAAAGTTTACGGCATAATCCATCCTGTTCACAATTACACTTTAGCTATTGCACATAATGAAAGTTAATAAGTAGACAAAATGAAGGGTCTACCTTGGGATTCATTCAAGGGTTGATTAATTGGCTGGGTGATGTAATGGAACAAGAAGATACCTAGCTTTTCTAAACTGCAGGCAAATGTGGCCAAAACAAACTCTATTAAAGGACAATCTCTCCTTCCTTTTTATCCTTGCAAATTGTCACCCCCAAACAATATGAAATTAATTAAACAACTGTTTATTGAATGCCTTCCACGTGCCAGGCACAATACAAAACCCGGGACACAAAGGGTGAGGTACGATACCGTCCCTTTCCCAGGGGGAACATAGACCGGTGCTGGTGGAGATACAAAGGAAGGACAAATTATTTATTCTAAAAGGTTACTCCTGGGGAATACCAGAATTAGTTAAGATTCATAAGAATGTCTGAAATAATATTAAGTATGCCAAGCACATCTGCCAAGAAAATGTTAAATCCTTTCTGCAAAGCCATTTATTTTATTTAACAAACACTTATACAGCACTTACTAAAAGGCAGGCATTGTTCTAAGTGTTCTCCAAATATAAAGTCATTTAATACCTACAATGTCCCTAATGAGGAAGGTGCCATTATTATTCCTGTTTTATAAATGAGGAAACTGAGGCACAGAGCAACAGAATCTTCTACTCAAGGTTGTATAGTTCTCCAGAATCTGAGCCCGTATCTACTAGGCTCTGCTGCCTTTACAATAAAAATTTTTTGTAAGTTTCAGAAAATAATGACTTTTTACAAAATATTCAATTGAAAGGAACAGTTTTGTGTAAAGATCTTATAGAATTCTGCATTTCTAACAGTAATTCTTGGCCCTGTTAAATAAAACAACTCACCTAAACTAGAGAACCTATAGACCCAGTAAAATAAGTTACTGACCCAGTTAAGATTTAGGAGACTATGAAGCAAGATTGGAAACTGTGTTTTAAAGCACATCCTCCTATATACTTGCAAAAAGAGAGAAGAAATATCAAATCTAGGATGAGGAATATCTGAAGCGAGACTTCACACATCAAGAGAAATGTCATGGTGATTAAGCTCAAAGGGGTTCACCAGTGACATGACTCACGGTCCGAGTTATCAGCAGGCCCATCTTTAATCTGTGTTCCTGTAAGATAAAGTGGATGCAAGTTTGCATAATGCGAAAGATGAAAGCAGACTAACATACATCACAAATGGTCAATCGAGATTCGAGCATAAAGAGTGTGATGGGCAGCTTCCATGATGGACTGCAAGGATCTCTGCTCCCTGGGGTGACCCCTGCCCTTGACTGTGGGCTGGACCTTGGGAGTCACTTCCAGTTGCTAGATTGCAGCAGAGGTGCTGGGTGCTAAGTTGGAGGTTAGGTTAGAGACGGTGGCTTCGGTGTTGGGTACTGTCTGCCTCACTTGTTCACTCTGATGAACACTCAGCCACTGTGTCGTGAGCTGCGCTTATAAAGGTCCCTGAGGCAAGGAGTTGAGGGTGGGCTCCAGCCAAGATCCAGCAAAGAGCTGAGGCCTCAGGCCAAGAGCCTACCAGTAATCCAATCCTGCTAACAAAGAGAGGGTTGAGATTGGAGGCACACCCTCCCCATTTGAGATTCCAGATGATACCACAGCCCTGCTGGAAACAATAACTGCAACTTCACAAGAGACCCCGAGTCCCCAGATAAACTGGCGGCACCCAAAGAAGCTGCACCCACACTCCCGACCCACGGAAACTTGGAGAAAAGACAATACATTGTTCTAAATCATTAATTTTTACATGTAATTTGTTATGGGGCAATAAGTAATAAAGCACCTGTCTTCAGTACACACTGATTTCCCAAGAAATGCCAAGAAAGTGAGGAAGACATTGAAGAAGAAGTGAGAGGCCTCTGTGAACTTGTGTGTAAAAGAATTGACACATGAAGTCCTAAATGATTAAATGTGGGTGTTTGACATTCATCAGTATATTTACTCTTCACGCAGTCTCAGTAGATCATGGAAGTTTAGATGCAATGTGAAGAGATGGCTTCTTAATTTTGAAGGTGGGGATAGACCTGCTGGGTCACTTGGAAGTTGGGAAACTCTGTAGGAGTCTGCTGTTCTGTCCCTCTCCCCTTCCAATACGCTGCTGTATTAAATACAGTTAAAGAATGGCACAAGAAACAAAAGCAAAGATAAACAAGTGAGATGTAATTAAATTCAAAGACTTTTGCACAGCAAAGGAAACCATAAACAAAATGAAAAGACAACCTATGGAATGGAAGAAAATATTTGCAAATGATGGGACCAAGAGATTAATTTACAAAATATATAGACAGCTCATACAGCTCAATATTATAAAAAAAACAAAAAAACAAAAAACAAAAAGCAATCAAGAAATGGGCAGAAGACCTAAATAGATATTTATTTAAAAAAAAAATACAGATGGCCAACAAGCACATGAAAAGATGCTCACCATCACTAATTATTAGAGAAATGCAAATCAAAACCACAGTGAGGTACCACCTCGCATGGGTCAGAAAGACCATCGTTAAAAGTCTACAAATAATAAATGCTGGAGAGGGTGTTGAGAAAAGGGAACCCTTACACACTCTCAGTGGGAATGTAAATTGGTACAGCCACTATGGAGAACAGTATGGAGGTTCCTTAAAAAACTAAAAAAAGATTTACCATATGATCCAATAATCACAGTCCTGGGCATATATCCAGAGAAAATTTAAACTCGAAAAGACACGTGGACACCAATGTTGGTAGCAGCATTATTTACCATAGCCGAGACATGGAAGAAACCTAAATGTCTATCAACAGATGAATGGATAAAGAAAGAGTGGTACATATACACGATGGAATAGTATTCAGCCATAAAAAGAATGAAATATTGCCATTTGCAGCAACGTGGATGGACCTAGAGATTATCATACTAAGTGAAGTAAGTCAGACAGAGAAAGACAAATATTACATTATATCACTTATATGTGGAATATTTTTAAAAACATACAAATGAACTTATTTACAAAACAGAAATAGACTCACAGACATAGATAACAAACCTATGGTTACCAAAGGGGGAAGAGGGAGAGAGATAAATTAGGAGGTTGAGGTTAACAGGTACAAACTATTATATATAAAATAGATAACAAATAAGGACCTACTGTATAGCACAGGGAACTATATTCACTATATTGTAATAACCTATAACCTATAATGGAAAAGAATCTTAAAAAGTATATATATATATATATATATATATATATATATATATATATATATATATACACACACACACAATTGAATCACTTTGCTGTACACCTGAATCATAGTAAATCAACTATACTTCAATTAAAAAAATAAACTTAAAAAATTTCTTAAATGGCATGAGAAATGACATGTCTGCTTTTCTTCCAATAAATACAAAACTAGCAGCCCTATATACTAGACACAGTACTTGTGTTGGAGATACTTACATACAGAAAACATGTCTGTCATACATTTCCTTTTATATATTAAAGGACATACTTTACAGTTCAAAATACATCGTATGCAAGCTGCCTTACTTTGCCCACATGTTGCTGTAGAGATGACCTAAAGGGGACTTAAGGTCTCCACATGTGTAATCAGAGCCCCCAAGCTCCTTCACACACTTATATTGATATTTTCTGTCCAATATGAACATCCGTACTTGAAAGAAAATCAGTAATTCCTTCGTAATTTTTATTTCCAACATTTCCTTATCATAATAATCCTACAGTGGAATAGGATACTGGGTATATATCAGTTTGTTTCTTAGGGGAACATTCCTACTTTCCAATAATAGAAAAAAATCATATTTTATGATATAATTCAAAGCATCGGCCCAGTGGGATTCTCTTTCTCTCATTGGTGTAGGGCGCTACACCATATTCATGACAATGGTACATGGATTTCATCCAGCAGAGACTACAAGTTAGCCTCACTGGACCTTACACAAACTACTTCCTTGCTGCAAACCACTTCATGGCCTGTAGAAGGAGAAGGAAGATGGAAAGATAGAGCCTTTGAAGTAGTACAGCTTCCTTAGATTCTGTACTGAGAGGTACCCGCCAGTACTCACCAGCTGCATGGCCTTGAGTAAGTGACAATCATTTTGACCTCAGTTTCATTATATATAAATATGGCACACCCTCCTCATAAGATGACTACTTCAAGAGAAAAAAAAACAACAACTTTCTCAAAGCACAAAGACGACCAACTATCTCGATATAGATGCTCCATTGATAATGATCATTACTATTTCTGTTTCTTAAATTCTATGATTGTTATTTCCATTGCTATTTTATTACAGTGGCAATTCCTGAGTCTCTGCACCAAAGTGAAAATTCTATACCTAAGAAACTGGGCGTTAAAAACGTGTAACCCAGTTTTGAAATTCTTTTAACAATAAGTTTATGAAGCCAAAATGGCACACTTTAGCTCTGTTCATCCATGGGAGCATTGAGAAAGACTTCCCAGGTGGAGACTGGGTTTTCACCTTTCTGCTCTGTTCCTTGGCACCGTGGCTGACAAAAGTTGGCACTCAGTAGCTGTCAAAAGACTGGATTCCTCAATGCCTCTTACAATATTAGAAACTTCATCCCTTTTAATTACTTATGGGAAAGTTTCAAGGTGCTGGAATTCCCCTGAATTCCTGGCTGGAAGGATACCTCCCTTTTATTAGAAGGTTTCATCCTTTCCTCTTTCTTGGCTTACATTGAGGAACAGAGGAATTATCTAAGGAGGGTTGAGTTTCAACTCGACTCCATTGGTTGTTTTTTCATGGCAGACTCTCATGAGCAGCTCTCCTTATTCAATAAGTATGACACAGAGATTAGCACAACTTCCTGAGGTCCCAGGCCTTGCAGAGTCTGGGTTGTAAGAGTGTGAACGTGCACGCTTCCATCACGATGGGAACTCAGACTTTTCTAGCGAGTCAGGGAGAAACAATGAGTCACCACCCCAGCAGGGAGAGCAGGGCTTCAGGTCATCGAGTTGAGTCCACGGGCATGGGGCAATCTCCGTGCTCCCCCCACCACTGAATTCTCTGTCTGTGGTGTCCTCCAGCTTTGGGAGAATCTGTAGGCGATTTCATGTCCATAGGGGTTCCTCATGGACGGTTTCTCTTCACTGTTTTCTTGTGATTGGGCCATATTTTCTGTGTCTTTTTGCATGCCTCAAAGTGTTTTTGGTTGGAGACTGGATATTTTGGCATATTATAATGTAGCAATTCCAGAAGTCAGACTCCCCCATCTCCTTGGGGTTTGCTGTCACTGCCTGTTGTGGGCTCTTGTTTGCCTGTTTGGTGGCTTCTCAGTTTTCATGTCTGTGAAATGCAGGCCAAGTCCAGTTAAATTCCGTCCTTTTCTAAATGTCGATCATCTGTCTCATAATAGAAGCAATCATCCACTCTCCCTTCCCTGAATCCGAGCAAGAATAAATAAAGTCTCGCTTGCATCCACTCCCCGGGGGAAATTTTCCACTTGAAGTCTAGTAGCAGAACTGGTAGACTGTGCTGAGAAGTTCAAGCTGTGCTATTGCCCCCTTGTCAAATCAGACCTTGATGACACGGGACAAGTAAGCCCGCAGATAAATTATTTTGTGTTGGACAAAGAACAATACACTAAATAGCAACATTCTGTTAAATGAATTTCCAGCTCTTCACACGGACTCTGTCCACCTGCTGTCCCTTCCTTCCTTGGCTAACTCGCCAGTTCCCAGACCCCAGACAGAGACACTCACCTAATCGGCCTCTCAGAGATGTCCCCCAAACTCAACTCTGGGGGCGCTGCAGGAAACCCGAGGAGGGAAGAGCTCCCCCAGGTTTTCTGAAATTTTGCCTGTCAGTTTGTCCAGGGCTTGAAGGAGGTGCGGCTCGTGTAGCGCTTTTAGGATGCACCTAAAGAGGTTAGGTGCATCTCTCCCCTGTTTCCAAGAGAGAAGTGACCTGCAGGAGGTAGTGACCACTTGCGTTAGTCCCTCAGGATGAAAGTGCTGCTTTAAATGCCCCTGAGCCGGCCCGGGCCCCTTTCTGTCTTGCAGAAGGTTAACAGTTCTGTAAAAGGAAGCTTCTCTGAGTGTCCCAGAGTGCCTAAGGGCCATGTCCACATCTGTCCGTCTCACTCTTCCAGCTCCTCACAGGCGTCATCCCTGAGTTTCTTCACTGGCTACTGGACACCCCGTCTCTCTACACAGAAGGTAGAAATCTATGGGGTCTCTGTTACCCCAAGAACGTGGTACAAGAAACTCAGGGGTGACTTGATAAAAATCCGAACCTCTCACATAACATTTTTAATTATAAGCAATGCAATTTTCAGATAGCTTAGTGACTTTTTTCAGATACTGTTGTGCAAATTATTTGATAAAAATGCATGTTTCAGGATTACCAAATGGCTTCAGGTAATGACTTAGAGAATGCTCTATTTTTTTTCAGTTTTTTGCTCATTCTAATTAGCCAAACTCTTCTCCAGCTTTGATCTCTGACTTAAAACTTCAGTTAGGACCTGCTTTGTCACTTTGACACTTATGAAACCACTGACAGCATGACTGATTTATCAGGAGGAGACTATTGATGTCCTGTGACATTGGATGCTGCCCAGAGGGCCAGAAGGCGCTGTTTTCTGTGGTTTCAACAGGCCCCGGCGCTAAAGGTTCGGCTTCTCAAACTTGCTTTGTGCAGATGGGGCACATCTCAGAGGAGTCACACACACACACACACACACACACACACACAGACACACACACACACACAGACACGGCTCTGGCTCCTAGTCCTCCCACTGTCTCCAGTGACGAAAATTAGTCCCTGCCATTTCAGACTTGTTTGAAATAAAAGGTAGTTTGCCTCTTGACTGAACGACCCATTTCCTAAGATAATGGCTCCTAGTGAGTTCAAGGTGTTCTAGCCACCAAAGGGTTTCATGGTCTCTCCTGGGTTTAGTGAGTATTTCCCATTCGGCATCACGGTTCCCACTTGATGATATAGGGTCCACTTCCCTATGCACCTATCTGGTTGTCTTGGCCTTGAGTGTCTGTGTTTTTATAAGCCAAGTAGTATCAGGGCAAGGTGGGAGCTGGGTTGGGCACATAGAGTCTGAGATCCCTGATCCGCTAAGGGTTGTGTTGAGGGCCTGTAGCTGGTGGATGAGATTGAGAACATGTTGACAATGAGCTGCTGAACGAGGAAGCACGAGCCACCCGCGTGGTGTTGGCAGGCAGCTCCCTCAGCGTGGGAGCTCCCACATTGAGAGAGTGAAAACCCCAGGTCATTTTGATTGAAGGCGTAGTTTCAGTACACTCACATGAAGGAAGTAAAGTCACAAGATTTATTCCTTTACAGATGCCGGGATGGAATGATCTGTGCATTGGGGTAGAGGTCACTAACTTTTTGACGGCTCAATTCTAAGTAGTTGTTTTAAAAAGTGACCCAGGAAAAGCAAAGCGGGAATGTGTAGCAGGAATCTTAAGCTCAGGTCCTTATCTGAATGTCCAGACTCTGTGAGCTGGGGTGTCCTACTGTGAAAGCTCAGGCAGCAACTCAAAAGAGCTGTTTTCTCCTCGCAAGGGTGAAGGTGACCATGAAGCCGCATCAGTGTGGGATCTGAGGGGGGACAACCTGAGGACCCCAGGGGGGTCACTGAAAGGCACAGGGCTGAGAAGAGAGTAGAGACCAGCAGGAAGAAGTAGCTCTGGATCCTCAGGTGGGAGCTAGACACTGTCCCCCACCAGGAGAAACCCCCTAAAAACACTGATAAAGCCCTCGCGTGGTCACTGACGCTCCTAAAGCCTGAACAGGATGAGAACCCCTCCGTAGCGGCTAATTTCGTGTGTCATCTTGCCGGGGCCATGCGGCCCAGCTGTCCGGCTGAACATGATTCCCGGTGTGTCCGTGAGGGTGTTTCTGGATGCGATTAGCACTGAGTCAGTGGACCAAAGAAGCAGGTGGGCCTCCCCGAGGCGGCTGGGTCTCATCTTACCCGCTGAGGGCCTGAGCGGAACAGAACACTGAGTAAGAAAGAAATCTCCTCTCTCTGCCTGGCGTCTTCGAGCTGATCACTGGTCCTCCCCAGCCTTCAGGCTCAGGCTTGGACTGGAGCTGTACCACTGTCTGAGTCCCAGCTTCTCAGCCTTCATCATCCTGCGATCCGATTCCACAATATCTATATACATTCCAAACACATGCCATTGGTTCTCTTTTTCTGGAGAACTTGGACTAAAATATCCTTCTTAAAGTTAAAAATTACCCAAATTCATGTTACGCCTGCCTGTGTTAGGTGAGAACAGTCCAGCTTCCCGTCCACGGTACAGAGGCTCAAGCTGCTGAGTAGTGGAAAGGGATTCCCGAGTAGAGAATCTTCCTGCACGAGCCACACTTCCTGCGTTCCGGTTCCTACCCAGCAAGGGTCTAGTTGCCACTGGCCGGACAGGTGAAAAGGTGTCCCTTACCAGGTCTGCTCACTTTCATGCTTAACTTACGATCATTAATGAATCAACATTTTAATAAAAAATCTGCAGGAAAACTAAGGGAAAAATGGTTATCTGAGTCTTATCTCCACTTGCTAGCTTTGAAATCTCTCTACATGTATACATCTGACCAATATGCCTATCTCCTTCTTGTTCATCACCACTTCCTGTGTCTCTCAGCTTCCGCTGTCTCTCACACCTCCTGTGTCTCTCACCACTTCCTGTGTCTCTCAGCTTCCTCTGTCTCTCATCACCTCCTGTGTCTCTCACCACTTCCTGTGTCCCCCACCACTTCCTGTGTCTCTCAGCTTCCTCTGTCTCTCATCACCTCCTGTGTCTCTCACCACTTCCTGTGTCCCCCACCACTTCCTGTGTCTCTCAGCTTCCTCTGTCTCTCACACCTCCTGTGTCTCTCAGCTTCCTCTGTCTCTCACACCTCCTGTGTCTCTCAGCTTCCTCTGTCTCTCACCACCTCCTGTGTCCCCCACCACTTCCTGTGTCTCTCAGCTTCCTCTGTCTCTCACACCTCCTGTGTCTCTCAGCTTCCTCTGTCTCTCAGCACCTCCTGTGTCCCCCACCACTTCCTGTGTCTCTCAGCTTCCTCCGTCTCTCACACCTCCTGTGTGTCTCAGCTTCCTGTGTCTCCCAGCTTCCCGTGTCTCACGACTAGTGACCGGAAAACCATGGGTTCCAGCCACGTCCCCCCTAGCTTCGCCCCAGCATCCTCATCAGCAGTTACCTGTCACATCAGGCACCTACGTGGCATCCACTCCCTCTGTCCCCTGGCTACTACACCACCCCTGTTTCTTGTGCCATCCAAGAGTTTCACAATGATGCCCTAATGCTTGACCGCTTGTAGTATAGAACCCTTACCCATGAAGTGCTTTGAAGTTTTAAAAGTCATTGAGAAAGACTAACTTCAAATCTCTCATAGATGCAATAAACCTTCCTCAGAGAAACACATTCTACCATTGAAAAGAGAAAAAACTAATAAGGTGCTTACCAATCCATTTTTAAATGTGGAATCGATACAACCTACTAACATTGTTTCCAGGTTACCTTTAAAATGGTGCTGAGGGGAAGGTCTGTGTACCTTAACACATGCAAATAATTCAAGATCTACAGC
The DNA here is from genome assembly GCF_028023285.1 of Balaenoptera ricei. Classification (NCBI taxonomy): domain Eukaryota; kingdom Metazoa; phylum Chordata; class Mammalia; order Artiodactyla; family Balaenopteridae; genus Balaenoptera; species Balaenoptera ricei. The sequence continues at coordinate 3,303,620 of NC_082641.1, forward strand.
AGCATGAAGATTTTCTCAAAGGAAGAACCGTATACACATGCTTTCTCATAGGCTCTCCAATTTATCATTGTATTCTCTTAAACTCTAGGGTGTTGCATTTTAGGGTCCTATTAGATAAATCAAAAGAGCATATTATCTGAAATTAGGAACCAGACAGGACAGCAGCTAAAATTAATTCACCCTAGTAATCTCCTCCTAAGAAATTCCCCTGAGGGAAAACATTATATGCCCATTTCCATGGGCAGAGATTTAAATATATCTCTTCTATTAGCTTTACATGCCTAAATCCCTGTGCATTAAAATAAAAATATATCTGCCGTCTCAGAAGAGAAAACTGGAAGTCCTCACTGCCCTCTAAATGAGTCCAATTAAATTTAATCGAGTTACACATCTACGCTTTAGAAACATATTGAATGTGTGAGGGAGAAAACAGGTCTCAAGATAGATGCGCCCATGTACATTTCCACACAGTTCAACCCTTGCCTCGCGAATGAAAAGAAAACCCAAACCAAGAGCTATCGACACAGCCACATGCATGCGAAAATCCAATCATCTTAACCCCTGCAGCTTGAAGCTACACATGCAAAAATAATAGCTGTGTGCAACAGAAGTGTTGTTCAACATTGGTACCCAAATTCCATTTCATTTCACCTCCACTGGGTTTGGGGGTGGGGGACTCTGAGCGGTGGGGTTAGTTGAAGATAATGTGATATGGGGCTAGAAGCCCTCCTTCGATTTCAAACGGGTCAACTTGTCAAAGCTTTATGTGGGAGCCAATTACATTAATTTTCCACAGCCGTCGAATACATATTTCATTTCCATCTCCCACAAGAGATGGGGTCTGGGGATCCTGTTTCGAAAGGCTCTTATCACTAAGTAACATTCATATCCCCAAAGGAACCCTTGGCAGCCGGTGGCCCATTGATGTGATTGAGCAAGGCCCAGGCTGCCTGATGCCGCTTACAGCCCCACACGCTCAGGGACAATGGGCCGCCACGTTGGCCACATTGCCAATAAATTTCAATTACACTAATTGCCAAGAGTTCAATGAGTGCACTTTGAAAAGGGGGAGAACGGAATATTAAAGAGGGAGCTTATGCCTCATAGGGCTAAAGAAAAGGAAGTAATAAATAGTCTGTGTTTTCTAATGGGGGCATTCCAGTATTTTTCAACATGGCTTAACCAGATTTTACAAGCTGTTCCAGCTTCAGGGATCCTGTTTTACATTTCTTTGTTACTGTCTCCAAACAACATATACAGAAACTCAATTATGTGGTGTTATATTTCAGGAGAGATTTAATTTCTAAGTAGCTTTGTTTTTTTTTTTTTTTTTAAGCACATCCATCTGTTCTGCTTGGATGGATAACATACTGAGTGAATTTGGGAAGGCCATTTCATGAATGCATGGGACCGCTTTACAAAGTAACCCATAGTATGTACGTGACTGCGGGCAGAGTGTCCCCGTTCCATACCTTCAAAGAAGGTAAAACGGTGTAACAGGAACTTCTGAGGACCACATATAGATGTAGTTGGGGACCGTGACATCTTTATAAGGTGGAGGGACCTTGACCAGTTTTTCAGGGTAGGACAAAACCATTATCACAGCCACTCATGTTGGGCTTCACAGAGAAAGAACAGAACAAAAAGCAAGAATGGGTTTCATGGCATTTAGGAGGTTGGGTGGCTCCCAAAGCCTGCTGGGTACCAGGGCACCGGCTTGTAAGGCAGCTCTAGCACCTCAGCTGCAGAGGGGACTTACCCCCACGAGGCTGATCCAGACACTGGGTGGGTTCCTGTGGCCTGCCCCGTGCTGAAACCTGGCTGTCCAGGACATCAGGAAGCCCGGTCAGCTAACCAGACAACACACCTGCTGGTTTCTCCTGTAACCGTGTTGAAAGGACTAAATGAGGCTTCCTTCCACCGGAGGTGCCCTTTATCCCAGCTGGTTGCAGCAGAAAGAGCATGGGCCTGGAGTCAGCTGGCTGTAACCACAGACGTCAGCCTGCCTGGGCCGTTTCTTCATTTGTAAAATGGAGATAATAGCAAACTCTTCACTTAGTCGACCCTGGGCACCAGGCACTGTACTGAGCCCTTTATACATATTAACTCACTTCATCCTCAGACTGAATCCTCAGGGCCATCTTTGCTCATCTTCTGACACAAAACCTGAAGAGCAGAGAAATGGGCTGTTAGTAAATTACGCTTCAGTAATAGTTTTAAGTCATTGTATTGCTTCTTCCGAGGATACTTTCATTTTAAACAGTATTTCTGCTTACTGAATGAAAAGTTTTGTGCTCTGTAAAGGGGGTTTAAGCATCACGGAGCAGATGGGGAAATTGCAGTAGCTTGATCTTTGGAAACGTGGCTCTCATTACACCCTGGGAGGATTAACAGACATGAGTGAGGTTCACGACAGCACTTCTGAGCACGCCCAAGGGAGGCAGTCGCGAGGCCGTGCTCAGTGGGGGACTGTGTCCCGGTGAGCAAAATATTCAATGGTGCCACACATGGCTTTGTGAACGTCTCACGCCAGTGACCTGTCTCTACCAAGGTGAATGCCAGGCTGCTTTGAATCTGAATCACTGACTCAGCCTCCCACGTGCCTGTAGCTGGTGTGCCTTTGGTTACGCAGCCCATCTTCCCAGTCCTCCCAGATCCTTTATCAAGGAAGATTAAATTGTTTTATTTTTAAACAATTTTTAAAAAAGGAAAAAAACAGAATGGAATGGGAAAAGTGAGAAAGGGACTTTTAGGACCACAGGACTCTTTGTTCTTTAGAGCATAGGGAGCAAAGCTCAGAGGACACTGGTGTGTGTGTGTGTGTGTGTGTGTGTGTGTGTATGTGTATTGGCTCGCTCGCAAGTCTGTGAATAACAGAGGTCCAAAATTATCTTATCTTCTATAGGCTTATAAACAATTTACAGAAACACAAATACAATTGGAAAAAAATAAGGCAATTTGGAAAATATGTTCAAAAGAGAGGCACCTTGTCCTTTAAAAGTTTGCTTCTCTTAATCTTAAAGCTTCTGCTGCCCAGTGGGATAGGGCAGGAGATGATATCTTTGGCCCCAAACTGCAATTTTCTTTGGGGAGGGGTCTGGTCCCCCAAAATGCCATGGCTCTTGCTGTTACAGCCCATCTCAGAAGGCCCTGCTTCTAGGCAACTCTTGCTGGCTCTCTACAGATGAAGTCTTAGATCCTGTGAGGTGAGTGGTACGTCTTGTCATTTATTTATAGATTTGAGATTAGCTCAAACACATCCATCCAAATAGTCTCCTTAAGAAAGAATATACACAAGTCCTTTTCAGGGACTAGGGGGAAAATAATTAATGTTTGCATTTGAGCAATGGATAAAAGGAAATGGAGACTGATTAATAGAAATCCAGATTTAACTGCAAACTTCCAGGTGCCTTGAAGTTATCTTTCAAGTGGTTATTAATAAGATATGAGAGGAAAGAACATTTGCATCTGGGGCACATAAATGGAAATGTAGCTACAATGCAGGAGGATGTGTGTGCCTTCAAGAGACACTTTATGCAATTTAGGAATTAAGTGGGAGCAATCCTGCTGGGCCCAAAGCAAATGCATCCACTCAACTGGTGAAGACAATGAAAGTATGAAGGAACGAAAAACAAAAAGTGGCGGTGGGGAATTAGGGCAAAGCAGCAAAAGGTTATTTCAATTTGAAATGTAGCATATTTATGTTTAAGGAGGTTAAAAATTGTCTCATCATTGACATTTAGGAAAGTCATTTATTTTTACAAGTTGAGTTTCTGTCAGTATTTTCTCCTAGCATAGGGCTTGTTTGTAGTTTTAAGTGATTATTTAATGTAGCATACGTTGGCTTCTTCAGCTATCAAGTATTATGGCATTCTGATCAATATCCTAGAGAAATCCATGAGATAGAATGAAAAACTATCATCCCAGCCCTCGATAGCGGGCAATATTAATTCCACTCAAAAGGCCCCATACTTTACTCAGGAAGCAGAATGAACCCTCGGGGAGCTTTTACCCACAGGCATTAAGTGATGGCAGTTAGGAATATTGCTGCCTTGGCCTTCAGGAAGGTTAAATGCAGCGTGAGAACTGTTGTCTTGTGTTATTTCAAGACAAAGAGCAAGTAAAAATTATTATTTTCCCAATCTTGACCTTGTCTCATTTTAGATAAAGCCATCTTTCTGCTTCTCCCTGAGTTTCCAGTGATAATATCATTATTATCATCATTGTCTTGTTATAACAATGTTGACAATAATGATGACAGTCTTACCAGGTGATGCTTACTGAGATCTTCCTGTGTGCCAGTTTGGGCTAAGTATTTTTTGAATGAATGATCACATTCGATGCTCTCAAATATCCCATAGGGTAGATATTACTACTGATTCCTTTTTACAGAGAGGAAGTGGAAACTCAAAGAAGATAAGTAACCTCCTCGTAAAAACATGACTAGTAAATGATGAACCCGGATTTTGAACCCAAGTGCCCCTATCTGCCCAAGTCTGGGATGTTAGCCACTCAATACTGAGGCCCTTCCATTCTTTATGAACACGTGGCCCTCAGAGTCAGACAAAGTGATCCTGTTGCTGGTGAGGGCTGGAACAATACAAGCTTGGGCAAGCTTCTGTCTCTCGGTTGAAGCTCATTATTAATTCCAGCAAGGCTGGTGGAATGACACCATCGTGGATTTTTGATGTAAAAGCCCAGGATGGACAAGGGAACCAGACTCTGCCAGCTGAGTCCAGGCTCCTCATCCTTGAGCACACCTGTACCAGCTGGGAGTACCCGTCCCACCTGACCCAGGGGCTCCCAGGACCCTCTGAGAGCCTCAGGACGGTCTCTGTGGCTGAATCGGGTCACATGCTTCATGGGACAACTTGTGGGTGACCTGAGTTGCTTGATTAGCCTTGTCTGCTTCTTAATTTCATTGTGTTTTTCTACTGAAGAATCCCAAATGTGTGCAACAGAGGCAGGCACTGGGACACGATTGCTGAGAGTGAAAGCGGGGGCTGGCTCACTCAGGAGCTCACCTGATATGGTTCACATTCAGGATTCCAGGACGCCTGCCCCCTTGATGTCCCTTTAGCCCACCTCAAGCCCCAAGCAGAGGCAGCTGTGGCTCCGCGTGCTGGGATTCATGACTTTATACAGTTGCAAATTTTATTACTTCCATTTTAGAGGAAAAAAAAGAAAAAACCTTAAGTGTCCGCCTTATCCTGTGATCTAATCTCTTGTCCCATTCTAGCAATTTTCTCATTACAGTTCTTAAGATGTCTGTTAATCAAGCCCAATGGAACAGAACATTCTGTGCTGGTTTCAGCCTCTCAACCCACAGTATCTTGTCAGCAGTCCTTCTGTGCAATTCCTCAACGATGTTGTGTATTTTTTCTCTCTTAAATGGGAAATAAGAATTCTTTATATTTACAATCTTTAAATGAGGAATTATTTAAAAACTTATACTAAGTGGAATTGTATTTGCTTCCCTTTTCAGCTTTAGATTTTTTTTTTTCTGCCACTTCCAGTAAATGCTCCAGGTGTTTTTAAACTCAGAGAAGCAATGACTCCAGCGCACAGGCTAAGTAAACTCAGAAGTGTGATGTATTGAACTTGGCAGGAGCCCCTCATTCATCTTTGAGGTGTAGCTGGAGCATCGGTAATTCCAAAAGGCACTACATTAAAATAAAAAGCCCCTGATGGCAACTGAGGGTGGTTTTCTGTTTCCTGTCATCACCCATTTGTATCTGCCAATAGCCTCTAGTTAAATCAATGCTCCTGATAAATATTGCTTGACTGAGGAAATAGAGCATATCATCATTTCTTAGTAATGGATATTTATCTCTTTTGTGATAACATTTATTTTTCAGATGTACCCATGCACAACTGGATCCGATTTTATAAACAATTAGCACAGTTTAACGGGCTACGTAAAATTAAAACTACTGAATGTGCAATAGTTTGCTTTCTTGTGCATTCATATTTTCTTCCCTCAGAATGAATTATAAGTGATCAACATTGGATGCATAGAAAAGAGCAGGACAGAAGCGGCCGTTACCCCTTAACTCTGGGTGCCCTGATGTCTTCCTTTCATCCCTGACTCTGCAGGTGTTCACTGGGCACCCACGCCTGTTCTGGGCCATGCACTGGGGCAGCTTGGAGAACTCAAGTAGCCTCAGTACCTGCAGTCATGGGAGAGAAAGAAGTGATTTACAAATCACACCAATAAGTGGAAATTGCAGGTGTTTGAGTATTGCACAGGAGGGTCAGTGTTTGAGATCTTCAGGGTGAGACGTGAGCATGGGAGAAAGGGTTCCCAAACCAGTGGCTCTGCAGCCGAGCTTTGAATCATCTCTGTACGTCCCTAAGGCAGGCCTTGGAAGGAAGCATGTTCCAGGAAGAGGGAAGAGCCTGGGCCAAGGTCCCGGGAAACAGCCATCCTATAGGGTGCAAGGATGTGCATGCAGTGGGGACACAGGCAGTGACAAAGAGGACCAGGCGGTAGACGAGAGAGCTGGACAGAGCCAGGTTGCAGTGGTGTCCAGGAGCTCAGAGCCGCAGGAAGCTCCAGAGGGGCCAGCAAGTGGGGAAGAGGGGAAAACGGCTGTGTATGTCCAGGTTTGTATTTTGAAATGATGGCTCCAGCGGAGTCATAGAGACTGGATGGAGGAGGGATGGAGAAGGGCCGGAGAGTAGCTCACCTCTGCGTGACCCCAGGGCAGGGCACGGGGCGTGGTACTGGTGCTAGTGATGGCAGAGTGAAGTGGATGGATTAAAGAGATCCACGGAAGATAAAATCAACAAGATTGGATGTTGGGCGGGATACTCAATGAGAACAGGGCAGGATTTAACGGTTCCCAGGCTTCTGGCAAACTAGTTAACATGGATACTGTGCCATGATTAAAGGCAGTCATAGTGAGAGAGCTTCCTTTCTGTGAGAGACCATGTCTGAATTCAACCAGCCCAAGGAAACTCCTTTGTAAAGAGATTCTTTCTGTGGATAATATGTTCGTTTGTGTATCTACATCGTTTTACCCATGCCAGGCACTGGTCTAAATTCCTTACATGCATTAGCATAATCATTTCTCATCACAAACCTTCGAGTTGGCTACTATTACTGTCCCACAGAGGTCCAGAGAGCTTACTCTGCTGGGCTGGACACTCACAACAAGTAAGCAGTGGGCCCGGGCCTCTGAGGAGGGGGCTTTCACCACTGGGCAGGGCTGCCTCCCTCTCTACTAAGCTGGCCCAACATGTTCAGGGTTTTAACAGAAGGCAGACTTAGTTTCCCTGTCTCTGGGTTTTTAATGGAACCAACCCCCATTCTTTTCCTGCAAGACAGCAGTTCCCTTGGCCAGATTCCATAATCTTCCAACATAGTGAGTTAATAGTATAGTCTCATTCAAATGTTCAAAATTGCACTTACGTTCAATGCAGAATTCCTCTCTCTTCTCTTCCAACTCAAAGCTCTCCTTGCCTCGCTTCCTGCACTCTAGCACTAGGATGTGGAATGCAGGTCTGATGTGGTCTGATTCCCAGATTCCTCTCCTCTGTCCCTCTTCTAGTGTAAATACCCTGGAGTTGAACTTGGAGGCAGGAAGAGAAAAAAAGACGGAATTCTCTCTGTTTAAATGCGTGAAGTAGTCAACTTCTGTTGGCCCTGGGCTCCATATGTTAGAGGACCGTCCCCCCCATATCAGAAACAGAAAAAAAATATATTAAGAGCATACAAGTGGCTCCTTGCCTAGGGCCCGGTGCTCAGCTCTGGCACAGCACAGTTTCCTTAGACATCTTCTCTCCCCATACTTTATACTGAGAGTTTGCTTCTATTTATATGTTTTGAAAATCTGACATGCAGTTACTGTAACTTAATCTTAGGAGTGAATTCATTTTTTTTCTTTTGATTTTATTGTGGCAAACTCACTGAAGTTCACTTATTCATCAATCATTTTTATCATGCTCTTTCTACTTGTCAGGAAAGATGTATAGGCGCCAAAAATGACAGACATGGTCCCTGCCCTCATATGGACTGAGTTTCTCATGGAACCCTGGGCTTCTCAGTCTCTGCTCTGACCCCGCACTGCAGAAAGTCTAGCAGGAGCTCTCTGGCTGGACAGGCAATGTGGTGTTAAGCGCAGATGCTCTGTCATGGCCATACTCTTATAACTGACCCACGCTGGGCAAACAGGGGCCTAGATGTTCTTGCTTTCATTTCTTCTGAGTTTCCTGGTCTCAGGTCTGCCCTTTGATGTTGGTGTTGCCCTTTTTTCATGCTCCCTAACTCACAGTTTAGCCCTACCTGCTGTGTTCTCAAAGGCACATCTCTTGTACTTTTGTAGATGCTCATGGACTTGCAGCTTCTTGTCTGCCTTGTAGGAGCTATGGCATCTACCTGAGTGTTCTCTGGCTCTTTCTTCACCTTCAGTTTCTCAAGCATCCGTGGGTCTCACCTCCCCATCCATGCTTTGATTCTGCATGCCCAGCCTTGCATTATCTCCCCGCCCCACGGACACAACTTCTGTCAGGGAGTCTGGCCCTAGACATCTAAGAAGACATTTGTCATCATGTAGGTCCAAGGAAGCTCTTAAAGTCTTCCTCTCAACATATGACTCAGTAATTGCTCGTTCATAATCATTAATTGTTTTCAAAAAATTCTTTAAGGATTGTGAAAGATCATTTCTATATGCAAGTGATAATGGGACATTATGAAAAGGAAATTTTACCTTATTTTCAGTTTATCTTTTAAATAATCCATGTAGACATTGGTAAATACAAGTTTTCATCAATGGTATGGATTGTTACTTTATGAGACCAATGCAAAGCCACGAAGGTAACGATGTAAAAGTCCATAGAACTCAGGTGACACTGGAAACCAGAGTAATTAACCTCACCAGGGCTCCATTTTTGGATCTGTAAAAAGTTCTTAGATATTTTGCATTAGAATTTCTCAACTGGAAAAAAAAAAGAAGAATTTCTCAACTGGGGCAATTTTTCCCAGGGGACATTTGGCAAAGTCTGGAGACATTTTTGGTTGTCACAGTTGGGGAAGAGGCATGCTTTTGGCATCCATTGAGTAGAGACCAGGAATGCTCATCATCGTCATACAATGCAGGGGATGGCGCCCCCCCAAAAAAGAAATGCCTGGTCCAAAATGTCAGCATACTGACGTTGAGAAACCCTACCTCACATAAGACTGAAATAGTGGGACTATTAGAAAGATATCTGAGGTTTACCTTGGAATGTTTGGAAGATAGGAATCTGATGAAAAGAGGAACCCAGGTCAAACCTCTGTGAAAAGTTCCTACTCAGCGCCAGGTACACAAGACACAAGACTGTGTCCCTTCCTTCGACATTTCTGGCAGGTGTCATACTCAGCAGAGAAAGGAAGAGGTAGGTAAGGTGGGTGGCCACTCAAGTTCAAGCTTATATAACAAGGTGAGGGTGGGGAGAGGAGAGAAAAGGAGACAGGGTGTTACCCTCGTAACGACTTCCCTAACTGCCTGGGAGACAGGGAGTGATGGTGTCAAGTCCTCTTAAAGTACAAGACCTTAGAAAATGGAATTTTCCTGATTTATTCCTCGTGTTGATTACTACTATGACCTACAATAAACAACAACACTAAAAGCTGCACTTTATCAGTACTTAAATATTGATGAAAAGAAAAAGTCCTAGGTTATTGAAAAGTAACGGAAAGAATTCCAGGAGAAGCTGTGAATGATGTCATTCTCTTTCTGGGGTATGAAAGAAGCATTTGACATTTAGAGGACAAGAAAAACTGGGTGTGATGCTTGTCAACTGCAACAGCACATAAATACGGGCACTTAAATCGCCTACATGCTAAATACACGGTTACTAAATAAATACTCCCCTCGCTGCCACCAAGAGTGACCTTCTTTCGGTCAGAAGCCAAAAGCAAGGGCTATTTATAGTTCCCCTAAAGAGACCTCTCCACTGCACTCTTGATTTCCCCGCTTTCCTGACTGATTTTCCACTCTGACCATCAGTGCCACTGCCCATCGGTCTGGCCCACAATGTTTGCAGATGCACAAAGCATGTGACTCCCTCAGTCTGGACACAGTTTTTAGTCCAAGAGAACTGGGCAGAAAGCTTCATGCAGGCAGCAAAGCAACGGCTGCAGGCTTACCATGTCCTCCTGCCTCTCCTTCTCTGAATTAAGACAGTGCTCTTTAAATCAATTTAGCCAGAGTTTGAAACAAAGTGCTTCCTGGCTGATGGCAACATACCCCAGGCAGGATCCCGACCATTGACATGGTCTGGGTCACAAGCAAACCACCAGGGCAGTGACAGAACGTGGACATCAAAGGGACATCACCAGCCTGAAATGCAACCACGTTATAGAGACTCAATTCCTATATTACCATGGTTCAGTCTAACTAGTCTGGGTAGGTAAAGGGCATGTAAAAAGAGTTAGTTTCTTTTTATTGTTTTATTTTTTCCAGTTATATCAGTTTATGGAGATGTCAACTAAAAAGTATTAACTAATAAGACAAAAAAGTTTTGTTGATTTTAGTAATTCTAGAATTGATTTTGAATATCAAAAGAAGATTATGAGAGAAGTATAAAAAATAGGCGGTAAGTTAGAAAGAAACCAAAAAGCTCTGAAGTTGCAATTGCTCAGGTTTGGAAGATGAAGTTGCCAGTTACTGGTCTTTCTCCTTACAAAAAGCCCTGTTCATAACTTGTTAATATCTCATAGAGTTGGACAAGAAAGAGTGATAAAAGGGAAATTGGGTAAATATGATAATATTTAACGATATAGTGAAATATGATAATACTTGACTTAATCAGATTTGTACAAATTCTTGGTCATATGTCCTTGGAAGGGTAGTGGGCTGGTATAGGTAAAAATGAGTTTTTCTCAGGAAAATTTGAAGTTAAAGAATCAGAGCTTGTGGAATCTAAAATATGACACAAATGAACTTATCTACAAAACAGAAACAGACTCACAGACATAGAGAACAGACTTATGGCCAAGGGGGAGGAGGGAGGGGGGAAGGGATGGATTGGGACCCTGGGATGAGCAGATGCAAAGTAGCATCTATAGGATGGATCAACAGCAAGGTCCTACTGTACAGCACAGGGAACTATATTCAGTATCCTGTGATAAACCATCATGGAAAAACATATTAAAAAATGTATACATATATATAAAAAACCGAATCACTTTGCTGTATAGCAGGAATTAACACAACATAAATCAACTATACTTCAATAAAATAAATTAAAACAAAGAATCAGAGCTCAAATGTGTTGATTTGTCCATTTACGTATTTTTTTGAATTTTATTTTAGTTTATTTTTTTATACAGCAGGTTCTTATTAGTTATCTATTTTATACATATTAGTGTATACATGTCAATCCCAATCTCTCAGATCATCCCACCACCACACTACCATCCCCTTCCCTTTTCCCCCTTGGTGTCCATATGTTTGTTCTCTACATCTGTGTCTCTATTTCTGCCTTGCAAACATTTATTCAGCTAGCATACAATTAGTGTCTATTATCTAGAAAAAGGGGATTGGAGAGAAAATGAGACAGCTGGCCACAGGAAACCCACAGGCCACTAAGAGGGTATTTAAAGGTCAAGATTAACAACAAAATAATCCCAGTGACAATGTTTTCTGGGATGCGTTGTGTGGGAACACTTGCTAACCACAGAGGCCGGGCCCCCGCACCCTCTGAGGAAGAGGAACTCTGAAAGGCACCCATCCAAGAGGCTGCCCCCTTCATGGTGTGTTGTTCGGGAGCCCTGTGAGAAGCAGCAGATGCTACGGCAATGAGGTAAGGAGGGGTGGGGTTACCAGCTCCCCAGGGGAGCTTCCAGCAAGGTGGGCTGTTGGCCTGGTTCTCCAGGGAAGGCCATCAGGAGGCTGAGGAGTGGGGAGCCAGCACTCCGGCCCATAGAACAGCACATGCAGATGTGTGCAGGGAAAAGAGCATCGGGAGTACGGGACCCACTGGAGTCTGGCATGGCCGAAGCAGGGTGGGCGGTGGGGAGGTGAGGGCAAGGGGAGTAGGGGATGCCGCTGGGTCCTGCCCACTGCCAGCAACCCTGTGCTACATCCTGACTCTGCCGTGGCTGGGCCACTGCAGCCCTTGGCCTCAACCTTTCTGGGCCCTAGTTTCTTCATCTACACTTCTGGACTGTTGGATCCAAGAGTTCCTAGGGCTTCCCAAGAGGTACAGAATGTGGTCTATGACCTTCTTTAAGCCCCACAACAAATTGACTCCATAATCAGGAAAAGAACAAGTCTCAGCACAAACCCAGCATCATCTAAATTAGTATTATTGCTAATACTGTGCATGTTGGCTCTTAATGCGCAATTATACCTTGAATTAAGCCCAAAGGCACTTACAATGTCTCAGCTGATACAGGCAGCATCTTTCTGGCTCTAACAGTGATTAGCATGACAGAGGAAACCGGATATTTACCCAAATCACTTTGCCATATGTTCATTAATGAAGCGACGTTAAGCTCTTGAATATAAAGGGATTCCCCTTTTAATTCATTTATAAAAATTATATTAATGTCTTTACAGGAGGACAGAAAGACATGATCTACACTTAATTTCCATTTTACCATATTAAAAGAGAGGAGTCACAAGCTAAATAAGTTATCTTATTCCCTCATGTAAAAGCACTTACAGAATTATAGCTGAAAATTATGCATTTTATGAAAACCATTGGTCAGTATATAAAACTGCCAGATGTATAACATAGCCACTATTTTTACATAATTGCTGTGAATTATGGTATCCCTCTGTTATTCAATATCAGCTAGGCAGTGAGAAATTTTCCCCAGAATTAAGAACTAGAACAAATTTGTCTTTCTTCATTTAATTGCATATACCTTTAACTAAATGATGTGGGCCAAATTCTGAATTTTCTCACTACTTTTTCCATAATAGAAGTTATAATTTTGTCATTCATCAATACCAATGAACTATACTTGCCAATAAAAATTTAATCTGAACTGGCTCAAACTCTAGACCCAAATTCTAGTTTTCATGATATAGAAAGATAGAAGAAGCAGAAAAACATATCCACAGAGAAATAATCATACAAACCCCAAATGCGGTGTATTCATCAAGACAATTGACCCAGATACATAAAAGTCAGTAAGAAAAAAACACAGATATGGGGCTGTTTAGATTAAAAAGAACTAAAACAGTATGATTACCATGAAATTCTGGCTTAAAACAAAACAAAAACTCTCTATGATTGAAACAAGTGGGCAAATGTGGAAATTTGTGTGAAACAAGGGGGCAAGAGATAGTAAATTGATATTAGATGCTATTAATGAATTATTGAATAATAATAATTATTATAGCTATTATAATAACTATTTCAGATGGGATAATGCCATGTTGGTTATGCTATATAATGTACTTGTTTTTAAGTGAAGGAAGCTAAAGTTCTCGAGACTGAAGTGTCATTATATTTTGAACTTCTTTTGAACTTGATCCAACTGGTTCAGTAATACGTGCGTGTGCATGTATGTATAGTTGTGTGTGGGTTTCTGGAAAGAGATAAAATAAAAACAGAAATATTAACAACCGTGGATTCTAGGAGGAGACCGAATGACGGGAATAATGGCTAAAGAGGTAAAAACTACTTTTGCCAAGATTCAGTCTCTGAAAACATTTGAATTACAGCAAGTCTACAAAAAGTTAAAAGTGATTAAAGGATGGGGCAAAACTTGGCACTGATTCTAAGAATTTGAAGGGTACAAAGCAGGCCCAATAAGTGCTACCTGGGCTGACACTCTGTTGAGTCCCATGTGCCTCTGAGTTTCCCGTCCTTGGCTACTACACATGTGACTAAACTACATATAAAAGGAAGCCTTCAGTTAACATGTGCAGACTGTATTTAACCGAATGCAGTGTTTGTCTTGCAGACACTCTCCCCACTGCTAACCTCACCAGGGCCTGGTCTACAGGGGCAGGACCCAGAAAGGTACACCATGGATCAGAATCTAGAAGATCTGTGGAGTTTGGCAGAAGCCAGAAGACCAAGATATGCGTGTCTGTGTATATATATATATATAAAGTAATTTTTATGAAAAATATTTTTATTTTAAACAAGACAGTGAGAAGAGTGGCATGGTTTTTAACTTTTTGCAAACCTACTTAGTGCTGAGCTTCCTAGAAGACAGCTGGATCCTCACATCTGCTTTTTCATTCCATCTTCTGTGATGAATTGTTTTGGTTCAAGTATATGAAGAAAATCTGGCCTCACAGACATATGTGCCTGGAAATCAGGACTATTTTCATAACCTTTTTGTGGAACTGAGGATATTCTTCTGTGATACTATTGAAACAGAACAAGTAGTCCCAGATTCCATATTAGCTTCTTGCAATGCGGAATCTGAGAAAAAAAAAAAAAAAAAAACAACAATTGTTCATGCTCAGTTACATTAAAACCCACTGGTCTTTTGTGTACTTTGAATAGATGGAATTTTTACCCATTTGCGATAATGTAACATCCCTCATTGATGATTTGGACACTGGTTCACTGAGTTTTTCAGATCTTCTCATTGTTGACACATTTCAGTTAAAAATATCAAAAAAATTCACCTTTATTAATAACACTACCAATCTCATCAGAAAAGTCTCTAAGTATTGAGAAGTTGTCAAGCTCATGTTTGAAAACTCACTTTTTATTCTTAGCAACAAATACTGTCAGTTGTTTTCCATGAGGTGTCAGGCTCACTTGATTTGTTTTTGAGAAAATGTCTACAAAATGTCTACCAAAGTCTGAATAATTATAGTTTGTCTGCCAGTTGTTATTTCAATTAAATATGGTGTTCAGTGAAGAATGCAGCTAATTCAGCTTCCAGCTCAATCACAGAGGTGCTTTTCCTTGAAACACTTGCCGTACTTCAGTGTGAAGCAGAAATGCTTTATGGGGACTTCCTGAGCCATCCCACAGGGTCCCGGAAAGCCAGAGTCTCTCAGGTAGACCAGTCCAGAACAGTGGAGGCAAAGGGCCTCCTGCAAGCATGGCTCCTCTGACTCCATGGGCAGTGGGTTGGGCCAAAGTATTACAGTCTCACATGGCTCTGTGTTTCTCTCTAGAGGATCATGTTTAAAAGCTTCCAGTAGATACATTTTTACTAAAAGTATTAAGATTTTGTGCTACATCTTTTAGTTGTAGCAAAATTAACATATTTACAAGAACTTGATAGATTAATTCATGAGTTTAATTTTTAAGATTTATAAGATCTTACTGTTTGGGATTATTTTATTCCTGGGGTTTTATGTTTGCCCTCTCAGGAATATGAAGTGCTCAAAGAGATTATCTAACACAGTATACTCAAAATAAAGTTTGAATATTTAAGGTAATTTGCTCAAATAAGTAATTCAGTGGTTCTGATTGTTTTAAGGGGAGTTTTATAAATGCATTTGATTAATTCAATATTCATTTAAAAATTGCTAGATTAATAAATCAAACAGTAAGATTTATAAGTTGAATTTAACTATTGAGATGAAGCTAAAGTTATGAAATTTGCATATTAATACATTGTATATTACTATAAAACCCAAATAATTACTTTCTGGCCTCTGCATAGACCTAAGCACATCCACACACATGCATACATGCACACATCTCCCGATTTAGATCACAATCATTTGAAAGAATAAAATAATCTGGTAGAGTCTCTAAATAGATAAAGTTTTAAGAAATCAAAGAAAAAGAAAATACCATGAAAATAAAAAATACATTAAAATAATAAAATAATGTGATTTTAGAAGTAAAAATAAAATAAACAAAATGTATAAGCCAATAGATGAGTTAACAACATATTTTGTTTAAGGAAGAGAGAATTAATAAAGTGGAAGATAGAATTAAGGAAATTACCAGGATAGATTAAAGAGATTAAAAGATGGAAAATAGGATGAGAGACTAGAAGAATAACGGAGACTAGTATGAAAAGATGCAACTCAGGTAGAAATTGTAGAAAACAGAAAATAGAGAAAGGCAAGATTCACAAAGTAATGGTGAACTTTTTGCAGAATTGATGATTGACAATAAGCAAAATCTGTCATAAGCAGAGTGGATCAAATTAAATCCACTTCTAGACATGACTTAGTGAAACAGTTGAATTCCATAAACAAGGGAAGCCTAAAATCATCCAAACTAAAAAGAGAGTCTATCTCAAAGGAACTATAGTTAGAATTATAGTCTTAAGACAACTATGTCATCTGGAAAAAAAAGAATAAACCCAATTTATAAATAAATACATAGAAAAGAAAATACAGAGCAAAAAATAAAGTAAAAAAATCAAAGAATTAATAAAACTCAACCATGATTTTTTTTTTAAGTTAAAGAAACTTTGACAAAATGTATCAAGAAAATAGGAAAGAAAAAATAAAACATTAAATCTGAAAATTGTGGCATATCAAATGATATAAGCAACATGTAAAAATTGAGACACTTCAAACTAGTTTATGCTGACAAATTTGAAAGCTTAAATATATAATTTCTATAAAAATATAATTTATGAAAATTAAGTAAAAAATGTCAGAAAACCAGAATAAACTGGAAACTGTTAAATAAATCAAATCATTAGTAAAATTCTCTCCAATTCCTCAAAATAAGAAAAGGTACAGACTGTTTTACAAATGGGTTTTCCTCTAATATTAAGGAGTGTATTATCTCTGTGTTATATACTCTTTCAGAGAACAAAAGAAGATCTTCATAACTCATTCATAAAATTAATATAGCCTAGAGTACTCTGGGAAAATATTAAAATAAAAATTATAGAACAATCTCATTTGTCACCAGAGAGGTAACAGCACAAAATGAAATAGTAGCAAACGTACAAAAAACATGCATCATTACTAATCAGTACTATAGGCATTGGCAAGAATTAATGGAGGTTACTGAATGAAGATTAAGCAAGAAAAAGCATATTGTCTCAGTCCATTCACAATATTATTTGCTATAGTTCAACCAAATTGGGAATAGAAAGGATTTTTCTTAACATTGTCAAGTATTTCTCTCATAAAACTACAGTACAAAGCCAACAGTATAAACTCATATCAAAAACATTCTTTTTGATGTCAGGAATGCCAGTTATAACTGGCTCTATTCTTTGTGCTGAATGTCCTAGCCAAGCAGAAAGCCAAGAAATATTTTATAAGAATTATAAAGGAAGAAATACAGATGTCTATGTATAAGACTACATACATACATAGTATACACATATATAAACAGTAATATTATATATATATGAACAGTACTGTGCAACAGTAGTAGTTGTGAAATATAATAGAAAAAAGCAAGATGTCATTTACAGTAGAAATAAAAACTATTGAGCTACTTAGGAAAATGTCAAAAAAAGTATGTTAATGAAGGACATAAAAGAAGGCTCCCCAAAAATGAAAACTCTACCATGCTTATTTATGGAAAGGAAGGCTGTTAATTATTCCTTAATTGGTCTATAAATGCAGTATATTTCTAATCTATAAGTTTTATGCAATTCAATAAAATTACATGGAAATTGACAAGTTGATCATTATAGTCCTATAGAAAATTAAAGCAACAAGATAATTGAACAAGAGAATTGAAGAAACATTCCAATGCAATCAGAATTCAAGAGTAAAACTATAGTATTAAAGACTGGATATTTGTGTATGGACATAGAAATAGGTTTGTGACAAAGAAACAGTTTTGTGACAAAGTAGAGATGCTCAAAAGCCCATGAATATGTGAACTTTTAGAGCATGAAAAGACGAAATAAAAGTGAATGAAAAGAATGGAATATTAAAAAAAGCACTTTGGCATTGTCTATATGTGAAGATAAAATCGATCCTTAGATCACACCAAGTTATAAATTAGTCCCAGATGGATTAAAGACATAATTAAAATGCAAAAGTACAAAACTTTCAGAAGACAACTTGGAAAATATCTATCCAACACCAGTATAGGGAGGTACTTCTTAAGTAGGTCTTAAAAGACAAAAATGTACTCTCAAATTAATTGTATATTTTGAGACTGCAGTAACATTAAAACCTTTCTGTTACAAAGACCCCATTAATAATAATGACAACAAATATTTATATAGTGTTTATTAAATGTATGGTTTTGTTCTTATCACTGTGTATATATTAACCCATCTAATCCTCAAAATATCTATTAGGTAGATAATATTGTTATCATAAATTTTCCAGTGGTGGTATTGAGGCATAGCAGATGATGAAATTTCTTCAAGATCAAAGAGCTAGTAATACCAAATGGTGAAACAAAGACTTGGAACCATTACTTAAATGAATAAAGAATACACCACACAATAGGTCAACTAAGAGAACAGTTTCCAGAATAAAATAAAATCCCAACAAATTAATAAGAAAAATTTGAAACACGAGTAAGTAGGCAAAGGTATGGTTTTGTTGTCATATGACTGATGGAAACATGCATCAGAAACAGAGGGTGTAATATCTCATTAGAAAAGGAATAGGAACTCCCATTTGGCATTGAGTAGAAGCGGGGCAGGTAGTGTACTTCCAGCCAAGGAATGTGTTCCCAGGTCTACAAGGGCAAAGCTCTTCACAGGGACAAACAACTACTGATAATTAACCAGAATTCTATAAGGATTCTGCTGGAATTAAACACTTGACTTTGCCGTTCTCAGGGAGAGTTTTGTGCTCTCCTGCTCACGGGCCTCTCCCTAAACACTTTGGAGATGTTGGCTACACCTCTACTGGCTCGTGGGTTTACACAGTTGGAGAAACAAAAACAAAAATAGAAAAAACAAGAGTATATTCATATGCGTTTACTGTAAACAGGATGAATGATCGATTGTCTCTGCCTTAATATTCCAGGAAACACTGATCTCTGGGTTTGCTCAGGTCCCTTTACTGCAGACAAGAGCTAGCAATTCACAAAAGAAGAAACATGAGTTCCCAATAAACCTATAGGTACATGGCCAAATGTGTCTTAAATGAGAAGCGTAAATTAAAACTGCAGTGAGATGACACTGGCAAAAATTAAGGAGTATGATGATGCCATATGTGGGAGAGGATTATGAGAAATAGAAGGAAATGGGGAAATCTACATCGTTTGTGGGAGTAGATATTGACCCAACCACTTTGAAACACTGGGCAATACTTAGTATATGTGAAGATGCTCACACCCAAATATGCATTCCAAACATGTATTCTAAGTCAGACAGAGGAAGACAAACACAGTATGATGTCATTGATATGTGTAATTTAAAAAAACAAACTCATAAGAACAGAATAGAGTGTTGGCTGCCAGGGGCTGGGGTTTGGGGAAATGAGGAGACGTTGGTCAAAAGATGCAAACTTCTTGTTATGAGTAAGTTCTGGGGATCTAATGCACATGGGATTATAGATAACTGTATACCTGAAAGTTGCTAAGTGAGTACATCTTAAATGTTCTCACCACAAAAAAGAAATGGTAATTACGTGACATGATGTAGGTGTTAGCTAACTCTAAGGTGTTAATCATATTGCAATATACAAATGTATGAAATCAACAGGTTGTACACTTTAAACTTACACAATGTTATGTGACAATGATATCTCAACAAAACTGGAAAAAATATAAATGTATATATAATTTACATATATTATATTCAGAGAATCTATATAGAGAGAAATATGCTCACAAGACCACATGTACAAGAATACTTAATGCAGCATCATTTGTTATAATGAAAAACGAAAATGACTTAAGACCTTGTGACCTTCACTTAGATAAAGATGTTTTAGATATGACATCAAAAGCCCAATCCATAAAATTTAAAAAATGGCAAGTTAAACTTTAAAAGAACTTTCGTTCTTCAAAAAAATACATTTAAAGAGAATGAAAACACAACTACAGGCTGAGTAAAATGCTTGTAAATCATATGTCTAATAAAAATTTTTATAAAAAATATGAACCCCAAAACTCAATAATGAAAAACAAAAAGCCCAATTTAAAAATCACAAAACTATGTGAGCAAACACATTACCAAAGAAAATGTACAGCTGGCAAATAAGCACATTAAAAGATCAGTTGCCATTAGGGAAATGCAAAATAAAACCACAGTGAGATACCACTACACACCCATTGGAGCAAACCTTATAAACTTACAAAGTTTTAGTGCAGATTTGGAGGAACAGAAACATACATATGCTGCTGGTAGGCACATAAAATGTTAAAATAACTTTCGAAAACAGTTCGGGTTTCTTAAAAAGTTAAACACACCCCTATATGATCTAGCCACCCCGTTCCTAGGTATTTACCTTACAGAAATGAAAGCATGTGCCCCCCAGCACACACACACACACACACACACACACACACACACACTAATGTTTCTAACAGCTTTCTTAGTATCAGCCAACAACTAAAACAATTCAAATATTCATTGAGGTGAATGGATAAACTATGGTATATCCATACAATGAATACTACCCAGCAATAAAATAGAGTGAACTGTTTATACATGCTACCACATGGCCAGTTCTCAAAATAATTATTCTGAGTGAAAACGGCCAGAGAAAAAAAATCAGTATTTTATGATTCATATTGCATAAATTTCTATAAAATGCAAACAAGATAGAATGCACATCAGTGGTTGACTGAGGCAGAGGGGCAAGGAAGAGTGGAAGGAAGGGATTTCGATGAAACTTGGGGCGTGGATGGTTAGTGCATTATCTTGACTCTGGTGATGGTTTCACGGGTAAGAATTTATATGTCAAATATAAAATTGAACACTTTACGTGCAGCCAATTTTATGTCAAGTATACCTCAATCAAGCTATTAAAAAAAAAAAAGTCCTATTAAGACCATCACATCAATGGGCTTACTGTCCATTTCAGCTTCCATATATAAACATATATGTGTTTTTAATTCCCTCCACCATGCGTGTCTGCAGGAGGCTGCGGAATCAGTGTTTTTGGCTTGACTGTGCTCTTTATTTTCTGCTGGTCCGGTGAAACCTGCCAGGGAGGAGTGTCTCCATATGTAAGGCAGATACTGTGACAGGTGACAGCTGATACCTGACGTGAAGATGGAATGAGTCTTGGGCACCTGCACATTGTATATGGGCAAGTCTCCTCGGAGTAATGCGCTGATTATATATAATTGTGTGTGTGTGTGTGTGTGTGATCACGTGTGTGTGTGTGTGTGTGTGTGTGTGATCACTTAACAAAGGGAGCATGCAGGCAATGATACAGTGACTTCAACCTCCAGAGGAAATCTAGAGCAGCATTTCTGAGAGGAGATATGTGGTTACAAAGCATGTGTCCTTTAGAAATATGCAGAAGACAGAAAATGCTGCTGTGGAAAGTATTTGCTCCATTATTTAAGTGTCTTTTAAAAATCAAATCCCCTTCATATTTTTATGCGTGTTTCTAACTTGGAAAGAAGCTCGGCGTCCTCTTCTTAGTTACGGACTGCCGCACGATTCCATCTTCTCGCCTCTTTCCAGCCCAGCTGACGGCACTCAGCGATAGCACTGCAGCGTCTGGAACTTTCTTGCTTGTAAATGCCAGCTCCTTCTGTGCATTGTTTCTGGATGTTGTGGGGAGGCCCGAATGAT
Source organism: Balaenoptera ricei (assembly GCF_028023285.1). Lineage (NCBI taxonomy): Eukaryota > Metazoa > Chordata > Mammalia > Artiodactyla > Balaenopteridae > Balaenoptera > Balaenoptera ricei. The sequence goes on from NC_082641.1 coordinate 3,325,185, forward strand.
CCTGTTCTCGTTCAACAGGGCAGGCACTGAGACTCACGGGGAAGGAAAGCATCTTACCTGGGAGTGTTTTCATCTCCCCTGACCACCGCTCCATGGAGCTGAGCATCATGGCAGGCTGTTCATGAGGGGGCTGCTTAAACTTTTCGACTTCAGTGTCCTCGCGTCTAAAGCGTGGCTGTTTGTGCCACAGGATTGCTGCCTGCTTAGTGAGATCTCATGTGTCTGTGGAAATGGTCCGTCCAGCACCCAGGGAATTTCAAGCTCTCCAGAAGTGTTAGTTGCCTGCTCAATCATCAGCCTTACCATCTGACTGCTAGATCAGAAGGTATTCACTTAGCAGTAATTAAGGGGAAAAGCTGATTTTTATCGGTTGCAATTGTTAAGGAAGATTTGATTCACAGGCAGCTGCCTCTGCTAACTAGCGGTGAAAATGTTGTCTTATACTGCCCCCCTGCGGCTGATTCTGGGAGGCCGTCTGCTGACCCGCCATCCCAACCGGATTCACTCCTACTTTCATCCCCCAGTGATGACTGTGAAATTCATGGAGCTCACAGAGGAGGAGAAAAATGATTTCTCTTAAAGACTTGATGGTTCTTAAAGTCTTTGGTCTGGAGCTTTAAAACAGGCAAAAGAAGAAATGTTTTCTGTGTTTATGTATGTGTTATTATCAGATACATTTCAGAAGATTTTTAATTAAACTCCTGAGTAGTGATGATCTAACCAGGTACTTTTTTAAATTCTATGCATCAAGAAAAGTAAAGGTAAATCAATGTGTTTCAAGGAAACAGTAAATCACAGGACTATTTGAGGGTTAGTACTTCTTCAGTTACAGTGGGTAAAATAGGACTAAAGAACCTGCATTGGAAATTTTCATTTTATTTAGTTCCACTTTCTCCATTGAAATATAGGAATATCATGCCACTCAAAGGAAAATTAAAAAAGAAAAGATACACTAGGAAGAAACCTTTCAAAATAATCTGAAACACCTAATAAAACCAAAGAAGTTGCCCTCTAATAAGCCATGGAAAATGTTGCAATTATTACCCACTGAACCACATAAATTCTTTCAAGTTACATTTTAACTGTAGAGTTTCATTTCCATTCACTTGCAATATCGAAGGGAAACAATCCCAGTATAATGTTTAGTTCAAACTGAAGGAGAAAAAATATTTTCCTTGATTCAACTGCCTCATATTACTGCTTTGGTGAAAGATTCTAGCTTAAACATAATCTGTGTGTGCTTTGTCCTAAAATATGAGTTTAGAAAACCCTAAACCTTGTTTCTATATTTGTATTTAAGAAAGCTGCAGCTCAGAGGAGTTACGTGTGGTCTCCAGTCAGATTATACAGCAGGTTAGTGATGGAACTAAAGTAGGAGATAATTTCTCTTGAACTTAGTCGAGTGGTCTTTTCCCTTTCACTGAATGTTACTATTCATGTGGTCATATGCATGAGCATATTATAATTTGTAGTAAAAACAAGACACCTACTTTATAATACCTTTTGGAGAAAATCGATCCTCTGTTGGAGTCAAAAGCAAATAAAAGAATTTGGATTATAAAATCTAGTTCAAGTCTTATACTGGTCCTTCTGTTTTCATCACCACACAAATGATATTTTTCTAAAATCTTTGAAAATCCCATGGATTTCTTGTCTCTGTCTGATAGATTTCAAAGTCCTGGCACTTAGTGGTTTAGTACAGTGTCCACAAAAGGAATTACATGTAACCACAAGAAAACCAGAATCGTGTACAGTATGATGAATCATTAATTGATTCTTCTCTTCATGTTGTTAGCAATATCTGTTTATTAGAATTTTTTCAGTAGACAAAATATTTAAAAGTGTAAAAAATAAAATAAAAGCAATCTATAATTCTGTTACTGAGTGTACCCAAGCAAACCATAATTGCAATTTTTGCATACTTCCCTGCATCTTTCTGTCTCTCTCTTGCTCATACTACTTTTCCAATAGTAAATGAGATAAGCTCACTATAGCCACGCCTGCAAACTTTATTTCAGAGTTTATCCTGTCTTAATAAGGATCCATCAAAAGCAAACAGACACAATTTCCAAACAAAAAGGGTGTGAGCTGGGACAGTCTACACATTCCTTGGTCAGACACAGCCTGCGGATTCCAAGGGCCTAGGGTTCCCAGGGTCTCTTTACTTGGGATCAATAATCCCAAGAGCAAGAGAGAGTTTCTCTGGGAATGGGTTGTGTGTGTGTGTGTGTGTGTGTGTGTGTGTGCGTGCAGGGGTGTGCTCAGGCTTCTGCAATCAATATTTACTGGTGTCTTCAACAATAGACTCTTTCTATTTTACTTTTGAGTTTGCATGACATTTTATGTAAATAGTGAATTTGTTAACCCTCGATCTATTTTTTTCTGCAAATATTGACATTGACTTTCTTTTTTGATTATGGTGTCCTTTTTGAGGTTCAGAAATTGCAAAGACAAATCTATCAAAATATTTTCCCTTTTTTTTTTTTTGCTTTTGCTTTCAGGATTAGCAGTTTCCTCCTGACATTGGTATCTCTGGATATTCATTCATCTGGTCTTTGTGGTTCATTAATAGTTTTATTAAATATATATTCTAGCTGAAATTAATTGTGGAGTATTATAAAAAATAAATCATCTAAATTGATTTTTTCTAAGAAGTTAACCTGTTTTTCCAATGCAATGTGTTAGAAAACCAATAAACAAATATAAAAAATCGATTTAAAAGTGTTAAATAAGTTAGAAAATATATGTTTTTTGTTTTGTTCCATGAATTTCTTCTGTTCGACGCATTGCCATTTCTTATATCAATTACATACTGTCTGATCACTACAATAATACCGGGAGTTTTAATTGTTATTTTTAAAATGTTGGTTTTTTAATTGTTTATTTAATAGATGCCTTGTATAATCACATTTGAATGGACACTGATAAAAAGGGTGCTTAAGTTGAAAAATTAAAGAATTGTTTTTTATCTATGTAATATTTTGAGGCATAGTTTTTAATATTTTATACCATGTCATATCTTTTTATCGAAGCTATATTTAGCCTTCAGAGATTTGAAATTTTCTTTTTGGTGCTTATATGCATTTTTCATTAAATGTATTTACAGATATTTTATGCTTTAGTTGCTTGCCATTAAGAATTTGATTTTATCACCATTATATTTGTATAAATGGTAACATCCAACATTAAAGAATATTCTTAATTGTGTGTACTTCTTTTATATAATAGACTATCTGGTTGAATTTTACACTATTTTAAATGATGAGTAGTCATTTTTTTGGTAGTTTTTCAGTTGGAATCTCAGAGTACCTGCAAGTACTGACATGTAATTTTCATCTTTAGGAAAGCTATATTTCATTTGTTTTTATCATTTTGTGTGATTGTCTAAAAATCTAAAGAAAACTTATAAAAGATAAAGGGGATAGTCTACATTCTTTAATATTTTTTATTTTAATAGAAATAACTCTAACTAAATTCTTAAATAAGCTGTTGGTTCTTTGCATAAAAAAAAGTAGTTTATAATGTTAAGGAACTTTCCACTTCCAGTTTCCTAAGTGATTTTCATTTGCTTGTCTGTTTGCTTTTTTAATCCTGCAGGAATATTGCATCTGATCAACTGCCTTTTTGAGCTCTATTGAAATGATCACATATGAATATGTGAGCCACATTAGGGGTTTCAAATATTCACCATCTTGTGTGGCTGGTACCACATCTGCACTGCCAGAGCACCATTCTTCTTTATCTATATGTATATATGTTTAAATATATATTAAGACATATATATGTATATTTTTAAGCGTGTTGGCTTTACCTATAGGTGTTTTAGTGGGACATTTGAAATCTATATTTGCAAATCTATTATTATTTATATTTTAATTCACTTATTCTCCAGATGGAATTATTAAATTCATTGTATGTTTTCTTTAGATGTGTCTCGTAATTTGGTACATTCTTTAGAAGAAACTTAGTACATTTCATTTCATTCTTTTTTGTTTTATTATGAAACTCTTAAGGACTTGAAATTTGCCTCTGAATACCCTGTTAACCACATCTTGTACAGATTTTTTGTAGGTATACTTTTCTCCTGTTTTAAAAAGATGTTCGATACATTTTAGAAAATGGATGATTGAGGCGATTCCAACATTTGTTTTACAAAAGAGTCCCAGAAATAATATTATTTGCATTTTGGTTCTCTGTTGCTGCATAACAAACTTGGTGACTTACATACCATGTGGTTATTCCATGGGTCGACTCAGCTCACTAGCTGGAGTTAGAGTCATCTGGAAAACCATTTAGCACCATCTTGTATGTCCACATTCTCTGCCATGCTACGCTATCCCTTCTAGTTTCTAGAGAAACTTTTTCATGAGGACCAGGGAACATGCACATGGATGTTCACAGCAGCACATATGTAACAGCAAAACTAGAAACAACTTAAATGCCCAGTGAAGGAGAGTGGATAATAGTGTTTCTTCACAATGAAAAATTAAATAACAGTGTAGGTGAATGAATTACAAAAACATGCCAAAATATGCATGAATCTTAATAATGTAATTTGAGTGAAAAGCAAGTCCCAGAGCATAATATCTAATATATATATTTCTATTAAGTCCAGAAATGAACCATAGAGATAAAACTATTTTTTTTTTTTTTTAAAGTGAGGGACTGATGGACATGGTCATCAGGATAGAGGTTAACTTGATGGGTCAGGAGTCGGGTGAGATGGATTAGGAGCCCCTCGGCAGCTGTATGGTATTGGTGATGTTCTAGTAGTTGAGTGGAGCAGTGGGCTCATTATATTATTAAATCCATTGATTGCTTAATTAAATTCAAAGAGAGTCATGAATCAGGGGCCAAGGATGATATTGTGTCGCCATATTGGACGCCTGACAAGCTTCCCCTCACATGTTCTCCCCCAGACTTTGCCGCAGCTGTTCTTATAACAACCAGCTGCACTCGCTAATCTCTCACTTCCACAGGCACGTCCCTGCTCTCCCTCTGCTGGACTCCTGTGCCGTCCTGACTCGTGCACAAACCTGGGAGGGCCAGGAAGTCAGCACCTCGTGCAGCATCCCTGGACCCAAACAGGGTGGGAGCCAGTGGACGGAGGCGTCACTTCCCCATTTCACATGGTTCTCTGTGTCCAGTCAGGAGCCAGGTTCTGCTCGCCCGCAGTGGTGTCAGCTCACCAACACACCCTTGATTTAACTTCCCTTGCCTTCCAGTTTCTGGCTTCTTGATACCCCAGCACACAAGCTCTTCTTTTAGGCTCTGCTTTCAGGAGAAAAATAGGATAAGACAGGTAAAATTCCAAATTATTATTAATCCAATCATGTATATTTAAGGGACACTCTTTTTCTACACTTTCCTCATATTACAGTATATTTTTGTTATATTTGACACATGATAAACTGCATGTACTTAAAGTGCATAATTTGATGAGCTTTGGCATATGACTAGAACGACAAAACCATCATCAAACTGGGAATATGAACCCCCGAAAGTTTTCTTATGCCTGTTTATCCCAATGTACACCCTTCCTTCCCACTCATCCAAGACCCACTCATCTGCTTGTCATTACAGATTAGTTTTCATTTTCAAAAATTTTTATATTAGTGGGTTTATACAATATATACTCTGTCTTTTTTAGAGGTAGTGGAAAACTGACTTCTTTCACTCTGCGCCATTATTTGGAGATTCATCCCCATTCTTTTGTGTATCTATTGTTAATTCTTTTTATTGCAAAATAGTCTCCCTTTGTAAACACAACTTGTTTATCCCTTCACCTGATGATGGATGTTTGGGTTGTTTCCAGTTAGGGGTAAAAGAAGTAAAGCTGTTACAAATATCCACGCAGAAGTCTCTGTGTGGTGGGCATACATTTTAATTTCTCTTGGTAATATACCTAGGATTTGAATGGCTACATAATGTGGTATGTGTGTGTTAACTTTTTAAGAAACCGCCAAAGGTTTTGAAAAGGGTTTCAGTATTTTACATTCCCAGCTGCAGTGTGTAGGATAATTTCAGCTGTTCACATGCTTGCCAACACTTAACATAAACAGTCTTTTTAATCTAAGCATTTTAATCAGTGTGTAGTGGTATCTTATCATGACTTTAAATTGAATTTCCCTAATTACTAATGATGTTGAGCATCTTTTCATGGGCTTATTTGCCATCCATGTGTCCTCTTTGGTAATGTGTCTGCTGAAATATTTTGCCCATTTTTCATTTAATTGGGTTACTTGTATTTGTATGATTGAGTTATAAGAGCTCTTTGCATCAATATATTTATTTGCAAATCCTTTGTCAGATATATTTTGTTCAAGTATTTTCATTAAGTCAGTGGCTTGCCTTTTTATTTCCATAACAATAACTTTTGAAGAGCAAATATTTTTAATTTTGAGGGAATACAATATATTTTTTTAATGGATTAAACTTTGAATACCATATCTAACAACTCTTTGCTTAACCCAAGTTCACAAAGAGTTCTTCTGTGCTTTCTTTTATAATTTTTATAGCTTTAAGTTTCACATTAAGTCTATGATCATTTTGAGTAAACTTCTCTATGATTTGAGTCAAGATTCATTTTCTTTGCATATAGATGCCTAATAGTTTTAGCACCATTTCTTCAAAAGCTATTCTTTTTTTCATTAAATTGCCTTTGTTGAAAATTAATTGACCACATGTACATCTATATCTGGACTTAATATTTTTAAGGTGATTTTTATTTCTATATTTTTACCAGTATCACACCATCTTAGGTACTGTAGTTTTATAGTAGATCTTAAAATCAAGTAGTACGAATCATCCAACTTTGCCTTTCTTTTACAACATAATTTGGCTTTTCTAATCCTTCACGTTTCTACATAAATTTTAAAATCAGCCTGGTAATTTCAACAAAAATAAACCTCCTGGAATTTTGATTGGGATTTTATTGAACCTATATATCAATTTGACACGAACTGAAATCCTAACAATATTGTTATTCAATTTGTTAATATGCATCTCCATTTATTTATGTTTTCTCTGACTTATTTCATAAATATATTTTCTCTTTCAAAATAAAGATTTTGCACATAATTTCTTAGATTTATATCTAAATATTTGAGAATTTTTGTAAATAATGTAAATGTCACTTTTTAATTTCAATTTCAAATTGATTTTTTTGATCTTGTGTTCTTTGATCATATTAAACTCAATCATTAATTTCATTAGCATTTTTATATTCTTTGGGATTGTCCTCAGAGATGATTATGTCGCCTGGGAATAGATACAGGATAATTACTTCCTTTATAATATCTGTGCTTTTTTCTCCAGTACCCTATTGTCCTGGCCTGGACATTTACTAGCCGTTGAACAGGAGGGGTGAGAATGGACACTCCTGCTTTGTGTCAACCTTAGGGGAAACATATTTGGTCTTTTACTTTTAAGTAAAATTTTAATTGTAGGTTTTATATAAATGCTTTTTATCAGCTTGAGGAAATTTCTTTATATTCTCAGTTTTCTAAGAGATTTTGCTATAAATGGATGTTTAATTTTTTCAGGTTTTTTTTTTTTTTTTAATCTGCATCTATTGAGATGATCACATGATTTGAGTTCTTTAGTTTGATGATATGGTGAACTACAGTGATTGATTTTCAAATGTTGAACAGGTCTTGCATACTTAGGGTAAACCCACATGTTCATGATGTATTATCCTTTTTATAGATTGCTGGATTTAAATTGTCAATATTCTATTGAAGATTTTTGCATCTATGTTCATGAGAAATATTGGTGGTAGTTTTCTTTTTGCAATGGTAGTAGTTTGTCTTTGGTTTGCATATTAGGATGATATTTTTCTCATAAATCACTTAGGAAATGTTTTCTCCTTTTCTATTTTCTGGGGGAATTTGTGTAGCATTAATATTATTTATTTCTTAAATTGTAGAATGTTCCAATGAAGCCATCTGGCCCTGGAATTCTCTTGTTGGAAGTTTTTTAAATTGCAGATTCAATTTCTTAAAAAAGATCCTTGACTACTGTATATTTATCTTCTTGAATGAACTTGGTAGTTTATCCCTTTCAAATAATTTGTCCATTTAATCTAAGCTGGCAAATTCATAAATATGTATTTGTTAATATTTCTTTATTATCATTTTAATGTCTCTAGAGTTTGTAATGACCGTTCCTCCTTTACTCCTGATACTGGTCATTTGTGGCTTTTCTCTTTTTTCCCTGATCAGTCTAGCTAGAGCGTTATCAAAACAAAAACAAAAACAAATACAGGTTTTTGCTTCATTGCTTGTTTCTACTGCTTTTCTGTTTTCAATTTACTTGAATTCAGCTCTCATCTTTATTATTTTTTTTTTCTCTCGCTTGTTTTGGTTTTAGCTTGCTCTTCTTTTTCTGGTTTCTTAAGGTGGAGTAAGTGGTGTGTTTAATAAGCCTAAAGAGAGTGAAGAGTGTCACACGTCCCCAAGTGACAGACAGAAGGTTCTCCTGCCGTCCATCTAACTAAGGCTGAGGACTTAATGAAGAAGAATGCTTAATTCAAAGAGAGTATGGTTTTACTATTTCTCTTACTTTTAGATTACTCTGTCTTTGAAATCTTTGAATTCCCTTGTTTCTAAGGTTGAAATAATGCAAATCATTCTACACCTTTGCTTTGGTTCCACCTTTCTGACTCATAATATCAGATACACAACTTACTTCATGTTTTTCCTTACTATTCTATAATAGATTTTCAGTCTGGTCTACAATCTCAACTCAACATATTCTTCTGAGATTATTTCTTTATCCTTGAAATGACATATAATAACATAAACTACCACTACTAACATTGCAGCAATATATCCATCTATATTTGTTTTTTAAAAAATTCTCCCTTTCTTCTGGGCACTTGCTAAGAGCTTTTCATCTGCAGTATAGATTTGTCTTCAAATGAGGAAACTATTGTGTATAACTTTGTATTTTTAGCTTTATTTGAACATCTTCCATAAAGAAACCAATTTCTCATCCATGGATCTACTTTCTCTATCTCCTAACACCAAAACTCTTCTGTCATCGTTTTCAACACTTTACTAATCTAAAGTGTGCATCACACACTTTTTCTATGTTGTTCTGCACATAGAATCTGCTTTTTACCCCACTAAAGTTATTTTGATTTCATTGTTAATCCCTTTCCAGACTCTTCCATCTCATCTGGTTCCTCTGGGACCCTTGCAGTCTTGTCAGTTAGCTTGCTTCACTCTTGGCCTTCTATTAGTTATTCATTGAGTCATTGATTCTGTTTTTTTTTTTTTTCTAGTTCTTGGTGTTTCCAGTTGGGTCTCTTTCTCTTAAAAGCTCCTTCTTTTGAAAGTTTTAAATGGAAGAAGTAATGCATGCTTGTTGCACAGATATGATAATGCAAATAAGTGTAACAGAAAAAATAATTTTATTCTTCATCTCTATCTAAGGTAAATCAGGTTAATAACCTAGTGTGTTTGTTTGTAGCAGATTATGTATTTTCTTCTAGTGACGACAAAAGTAGATCTGGCCCAATATCTCTTCCATAAGAGGTGGCTTCTATTTTACTCTCTCCTTAAACCTGGCAGGTGTCTGTGATGACTTCAATTAACAGAATGTGGCAGAAGAAATGCAATTTGACTTCTGAGGTTAGATCATGAGGCACTAAGTATCCACGTCTCTCTCTCTTTGATTTTGGAACCCACCCAAATAGAGGAAACAGTGCAAAGAAAATGTCAGCCCCCTGTCAATAGCCAGAAGCCAGCAGGAACCTCCAGACATGTGAACAAACGAGATTTTGGATGATTCTAGACCCCAGCCTTCAGGTCTCCAGCTGAGACTCTGAACATCATGGAACAGAGATAAGCCATCCAGCTCTGCCGTGTCCGAATTCCTCAATCTGTGAATCCATGAGAGTAATAAATGTATATTTTATGTCACTATTTTTCGTATGATTTGAGAGAAAGAGATTATCTATTTTAGTTTGGTCTTTTGTTTTCTTTTAACTAAACTTATACTGACCACATTACAGTTTAACTTTTTCGCTAAACAAAATATCAAAAGACAACAATATGGATGCAATTCTAACTTAAAAACTACAGGGGCTACCGTTTTCATAGTCTCTCTGCATAACCGTCATGTGTCTGGCGCCCCCTGCAGGCATATCCTGATAATCTTACGTCTCATCGTTGTGGATTTTTTTTTTTCTTCTTTACTTTGTTTCCAAGCTCATATAATGGATGCAAATATGCACGTATGTATGCTTATATAGATATGAGGAACGATATTTGTGCCATTGACCGTTTTATAAAATTAGAGTCATATTTTACACATAACAATTTTATTTTTCACTATATTTTCATTGCCTATACAGTGCCGGGATGTAATACATCTTTAATACCGAATTTCGTACTGAACTTATAAAAGCATAAAGGCAGAGAGTACTGTTACTGAAGGAATTATTAGGACAAATTTATTTGGGAAGAACTACAACTCTGATATTTGCAATTATAGAGGTTTCTAAAATTAGCAAAGACAAATCCATAACAAGAATGATAGAACTATTGTTGATAGAATGCATGCCAGAGATTATTTAACCCCTCCCCCCCCGATAAACTCCATATGACAAGGATTGACCAAGTCAAGGAGCAAGTGCCTGCCATGGATAAGTGCTTCTGACACAAGTTCATGGTTCTAGTAAGGGAGGATGACCACCAACTCCTGCTTCAGAGAAGAGCAGAAAAGCAGAACCAGAATAAGGAACCAGAAGAAGAACCACACTTTATTTGAGCCTCGTCCACCACCGAACGTCATAATCATCATGTCCATGTATTGGCGTATTCATTAAGCCTATTATTTGAGGTTAGACCATGTCCAAGACATCAAGGAAAATATAGTAATGTTTAAGTGTCTTTTCATGTTATTTTCCTTTCCTTTTGTGATCGGTACAGGAGAATTGGTGCCTCTGTTGTGGCAAGGTTCTTGCCAACAGAAACGTGAAACCAAATTAGCTATAAAAATACTTCATATCTGTGCATCCTGCATCTATATTAGATGTTTTGTATAGTTTTGTGAGGAGCAAAATTATATTGAAATGATTAATATGCTACCAAGACCTAAATTTTTTCCAATAGCTAAATAAAACAAACCAATATAATTAAAAAGCTGTATGTGTAGCCATATGTTCTGGAAAAGTTCAACTGTTTTGAGTCTGAGAACAAACCACGGAAACGGAGTTATCAAAAATGACAAGCCCTGCTCTGCCCCTTCACTTTCTACGTTTTCACTCAACTAAATTCTTCTGCATTGCACTGTTCACCACCTGGTATCATATTAAGTTTTGGTTTTCCATCCTTTCTTCCCTCATCAGAATACATGCTCCATGCTGCTACTCAAAACAGGCATCTTCTTTTTCATCGTTATATTCCCAGTATCTAGAACCTATTAGACACTTGCTAAATATTTCTTAAATAAATAAATTAGTGAACGAAGAAAACAGTTCCTCTGTCAAATGATGAAATGAGCTCTGGTATCACTGACATTGGTGCTAATTCCTTGTAGCAGGTCACAGGACAAATGACGGCAATGTCCCTCCCCTCCAGGTTACTACAGAGGGAAAAGATTAGTGAGTTTAGTGAACCAACTCCTGCTTTTCATTTGCTAAAAAAAACTCAAATGACATCAAAGACAAATGCTTATATTCTGAAGTTCAAATATATTAATATCTTATAAACTAGGAAAAGTTCTGTTGCCAGGCAAAATATAAAGTTAATGAAAAGTCAAGCTGCCAGAGGCCCAGATGGAGAAACAGTTATGTCCTATATACACACCTAGTTCTGCTGTTTGGCGAGAAAAGATGCTGCATACCTTGTAGCAAATCTCTGCCTTCTGTACCCACAGGTGTTGTTGACAAGGACTCTGCCCCAAATCCCCAAAATGATTCTTTTAATGTTGCATGGTTAACTGCATCAAAGCTAAAAATAAACCACCACATTTTGAAGACATTTTACTGAGAAAATGGAGCATCCCAGAGGATAATTTCAAGTGTTTGATTGAAATTCTCAGTAATGAAGAGAACAGGATAAAACTGATTTTATGAACTATTGAACAGACAAGAGGTCATTCATGAAGTGGTATACTTGAAGTATCTCTGGCTTTATCAATAAGGTAAACACTTCAATTCAGAGATCCTGCTGTCTTGACATAGAGATCAGATTTGCGGTTGCCAAGGGAAAGGGGGGGAGGGAGAGGGATAGACTGGGAGTTTGGGATTGGTAGATGCAAACTATTGCATAGAGAATGGATAAACAACAAGGTCCTACTATAGAGCATGGGAAACTATATCTCAGTTTCCTGGGATAAACCATAATGGAAAATAATATAATAAAATAATATATATATATATGTATAACAGAGTCACTTTGCTGTACAGCAGAGATCAGCGCAACATTGTAAATCAACTATACTTCAATTACAAAATAAAAGGAACAAGATAAAGATAAAATGAACTATGTTTAAAATATTTCAAAAAAAACCCCCTGCAGTTGTATTGTCTACAAACTTTTGGTTTAGATGGTAGTTTGGAAGACATTTGGTGGCAGATAGCTATATGAACTCTTCAGGGCTCAAAGAAATCCTGCTAAAAGCTCTGCTTGAAAAAGGAAAGGTATGGTCATTTTTCTGGTGGTAAAATCTTTAGCCTTTTTGAAACTTTGGAACTATTATTTAAATTTGCTTCCTTGTAGAAGAATCTTTCAATTGAGATTTGAATCTGCACTAAAGTCACAAACACTGCCAGAGGTGAAGTCATTGAGTTGAGTATAAAGGATATAATATGACATGACTTAACTCCAGAGTCTTGGAAAATTTAAATATTTACTGAATTAGCCTCCCGTTTCCTGGCCAAGAAACTTATAATGTTTATAATTTGCTAAAATATGACTTTAAGACTGTACTTATTTGTTGCCAAGAATAAGAAAATTTGAGATTGATAAGATGGCAAAGAGAATGCTCATAGCTCTTTTTAAAGTCCTCCATAATTTCAATTTTTTATCTAATCCAAATATCAACATTATTTTTATTTATTTGGATCTAACTTTATGCAGAAGTAAATTTCATTTATTGTTTTCTTTGTGCAATTTGTATTTGGTCTCTTTGTTTTATTCAGGAAGACTGCATCACATGATCTCATTAGGTATGAGAGCTAATTTATATAATTTTTTTCCACTGAAGGACTCAAAATAATACTGCTCACGTGAGATGAAAATAGAAATATCATGTATTTTCCTCTAGTTTCTATACATATGTATGTATAATAAGTTTATCGTAGCTTGTTGCAAAACCTGAGCTCATTTCTGTTCAGGAATTTGTTTTATTCTTTGTACAACAGATTAAGTGTAAAAATTCCTCTTTTGATACTCTTAGGGAAAAGTATCTGACCCAGATGAACCCAATGCTCAATTTAGTGATAATCCTCATGCTGGACATGGCATATGTGACATGACACAGTGAAGAAAGATACAGTGATGCACATTGTTCTAACTTCCATGTGCCGTCCCAGGCACAGTCAAGCTTGGGACTTCTGTTTAAAGAATCAGATGCACTCAGTAAGTAACTAGTGTTCTAAGCATTGCTTTAGACCCAGTATTTAAGAACCAGTGTCTGAAATTCTCCTCGTGAGCTGGGTTTTCCCTTTGCATTTGCGGCAGACCATGGACAAGACTATTGCCATCCATTCTCATGCTGAAAATGGGCAGAGGAGTAAACAGGTGAAAGACTGTCTTCTTCCCACGTAGGCAGTTTCACATTTTCTAGTTCTTTACAGTTTAAAATCCATGCTACAGACTCAAGGCACAAGCAATCTTTTTCCTTTGTACCATCAAACATTAATACTACTTCTAAGATATACAAGGAAGCAGTTCCTAATGCATCTAGGTTGAAAACAGGTAAAAATACTAGTGATAAAAATGTGTTAAAGAAAAGAAGAGAGAGAATATGCATGTTTGTTTGTTTATTTGCTTGTATTTGGTGCCTGGCTCTAAGTACAATGAGTCAGAAAGTAGAAGCAGAAACTGGGTGATATTCATCATCATCTTCAAAAAAAAAAAAAAAATGAGCTGTTTTTAAGGCTGCACTCAGCAGGGGAAACAAAAATTACACATTTAGGTCAGTCTTGAGGGGCCTCTGAGATTGTTTCAGGCTTAATATTTCTACCTCTAACTCAACATCATACTCAATTAATCTACCCTTGCCCAGAAGTAGAGAGAGATCTAAAAGATAGCCTTATTCTTTCTTGCTATGAGGACTTTTCTCCTTGAAGAGTATGGCACACGAATTGCAAGATTAAACCTTCTTTTTGGCTCTGAAACCTAAGCTAATATAGCAAGACCTAGTAATGTCTTACAGGGGAAAATAAGTAGAGTGAGATCAGGAAACATAAATTATAGTGACCGAAACGAGCATTCACGGCTGGCCCACAGGACTGTGAAATTTTTCACGTGTTAGAGAACGTTCCAAAAAGAGTGATGTCTGATGAATTCAGGGCTAGTACGGTCCAGGGAAAGAATAACAAGCTTGAGGTTGTAAAAAAATATTGACAGTTCCAAACACTACTGGACTTAGAGGTCATTATCAGAACCCTCCAATGTCCCAGCCAACTTAATTTTCTTGGTAGTTTGACCACTATGGGTAAGTGCTTCTGTTAAAAGATTCATGTGAGTCTTGGTATTGACCTTTCAAATTGGGAAATGCAATGGAAATTTTTGCTATGGTTTTGTAGCCATTATCTACATTTCATTTTCCCCAAAATTATGAGAATCAACGTATCAAATATGCGGTTGCCACACAACGTGTGATATTCATGATTCTCGGGGCTTTGTCCCAGCAGAGAAGAATTCTTGCAGAGGCTGGGGACATTTTCATTCAAACTAATAAATGAAAAATAAGTGAATTCTATTGCTCCATGCTTCTACTCAAAAATGCAATTTTTCCTTTTGCAAATGTACCAGTCCCTTAACTGGCCACTTCCTGTGTTTATTTGTGGATTTCCTCTAGTAGTCAATATTAGAGATAGAGATGATGGAACTGATCCACTCTCATTCTGCTTCCTAGCTCTCCAAATTCACTGGACCTGACACATATTAGGCACTCAGTAAATGTTATCTCCCTTTCTCGTGATTAGCTGATAGTGAGGTTTCTAAGTAAAGAGAGAGGGAAATTATGATCAAGTCCCTCCAGGGCAGGTTGAGTACTGAGACATGTACTCAAAAAGTGATGCAAATATCTCTGAGTTAAGCAGACCACAGTAAGGTCTGTACCATCAAGACTGAGAGCTTTAATTCAAAAATGCAAAAACTAAATAAAGCTCAAATGGTTGTCAAATTGCTAACATATTTCTCCAAATGCAACAAAAGTGTGAACAAGCTGAATAATAGAATAACTGTGCTTGAAATCCATATATTTCTCACGTAAAATGATCACACAGGATTATTTTGTAGTTGCCATGGAGGAAAAGAAAAATCCAGAACACTTAAATATATTATTATTCAACAAGTTAGTAGGCTGGAAAGCAAGACAAGTCAATTTTTTCTTTTCTTTCTTTTTTTTTTTTTTTCTATAACATTGAGTAAAATCCAAGACCATACTATTGGGATCATATTATTAATGGTTATAGGAGCAAATAAATTGATAACATAAACTGCTTTTGGAGCAGACTAGAATAGTTCTGATAGCTGAAAAGTCTTGTCTGAGAACTTCATTCAATTTAAGCCTTTAAACAAAGATCTTGTAAGAGTAAATATTAATAGAGACCTATCATAAAAATACCTGGGAGTTCCACGAGTTTAGAGAGCTGAGCTCAGTTTATAAAAATGGCAAGAAAAGAATGTATTTGGGATCCAAATAACTAAATATTCTTTCACACCCATTTTCACAATATTAATATGCTGGAGATTACTCTCCCTTACCTATTTGCATTTATATGTGTAGCCAAATCTAGGAATGGTCACATGTAGTTATTTTTCAAGGGCTTTGATGTGTGTATTTTAATTATGTTTAAACTGGGGGAAAAACCCTCTTTCTTCTTACAAGCCATTTCACTAATATTCCCAGGCTTATTATGTGTGTGTGTTTTCTGTGTTTTTTTCTAATATATTTATTTATGTTGTTTTATTTTTCTATTTATTACCCCAAATTTCATCTCAAACCAGTAACTTGGAGACTGTTTATCTTTCTCCATAGGTTGTACGATTAAAGTTTGTTCTTATTGATTTTCCATAATCAGTTGAAGTGGTTTTTAAAAATTCTCTAATCTGCATCACAGAGTCCACTCTGAGCTCAAGATAATTTAATACCGTGGTGATCTCAGGCCCAGCTCCCTTGGGAGTAAAGGGGAGGGGAAATGTTCTCTCTCTTTTTTTTTTTTTAACATCTGTATTGGAGTATAATTGCTTTACAATGGTGTGTTAGTTTCTGGTTTATAACAAAGTAAATAAGCTATACATATACATATATCCCCATATCTCCTCCCTCTTGCGTCTCCCTCCCACCCTCCCTATCCCACCCCTCTAGGTGGACACAAAGCTCTGAGCTGATCTCCCTGTGCTATGAGGCTGCTTCCCACTAGGTATCTATTTTACATTTGGTAGTGTATATATGTCCATGCCACGAAGTGAGAGAGTAGAATGTTCTCTTTTGACAGAACACAAAGCACCCACCTGTGGATGTTTGGATGCTGGTGAGCTCAGCAGGAACAGGGGACCCATGTTGCTGTTCTCTGTCCCCATGGCGAGCACAGTGTAGCCTGTACAGTGAGTTTATCTCTTCCGATTTTCCAAGAGTTAGTAAAATATCTGAACAAATTTTGGAGCACTCAAATTAAGGTACTTGAAAAAAAAATCCAAATATATTAATTTTATAAAATGTAAGTAAAATATTTACACTACACTGCCTGAAAACACACTGGGCTGTAGCAGTGACTGTAGAGGTCAGAAGGCCAACCAATGGTATCATGAAAGAGTTGATATAAACTATCTCTCAGTAAAGAATTTTGTACCCCATGAATCAGGGCAAACTAAAGATGTATCCAAGTCATAGAATTTTTCCAAAGGAATTATTTAAAGGATGAATTTTAAGAAAACTGAACAAAGATAGAAGAAGAAGAATATGAAAAAGAAAGACAAAGAAAGAGACTAAGACTTTTTTTGTAAATCCAAATAAGTATTATATTGGGTGAAAACACAATGATTAAATTATTTCTCAACATTCTTTGAAAGGTGAAAATAAAATACTCTACAGCAATGGCATGGGAAATGGAGAAGGTGTTTGGAGTTGTATCTTTCTATATATCAACTACCAGTTAGGAAGAGATTTGCTATATTTATATATTATATTGATTAACTTTAGATATTGTCACACAAGTATGTTAAATATTTAAGGTTACCTAAAATATAAATAATTTATGGCTTCAAACTTACGTTTGGAAAAAATAAGCGATAGGTAGATAGACAGATAGATAAATGAATTGAACCAACAGATATGAAAAAGAAGAAAGAAAGAAGCAAAAAATTGTATAGATCAGATGGTACAAAAATGTATCAGTGTAACTGAAAATGTCAACTTTCTATCCACATCCTCTCAGACCCCTTTATTATTTTCACCCTGACAGCCTGCACCCCTGTCTCTCCATTTACACCACCGTTCACCTCTCACTAAAGGTCGGCCCTTAACTGATGACAAATACACACAAAAACGTGAAATGAACCAACTCCTGTGCTCCTGGTCAGACAGCTCTGAGCTGTGGCTGTGTCTCTCCTCTTCCCAGATGTCCCGGAAAGGACCGAGTTAAAGCTACCTTCCATCCAACTTAATCCCACACTTACTTGGCCTCCTTCCCTCCAAGGGTCTTCTCCTGAGGACCTGGTCTAAGGTAATTAGTAATAGCGAAACATTTAATGGACTGCTTTTCCTGTTAAAATATGGGGACTTCCCAGTTAGAACCAAACATTTAAAAATAGATAAATTCGGGACTTCCCCGGCAGTCCAGTGGTTAAGACTTTGCCTTCCAGTGCAGGGGTTGTGGGTTCAATCTCTGGTCAGGGAGCTAAGATCCCACACGCCTCACAGCCAAAAAACCAAAACATAAAACAGAAGCAATATTGTAACAACAATTCAATAAAGACTTTAAAAAATGGTCCACATCAAAAAATCTTTAAAAAAATAAAAATAGATAAATTAAACAAGACCAAAATCCCTCCCAAAACCTTGATCTTATATCAGGCAAATACGAACAGAAAGGAAGTTGGTGAATCTGTATTAAGAGATGATAAAATAAACTTTAAGCAAAACGGACATCACAATAGGTGAAGACCATCTTTACTCCTGATAAAAGACTCATTTCACTTAAAAGATACAGCATTCTTGGATCTGTAGGCACCTAACAAGAATTATAAAATGCAGAACATTAAGATTACAATAAGAAATAGATAAAAATCACAATTGTGTAGATTTTACATAACTTTCTTAGAAATTGATAGATTAAATAGATAAAAAAATAGTAGATATAGAAATTCTGAATAACACACTTAACATTCATGTCATCATGGAATATAGTATGTCCTATACTCAATATTTAGAGACTAAGTTTTAAAGCACACAGAGAATTTATGAAAGTTATACATACTATAGCCAGTAAAACATATCTCAAACAATTATAAAAATATCTTTATGGTGTCTACCATATTCTCTGACTTTGACCCTTTGAAATAATTACAAATCAATACTGAAAAGATAATGCAAACATCCTATAATTAGAAGAACACTTTTCTAAATTATAATGTATGAAAGATAAACTGATGATGAAATACTGAAAGTTAGAAAAATGTGATTTCAACATCTTAGTTGATGTAAATATTATTATTCCATTTCATAGCCAAGGAAGCTGAAAATTAGACGCATGCTTCAGTGTTTTGCCCAAGATATCATAAGGAAACGCCAAAACCAGAAATTAAAGTCAAATCTTTTGACTTGAGAAACTGTTCTTCTTAATGCTAAGTCTGCACACAAAATAACTTGTATAGTCGAGGATGCTAACAAATGCTTTATTTTACTTAATGAAGCTAATTCTTGTAAACTGAGTGTATCTACATGGAATATCGTGGGATTTGTGAGTGCATCATAGGAAATATATGCAGGCCTAAAATAACTTAACTACTCTCATCTTTGAGTTATTAAATTGTATTAATATTTATACTGCATGGGTTATAAAGACTGGATATTGTGTTAATATATGTTTACACTTGTGAAAAATAGCAATCATCATCCCGAATAAGCCATATTGCTTGGTAAGATACTTTATTACATACAAATATAACAGATTCTGTGCCAGAGGCTAAATTTAGATTTCAAAGATATTTTGTAATATCCACACACTTGTCTTGTGCGTGTATTTCCTTGCTGATCTTGTCTTTCTTTTGGCTTTGAATGTATCTCTACAACAAGGAAACCCCCTTCTAGCTGCTGAAATCTCTCTGATGTACTCCAGACATCCCACTCCTGTTTTGTTTGAATGTCTGGCAGGCATTTCAGATTGGCAGGTCCAAATATGAACTCTGGAGCCCTCACCCGTCTTCCCCCAGGGCAGATTTACTTTCTGGTACCTTTCTCGGTAGGTGGCCATTCTGACTTTGGGGCTGTCAGACCAGAGAACTTGGGGGGCAAGCTCCACTCTTCTTTTCCTTGCATCCCACAGCTAGCTGGTGAGGGGGTCTTGTTGGCTCAACCACCTGTCCTCTGCAGAATCTGACCCCTTCTCACTGCCCTGAGCTCTCTCCCAGGTGTGCACCCTGTTGCCTGCATCTGGGGGTCTGCTTGCTTTTGTGCTTTACCCTCAGCAGCAAAGCTCGCCATGTCTCTCAGCGGAAGTCGAGGTCCTCAAATGACCCTCAACATGCTACCGAGATGCCCTCAGCACAGGCTGCCCTTCTGGCTTCTCGCCCGCTGCGTTTTTGCTGGGTAGTCGGTAGGTACTCCAGCCCGCCCTGCTGACCCCACCCACACACTCCCATCTCATGGACTTGCCATGGCCCTGGACCTCTCCACCCCCCTTATCTGCATGGTTGACTCCTCCCCCTTCCTAAAGACTTTGATCAAGTGCCTCCCTGGCAGACACTCCTGCCCTGACGATACTGCATTATATTACGACCCACTCTATGTATCTTCTTTTCCTTTCTATCACTTTGCACGTTCTAAAGGTGCATTAAGATCTCTTGAGTCATCTTGCCTAATGTTTACTTTCTGTCTCCTTCTTCTGAAAGATGAGGACATTATTTGGTCTTATAGAAATACATATCGGTGCAAACATACGTTCCCAGTACTGGCCTAGGCCCTACACCAGCTTTAGCTGAAACCAAATGCTGCTCCACACGTTCACTGCAATCTTGATGATTAATGTAACTGACGTTGTCTGAGTGACTCGAGCTTATGATAGAACCTGCCTTACTCATGGGAAAACCATCTGAGGACATGACATTATATGGGTCCTTCTTTGATTCAGTACAATGATTAATGTATCAGTTACCCTTTGAATTTTATTAATAAAATATTTCAGTAATATCCTTTTTGGACTAAATTAATAGAAACTATTTTTTCATCTAATTCCACAGTGAGTTGTTAATAGAGCATACTCTACAAATACATTCATTTACACATGCTTTGTTTAAGCAGAGCGATATCTAGACAGGCTTTTTCACAAAGCAATTATTAAATGTAGTAACTTAATTACAGAAGCCTCTGGAAGGAATGGCATTAATGGACCCTATGCCATATCAGTAGATACAGAACGGGATATGGGATACACAGATTGAATCACAATAGGAGCTTGGAAAGAAGTAGAAGGAGACAGCTATATATCTTCTGGGCTTCTTTTTAAATCTCTATTTTTCATTTCAGAGTTTCTCATTCCCTTAGGTGCCGTATGAACTTAAAAGCAACCTAGATTCTTCATAGGACTTTTAGAGTATATGATAGATCAATAATTTGTTGGTTTGTTTATGAAATATGCCAACTTACTAGGACAGAGTCATTTTTAAGAGGAAGCCAAGATCAATATATATGTGCATAGATTTATGGGTGTTTTTGTTACAATCAGAATAAGTCTGTTTAAAGAATTCGAAACGGCAAGGCTGGCTGTTTTCAGTGTGATCTATTGGCTCACGGGTGCCACTTTAATTCCAGAGACTAAAAATATCACGTCTGAGACTTTTATTCTGATAAACTCTCCTTGAATGTAATTAATTTTAACAGCCAGGGTTTAAAATTGCAGACAAATAGCAATCCAGCTGTAGCTTAACCGCATAATCGCTAGAATCTGCCCCCTTTCTTGGGAATGTCAAATATTTCTTCACGCCAATGAATTTTAGAGTTACGGCCTTCTGAATTTTCATACTGAATTTTTCCCTTCAGAGAATTAAAGGAAGGAACTGAGAATTATGGCCTTAAATATGTGTCATGACTTAAATATCAAACCCAAAGTGTGTTACCATATGACCAGCAGTTGTACTTTTCTCTGTACAGCTGGTTGTATGATCTCAGCTCTGCCACTCTGAGAAATCAGGTTTGGACAAAGAGAAGACAGAAATAGATGTCTTCCTTCTGTTTATTAATTTCAGTGATACTTTCATTATGTGGGACAGCTGAACTCAACTGGTTGGTCTCCCCACCATTGCAGAATTAGCCCAACCACGTTGATTGGCGTGAGGTGGTCAACTAAGTTGATGGAATAGGACAGGAGACATTTAGATGGGGCAGCTGTATTTTCCCTAACCTCCCACTCACATAAAGGAAATGTGGGGATGGCTTGGGGGGGCAACAGGATGGGAGATGTGGTCATGATCACCAGATTATTGGCTGTTCTTAAGCACTTTCATTTTGGACTCCTAACTCTGAGCCTCATTTAGAAGGTAAATATGTTTTCTTTTCTCATCTGTCCCCAACCCCACTCCACGTTGCCCAACAATAAGGCAAAGACACCTGCATTTCACTTTCCAAGTGTTAATCACCAATCAAAGGAGAAAGACTATTGACTTTAATACCTAAAAATTATTATGAGTAATTAAAATTCTGAGCACATATGGGGAACATTGAGTCAATGTCATCTTAGCCTGAACAATGATAAGTAAACATCTTGGAGGTGAAGGGGAGGCAAAGAGAAGAGGAAATTCCAATGCTGCAGAAGTATATATACAGGTAAAAGTGAAAGTCCTCTCTTCTTTGGAATGCACCCTATAGCTTTATAATCTATGCTTAAGAAAACATCCTGTTTTTATTTAAACAACAACAAAAGAAAACAGCCCATCGTACATTCAGAATAACCTCTGAACTTGTTATTCTTCATGAGGCACAGGATAAGGATGGATGCATGTGACCTGTTTTCTGAACCCAAGACAAAGCACTTCAAGATGGCACATGTGGTGCTGTGAAAAGAGCATGGCTTTGTGGTTAAGAGCTGAACCATGAAAAAGTCAAGTCTCGTTTTTCTTCTTAGAATAGATTTTCTATTTTAGAACAGTTTTAGATTTGCAGAAAAATTATGAAGATAGTATAGAAAGTTTCCATACCCAGCTCCCCTATATTAACATCTTCCATTAGCATGGTGCCTTTGTTAAAATTAATGAAGCAATACTGGTATATTATTAGTAGCTAAATTCTGTACTTTTAGACTTCCTTGGTTATTACTAATGTCCTTTTTCTGCTCCAGGATCCCATACAAGACACCCCATTAGGCTAGTTGTCATGTCTCCATGAGATCCTCTTGCATGTGACAGTTTCTGAGACTTTTCTCACTTTTGATGACCTTGGTGGTTCTGAGGAGTGCTGGTCAGGTGTTTTGTAGGGTGATCTTCAATTGGTATTAGTCTGATGTTTTTCTCAAAGTTAGACATGGGTATTAGGTCTTTTTAGGAAGAGGACCACGGAAGTAAAGTGCCATCTTCATCCCATCAATTAGGAGTATCATACTGGGTATAATAGTGATCTCCGAATCCTAATCCTTGGGACTTACGAATGTGACCTTATGCGGATATAGGCTCTCTGCAGGTGTAATTACATTGAGGATCTTGAGATGAGACCATCCTGGGTTTAGGGTGGTCACTAACCCAGGGACTCGTGTCCTTATCAGAGAGAGGAGAGGGAGATTTGAGACAAGGGGAAGGGCCATGTGAAGATGGGGGCAGATGTTGGAGTGGTGTGGTCCCCAGCCAAGGAGCCTAGAGCTGCCGGAAGCTGAAGGAGGCGAGGAAGGATCCTGTCCTAAATCCTTCAGAGGGAGTGTGGCCCTGCTGACACCTTGGTTTTGGACTTCCAGCCTTCACAACTGTGGGAGAATAAATTTCTGTTGTTTTACCAATTTTTTTTTTTCCTTTGGCCTCGCAGTATGTGGGATCTTAGCTCCCCTACCAGGGATCGAACCCATGCCCCCTGTATTGGAAGTGTGGACTCTTAACCACTGGACCACCAGGGAAGTCCAAATTTCTGTTGTTTTAATGCCCGCCCAGTTGAGGTAATTCATTATGGCAGCCCCAGGAACTGATGCATGTCTATACTTGTCACGACTGATGTTAATCTGATCACCTGGCCAGGTGGTAATCTCCAGGCTGCTCCACTGTCACTGTGTAATACAGTAATTAGAGTCACCGAGCACAGTCACAGCCGGCACTTAAGGGCTGGGGACCCTACCACCTCCTGTGGGCAGATGAGATAGGTAACATTTTCAGAATTCTGCACAGGAGATATATCTCTTCTCTCCATTTATTTCCTTCTTCAATCATTTAATTGTATCATTATGGACTCAGGGGTGTTTAATTTATGCGTTGCTTCATCATCCCATGCTGTGTTATTTACTGTGTTGGTAAATGGTTCCAGGTTTGGCCATGGGGACTGTGTTACTTGGCTCCTGTGTACCTTTGACACACTCCCATCATTGCTGCTTTTTATTGTTGTTGTTTTGAACACTTTTTTTTTTTTTTAACATCTTTATGGAGTATAATTGCTTTACAATGGTGTGCTAGTTTCTGCTTTATAACAAAGTGAATCAGTTATACATATACATATACCCCCATATCTCCTCCGTCTTGCGTCTCCCTCCCACCCACCCTATCCCACCCCTCTAGGTGGTCACAAAGCACCCTGGCACTATGTGTTGCTCCAGGCTCATCTCCATTTCGGAGCCAGCCATTTCTCCAAGGAGAAATGGTCCTCTTAATGAAAGAGATCACAAACAAAGATCTGGATGCTGGTAGCTGCTGGCTATGGGGATAGATTTCTGCTGTGTACTACCTGTTGGTCGTTAAATAGCCTACTTAACCTCTCTGAGCTCCACTTTATTTATTTTTCAAAATAAGGGTTATACTGCAATAAAAATGGCTCTCAACCAATTCTGACTTAACGAACTAGCCAAATTAACCCCTATTCCTCATTCCTCCTTTAAATTCCTGATAACCATGCAAAGAAAAAATGTGATTAAGGCACGTGACTTTAAAAAATCCTATAAAATGAAGTATTCAAGCAACTCACATTTAGAAGACAAAGTATGAAAACTGGACATATCCTATTCCAATTACTCCACAAAGTATCTGCAAGTTTTCATTCCCTTATTAAAAATGCAGACATCATAGGCTAAGCCTTATGTGTACATTTTTTAAAATTTTATTTATTTATTTATTTATGGCTGTGTTGGGTCTTCGTTTCTGTGCGAGGGCTTTCTCTAGTTGCGGCAAGTGGGGGCCACTCTTCATCGCGGTGCGCGGGCCTCTCATTATTGCGGCCTCTCTCGTTGCGGAGCACAGGCTCCAGACGCGCAGGCTCAGCATTTGTGGCTCACGGGCCCAGTTGCTCCGTGGCATGTGGGATCTTCCCAGACCAGGGCTCGAACCCGTGTCCCCTGCATTGGCAGGCAGATTCTCAACCACTGCGCCACCAGGGAAGCCCCATGTGTACATTTTTTAAAGAAGGAGGATTTGGAAATTCAACATCAACAGACCTTATTTTAATATATGGTCTCTACCCTTTTCAAAACATTGGCAAATAAATGGACACTTAGAGTATAAATTTTAAGAAATGTGGTTTCCCAGGGGTGGTGGTTAAAATATTTAATGACTGGTGGGTAGGACGTGGCCATAATCATTCAGATCGGTTCTGTGTGAAAGCCCTCTGGGGAGGGCAGGCATGGTCTTGAGGTGTTAGGTATATTATAGTGTTGTGCCTGGTGTTAATCTTTTAATTGCTGGGATCCGGGTGTTCCAGGGACCCACGGAGGAGGGAAGTAGAAAGGCACTGAGTGAGCATTAGGGACCAGGCAGCAGCTGGCTGCCATTCTGCACAGGAGCGTCTGAGGACTTGATGCTCTGAATGCGGTCTTGGTGCACAGTGACGGGCCCTCCACCCAGCCTGTGAGTCTCACCGACAATTCCAGGCCTTAACTGACCCTCTGAGTAACCGATGAGTTAACTGGAGTAGAGGGCTTTACTAGTCCTCTTTCATGGGGCTGGTGCAAGGACCTGGCAGTAGGAAGGGTCTACTCACCTGTGGGCCTGTGAACCTCACCATATTGTCACCTTGTCGTGGCCATTTTCTGACTTCAGGGCGCCCAACCAGAGCCTTTGCTTGGCCAAGTTCTTTTCTTAGTGTGTCTGAGATAGAAAGCGCACACAGATTTTGAAGAGGCATTACAAACATCATGCCACCCAGGTAATATTTTTCCATTTTTTAAAATTTATTTTTATACAATTTTTAAAGGTTACTTTCCATGTGCAGTGATTACACCCAGGTAATTCTTAATCTCTTTAAGTCTGCTCTTCTCATCAATATAAAGGGAAGTAGAGTGTTGGGTTTAAATAACAAGGATTAAAACTTAAGGATTAAGTGCTATAAAATGTTTGTAAGGGGTACTCAATAACTAGCTGTAGCCAGTTGCATATTTATACAAATACAGATGTAAATTGTGGGCAAGGTAGATAAGTAAATAGAAGATTGAAATGCAGTGTGGTAAGTATTTTACTTTATTTTAAAAAATATTTGTTTATTTATTTATTTATTTTGGCTGCACTGGGTCTTAGTCACGGTGTGGTGTTTTAAACAGAAGGATGTACATGGTACTATGGGAGTAGATAAAAACATCATATAATTAAGCACTTTCCATTTCCCAGGAATTGGTTTAGATGTTTTACAGGTGGTTCACAGCACAGCACAGCCAAGCTCTCTCATCAGTGGTGAAAACTGAGGCACAAAGAGGGCCCATCATTCCTTAAACGGGCAGCTGAGGTTGGGACCCAGGCCCTGGCTCTAGGCCCATGTTTTGTCCTGCTGGCTGGTCCTGGAGGGCTGAATGTGGAACAGGTCTCTTGAAGTACAGGTGATCCTGTCTTTGTGTGGAGAGGAGGTGGTCAGTCAATGGGTGAGGGAAGGACTGTCAGAGGACAGAGGTCCCTGCCAAGGCTGGTGCCCCACGTGGTCAGGGCTCTGGCTGTCCAGCGGGGTGGCTGCCTTTGAGGGCTCTTTGGGGAAGGATCTGCCCGGAGGAAACAAGCAAGGTCAAGTTATTAAACATTAATCAACCAACAAACATTTTATCAAGTGTCTTTCTTTGTGGTAAAAACAAACTCACCAGGGATTGCCAACCATGGTTCTCCTGCAGACTTGGGGGCATGGACGGGAGAGGGCTGAGTGGCATATAATTGAGCATCTACTTGTTTTATTCTTAAAAGTAAAAAGAGCTCAAAAGAGGAGCAATATGGACATTTGCTAGACCAGGAGACAGTGGGTGTGTTCGTTTGCTGGGGACTCTCAGCAAAATACCACAGACTGAGTGGATTAAACAACATACATGTATTGTCTCACAGTCTGGAGGCCAGAAGTCCAAGATCCAGGTGTGGGCAGGGTTGGTCCTCCTGAGGCTGGGGGAAGACTCTGCTCCAGGCCCCTCTCTTGCTGGTGGTTGCTGACCATCCTTGGCTGTTAGAAGAACCTCCCCAATCTCTGCCTTCATGTTTGCATGATATTCTCCTCGTGTGCTTGTCTGTGTCCCATAAACATCCCCCTTTTTATAAGTACGCCAGTCATATTGGATTAGGACTTACTCCAATGCCCTCATTTTAACTTAATTACCTTTGTAAAGACCCCTCATCCCCAGAAAAGGTCACATTTTGATGTACTGGGGGTTAGGACTTCAACATATGAATTTTAGGGGAAACAATTCAACCCATAGCAGCGAGAGTAGTTACAATCATGTAATAACCATGAATTAGGATCATAAATTTGTTCTTTCTTAATTTAAAACAAGTGAAAGTTATTTACAAAGTAAATCTCAGGGTAGTTCAAACTGCAAACAGTGATGTTATTTTACATGTTATTTCTCTTACGGGCTGTTATAAAAATCATCTAAGTAAATTTTTTTTTTGATTTATCAAAGAATAACAGCACTTAAATTCATCATTGTCCCGTGTGCCTACAGTATTTTAGAGTTGTTTTGTATGGTCTTTTCATTCATGGGGTAGTGAATATATTTTTGTTGTGACATTATTTATGGACACAAGGAATAAAGTCATATCTGAAATGTATTTCCCTTTCATTGGAAGTTGAAGGAATAAGGTTTATTATTGTGTCAAAGTAATTTTACACAGCTCTTCACTGTTAGAGTTCTGAGTAAAATCATGTTTATTTTGGATAACTTAAAATCATCATTTTTATTTAACATATTCACCATAAAAGGTCTATTTTATAGTCCAGACGAACAAAAGAATATGGTAAAAATAAACTTTTTAGAATGGATATATTTTTCTTCCAAAGAGCAACTATTCCAGATCCACCAATGGGTGTCTTTTAGAGCCACTGTTCACAAATTGTTCTGGGATGTATGCTGGTCCCAGAGGTCCCTCTAGGTGACCCCCAGGCTAATCTCATGTAGTATTGATGCTTATAATATGAAAATGTCTATATTTTAGTTTCCAGAATGGAAAGTTTATGAATAATGTATAATATTTAATAAAACCAGACATTGCCTCATTAATGTCTCATCAAAAGTAGAATGGATCATTCCCTTAAATCTGGCATTTTTGGGTCATGTACTGGGTAAGATTGGGTAGATGGATATATATCCTTTTACCCTATTAAACACGTTTATAATCCAGCAAATCTGAGACAATTTCTGGAAGATTTAATCACTAATCAAATTAAAGTCAAAATAAAAAATTCTCATGTATTTATTAATTCATTCCCTTTGCAATGAGTATTTTTGTTTGCTTGTTACATAAAATGTTTATGAGGAAAATGAAGCCTAAAGATATAGGACTTTTGCAAAGGGCACACCATAAAGTAGGAGGAAAATTACA
The DNA here is from genome assembly GCF_028023285.1 of Balaenoptera ricei. NCBI lineage: Eukaryota > Metazoa > Chordata > Mammalia > Artiodactyla > Balaenopteridae > Balaenoptera > Balaenoptera ricei. The sequence continues at coordinate 3,353,549 of NC_082641.1, forward strand.
GAACTGCTGCTTATACACATTTGTTAAATTGCACTATTTGAGGCCCATCACATTTATTTCAGGGGGATAGTTGATCATTTGGCATGAGAAAATCATACCAGAAGAAAACCTCTATTGACCTCTAACGCTGACCTGTCAGTCTACACTCAAATCTCCAATTACCTAAAAAGCGAATCATTCCCATTACTTAACCTGTATATTATCTGATACATATTTGTATTCTCAACCATTATAAAAGCTATTTTGAACTCATAACCTCTCTAAGTGACAGGTAGTAAATCATTAGTTTTGTCTAATCTTGACATTGTATTCCCTCGGAATTTAAATGGATCTTAAAATTTTGTCACTGACTTTTAAAAACCGTAATTACTTGGTCTTTTCACAAGTTAGCAAACATATCTTTTTAAACCCAAATATGTCTTGCATTTCTCATATATGCATTATATGATTTAATGATTTTCCACCCTCCTCCTCTTTCTGCATTTGTTATGGGCATGGTAGGATCAGAGTGGGAAGGAAGTGGGTTGCATGGGGCTGATTGTCTAGGGAAGCAGGATTGGATGGGAGGGTTGGGTGGAGGCTGTGGAGAGTTGACATGAAGAGGAGTGGAGGGGCTTGTCCTTGATTTGTGGACTGGTGCAGGGGGAAACTAATGAAACCCCCCCTTAAGAATCATTTATTCTCAAATAGGGACAACAGGTTGACTGAATCACAGTAGCTGACTCTGTGGGTTATAGTAACTCAAGTCCAGGCTCTCTGCAAAGTGAGCGTCCAGAGGCTGCCAGGATCCCCTGATGATCTTACTCACCCAACCATTTACAATCTCACCTGAGACAATTGAATTCAGTTGAAGCATTCAAGAGAACAGTATACCCCTGCAAGGTGATCCTAAATATGGCCTGAACTGCCATTCATGGTCTCATCCTGCCCATCTCTGCAACCTCGCCCCTCTCCATTCCCCAACTCACAATTCAGACTTCCCTTTGGGGTTCCCTGGTGTGTCCTGGCTCTCAGATCCACCCCTGCCTTGCACATGCCACCTTCTCTGTTTTCTACCCTGAGGCCAGCACATTCTTCCTTTAACCCTAGGATAAATGCTCAGGTGTCATCTGCGGGGTCGCTCTGTTAAAGTCTAGGTGGACCCCTCTCCCAGGCACTTAATCATACTTCCCCATAATTGTCCTGAGGTTGTTCCATTAGCTGGGGATTTCCTTGAGGTCAGAGGATTAATTATCAATTTTACTTGAATTTCTGTTACTGAGGAAGGAGCACTGTGTATGGTAGATGTTCTAGGAAAGATCCACAACTGATTCACTGAATTAAGGAAATTACCCTGATAACAAAGTAGAGAAATACATGGGCTGAGGGTTGGGTGGATAACCGTGAAGAAGAGAGTGAGAGAAGTTATAAATCTGATTCAATAGCCCTGGCAAGTGATAACTAACTAGATGGTCATAGGATGGAAAGGAAAATACACTGGTCAATGAAAAATGTTAACATTTCCATGAAAAATTCCTAACTAAGCCCTTATTAAATATATCATAGAAATCTTGTTTTGCCAAATGCATTTGTTTTTTTAATGAAAATTGTGAAGGATTGTAGTATATCTACCTAGAAGATATTGATCCCTTAATTAAGGTGTATCTACACCAGTGTTATTTTTAACTCTCTCCTAATTTGCTGACTCTGTTCTCTCCTACTCTGATTTCCCTCTGGCTCCTTCTCTCCCATTGCATTTTCCACCAGATTCTATTTGTGAATCAATTTGTCCCTAAGAATAGAGCAGCCCTTGCAAAAATGTTTTCAGTACACAAAGAATGGAGAGTACAAGCAAGTTAATCAAAGGTGATCCAATTAGTGACTTCTTTTTTCTAGGACAGAGATATTGAGTTTTCATTTACTGTGGGAAAAAAATAGCACCAAAATAAAAACTAAATGTTCAGTATCCTTTTTAAATAAAGAAAAGTGCAGATGCATTTAGAAAGTTATTTTTTAATCAGCTAACAGTGAGGTGCTTGGAACCAGGTATCTACCAAGGAAGATATTTTTTAAAAAGGCCTAACACTGAGGGTTCTGAAATGCTTTCTCTGTAACCAAATCCTTTGAGCAGAGCATAGATAAACATCACCAAAGCCATGAAAACATCATTAATATCCTGGAAGGTATGAAAATAAGACAGGCTAGTTTGATCCTGCTCTGTGGTCTACCTTCCTTCAAAAAAAAATCTCATTTGTGAAGGGGACTTCTAGTTATGAAGAGAGAGAAGATTTCTGCCCCTCTCTTCCAGCCTCATTGGCCATTTATCCTTTAATCACAATCCAGATATTTAGAGAGCTGAAGTGATGAAGTCTCTGTCTTTTCATTTCTATTGATCGTAATGTTTCACCAAGATGATTCCAACCACCTCCTCTCTTGGTAACCTACCTAGAAATCCATCCTCCACAGTCAGCCTGTGCAAAGGAGATTCGGCTCTGGGTTGAAGATGTTCAATTTCGTTTCTAAATTGGCCCTAGACATTGGTGGATTAAATGACTAGAGGAAACATGCCAGTACATCTCAAAAGACACAAAAAGACATCTGCTCATTGATTGAATCCAATCATCTATGAGTTGAAGCAGAACAAACTTTGAAACAGGGTTCCTCTAGTAACACATTACATGGAAGGAATGAGTCAAGGTTTTGAAATAGCACTTGGACACTGTGCTGTGACTGGCACTGAGATAAAACATGGACTTTCCCAGGCTTGCCACCCAATATAAATTAATGCAGATAAACGGGCACTTTCTTGCTTTAGTACAGCTATTTGCATGATTTTTGTGAAAAGTTCTGGGCTACCAGGTAGTACCTAGGAAAGAAGGAATTATTTATTTATGATCTTTGCTGTGTCATGACAATGGTTGAGCCCTTGAAATCTGTGATGGTGAGGTAGGCAAGTGTTCAATATTTCAAGTGGAGAATCTAAAGAAAAGTTCAACAACAGTCACAGAGTCCTGGAGGATATTTTTACAAAGCTTTAAAAGAGTGCACAAATCTAAGACCACTGATCCTTTACTGCTGTATCCAGGTAGAATAATATGATCACTTCTCCATCACAGCTCACATCATTTATATTTTTTTTACATTAAAAAATAAAAAAACAACTCTCTGAATAAATTTTGTAATTCATAATAAATATGCAAAAAGGGAAAATATTTATTTATTTATTTAAAAAAATTTTTTTTTAAGACTGTTGCTTTTTTTTTTTTTTTTTTAGTTAATTAATTAATTTATTTATTTATGGCTGTGTTGGGTCTTCGTTTCTGTGTGAGGGCTTTCTCCAGTTGCGGCAAGCGGGGGCCACTCTTCATCGCGGTGCGCGGGCCTCTCACTGTGGCGGCCTCTCTTGTTGCAGAGCACAGGCTCCAAACCCGCAGGCTCAGTAATTGTGGCTCATGGGCCCAGTTGCTCCGCGGCATGTGGGATCTTCCCAGACCAGGGCTCGAACCCGTGTCCCCTGCATTGGCAGGCAGATTCTCAACCACTGCGCCACCAGGGAAGCCCGGAAAAATATTTATTAAACTCTACAACTTTATTGCAACATGCAGAGATTAGGGTTATAAAATAGTTGAAATTGAAATTACAACTTTAGTCATGGATTTGGTATTGATTCTATATTTTCCTCTTCACACATCCAATGAGGAAAATACCCATTAGTTAAGGAAGATGTGTGTTAAATATTCACTTCCATTTTATGTGCCTCATCCTTTTTAAATTTTTATTTTATTTTTCTGTTTCCCAAGCAGCTCCAGTTCTACAGGTAGCTATGGAAATACTAAACAGCTATAGACCAGGACGGTTGTCTGCAGGTAAAAGTGGCTGGTACTAAGGTGTGTATGAAAACAAGTGAGCCTCATGAAACAATGTCTGAAGAAGAGAGAAATGAGATTAAATTTGGGACATGAAGTTGATGTCCAGAAAAGAGTTAAGTAAATAACAAAAATGTAGCCATTTAGGGAATTAAGAACATCTTGGTGACTGTGGAAGAATGAAAAGAGAAGGGAGCTCTAAAGGGTTGGTAAAGGGAGAAGAACCCACTCACAGGGGCAGAGAAAGCCCAGAGGCTCAAGTTACACACACCACCCAAATACCTGGTTTCCACATTGGTAAAAACAAAATTACTATTTTTAGCATGAAGAATATTGCATTATGGGAACTTAACTACATTTCACATTACAGTGAATTTAAAGACACAATTATAATATTTTTAGAATAAATTTTAGTTAGAAATGACTTCTTAAATATAGCAAAATTGCAATTTTACTGGTCCCTGTAAACATGGAGATTAAGACAAAGTGAGTTTGGCCAGTTTATGCAAGTTTATGTTCCACTCAGGCTGTTCATCATTTCCCTGTGTGTGGTTTTCATCATTTGAAAACCAGAGTCTGAAAGAACCACATGGCTCATGCCTGAAATTCTCACTAGAAGACATCTAAATCACTGAGTATAGGATTATTGTTTAGATGGAACTTAAAGACAGAAGAGAGACTCCATGGTGAGAATGGAAGCCACAAATCTGACTTTTCTCTAACTCTATAATTTGTACCCTGAGATCCTGTCCATACAGTAAGGGAGAGTTTGTGAAAGTTAAAATGATTCATTGAGTATGATCATAAATCAAAAGATTCTATAAAAATAATAACACAAAATAATGGGAAGATAATATAGGGACATAGATATTAGTCATTTATTGCTGCCTATGAAATTACACTAACAGGTAAGCACCTAAAACAAGAGTCATCATTTGTTATCTCACAGTTTCTGGGTACCAAGATTTTGGGTAGTTCTGGTTCAGGTCAGTCAAGATGTTGGGCAGGGCTCCAGTTACCTGAAGACTTGATGGGGCTATGAAGTCCCGTCTAGCATGGCTCCCCCCACAGCTGACAGATTGCTACTGGCTATGAGCAGAAGTCCTTACATCCCCTCCACACAGACCTCGTGTGTGTCTTCATGACATGGCAGCTGGCTTCCCCCAAAGTAACTGAGTCAAGAGAAAGCAAGGCCAAAGCCACCATGTCTTATATGACCTATCCTCAGAAGCGACATTCTGTTGTATCTTTAATTTACCACTGAATACAGAGGTCATTCTGATTCATTGTGGATAACTACAATGGGCTAGAAACACTAAGAGGTAAGAATTATTGGTGTCATCTTGTAAGTTGGCTACCACACTGGATGATATTCCTCCAAAGACATGCACTAAAAGTGACCCACTGTGACCCTAGAATCGTGAACAAAAGACCCCTATCCAGCAGTAGACATGTTAAAATATTCAGTAGAACAGTTCAAACAGATAACTCAGAAATCCACTCTCATGGTAGTTACCATGCTCCTCATATTTCTTCTTAAGCCACTGAAGTCCAGTTTCTTCCACCACTATTTCTTTTGGGGGGGATACTATTCTCTGAAGGATTTTTGGCACTTTGATGCAGACACAGTCTCCTGACTTTTAACATCTGTCCAACTGCTGAATCCAAAGACTCCTGTCCTTCTGCCTTTTCTTCTCCCCACATTACCTACATGGGCTGAGCATTCTTTCTTTCCAGAATGTCCTCCTGTCTCTTTCTCAGGATATTTTAGGGTTTCTATTTTTCTGACTTTCCTTGAGATGCCCTTACAATTTCCTTCAAATGCCATTAAACCCACATCCATCTTCAATGATTTTCCCTGGCAATAGCTCTGTTTGAGTGATTGCATCTATTCTTGTGGAGACACCACTGACTTCTACCCAAAAGAAGTCAGTGTCTTTACCTCTAAGGAACACAGAGCTCCAGGTACACGCACCTTATTGTCTATTGCGCACCCACGTTTAATGTTTCCTAGACACCTCAAAATCCCAACGTCCTCCACTGATCTCAGCTTCTCCCACCTCTCCTACCTCATAAATGTCTTCTCCTACTCTGCCGAAACCTGGCATCCACACATCTGTGACTTCTAGATGCCTTCGTTTCTGGTACTCCCCACAGATATCAGGTTTGTACTTTGCTTTATTCAAAACCTACTTGAAGTCTGTCTCTTCCTTTTCAGTTTCATGGGTCAAATGTCTTACCAAGACGCTTCCAATGCTCCTGTAATGATAACCTACCTAGAAATTAACCACACTTTAATTCATCTTCCAAAATGCCACCAGAAGTGTTTTTCTAAAAATTCATGTACATTATCTTCATGAAATTTGTCAATAGTTTTCATTACAATGAGGATTACACTCAAATCTATTGGTGAGACACTTTTCCCCATAGTCAGGGTCCCAGTTACCAAAATACCTTTCCAAACTTATAACCTGATATCCTTGACTGACTTTATAGTCATTCTCAGCTCTAGAACTTCAAACACACACACACACGCGCGTGCATGTGCAACTGACATATGCACTGATGGACCAGCTCAAGCCTCTGGAGCCCAGGAAAGTCCTGCCTCTGCCATGGTTGCCTAGAAAACCCAGTTCAGCTTCTGAGTCACAGAAACAAGAGTCAAGGCAGAAATAGATTCCCATCTCTGATAAAGGGCTGATGGCATGTCTTTCATTTCTGATTCCAAAGCAACTCCACTGAACCTGGGGCCTTGCTCCACTTGGTCATGACTGAAAATGTTTGACCATTACGTCTTCAAATATATTTTCTGCTCCATCCCCTCACTTTCTCCCAGATTCCTATCGCATGTGTATTAGCTCTCTTGACATTGTCCCAAAGAGCACTGAGGCTTAATTGATTTTTTTTTCAATTTGTTTATTCTATGATCTTCGGGTTGAATAATTTCTATTTATTTAACCAGTTTTACTACTTTCTTCTAGTATCTTTATTCTGCTATAAGACTCATCGAGTGAATTTTTTTTTTTAATTTCAAGTACTCTATTATTTAGTTCATGTATTTTCATTTGATTCTATTTTATAGCTTCTACTTTTCTGATGACATTTTTTGACCCTTTATTCATCTTGACTATATTATTTTTTACATCCTTGAGAATAATTTAAAAAGCTACTTTAAAATTGTCTGCTAATTCCAACATCTTAGCCATCGTGCTGTTCTTATACACTGATTTTTGTCTGTGTATGGATACGGGACACATTTTATTTTAAAGTCACATGTCTATTAATTTTTTATTTAATCATAGACATTATAAAGTTATGTTGTAGAGACTATGGATTCTGTTACATTTCTCTGGATAGCATTGATTTTGGGTATTAGCAGACAGCTAACTTGGCAGAAAGCATATTTAAAACTCTGCATGTATAATAACTGTTATCCCTGTCTGGTTCTTTTTACTTACCTGAGCTACTTGGATTGTATCACACACACATATGTAGTTTAGGGGTAAGATTTGGGATAAAGTTTATATGGCTATCTGGACCACACCCTCTGTAGTTCTTTCTATTCTGGTATATCTTTCCTCATTTTCCTCTGGCTGTGGTACCACTAAACTCTGTCATCTGATTTCTCAAATTATTGTCACTTTCTATCCAATTTCCAACTTTTCTATAAGGTGGCACTCACTGGAGATGATCCTTGGGTAAAAAACTGCAAAAAACAAATAGACAAACAAAAAAAGGTGGCCCTCTTACTCACAACTATTTACTTTGTTCAAGTGTTAACTCCATTTCAGTATTTTCCTGATTTTGATCTCTCTCCAGTGACTTCGGACAATTGTTTTACATCTTTTCCCCTAGGTTTATCATTATGTGTGGAAAAGTTGTCACACATGAGATAATCTACCATTTCTGTAAGTGGGGCTTCCTTCATTTTTTATGTCTCTTGAGGATCACATCACAAGTAAAACATCAAGTCTATGTTGTAAACAACAAAATGTATTTCATCGTGCAAAGAATCCATCCATGTTGGATGCCAAGAACTGACACCCTGTGGAAGCAAAATGTACCACTTAGAGAACATTAGTGTTAGGTTTTTACATATCATTCCCACGCACTTTCTTCCTCAGCTCAATTCCTTCTTGACCATAACCAGGGCTTCATTTGCCTCCTTGTCTTCTTTCTTTTTATTGATAATTATTATGGGCTGACACTGAGAACTGAAAGTCATCCTGCTTCCATCTCCCTGGTCCAAGAGAGAGCTATTTTCATATTAGTTGAGCACCCAGCTTCTCAAAACAGGTAACGCACAGCAGAGGAGCTGTGGATGAATACGCCTGCATGGACGTTTGGGTGAACCTGGTCCATAATTCCCAACCAGGAAGGAGTCAGGAGGGGATGGGGGGGTGTGTCACAGGATGTAACAAAAACCATAGAGGGCTCACTTTGAGACCAAGTAGGACTCCTAGTATACATCTTCAACCACCTGTGCCTGGGAGTGGAGAACTGTTGTTTTCATTGATTCTGCTTCCTCTGGGTTTCCTATCATATCAAAGTCTGAAGGAAATCAGACTGTAAGTGTAACTTCCTTCCAGGACCCAGCAAAAGAGATCAGAGCTCTTTACTTCCTCATGTTACATAAAGAGAGAGACGTTTAAGATTATTTAGTGTGAATTATGTTAACCAGTACAAAAGTATTTCTATTCATAGTATATATTTTTTAATAAAAAAGATACATACACTCTCTCTCTAGACAACATCGCCTGGTGGACTTGTTTCTACTTTTGCTCTAAGACTTAAATCATCAACAGAGGGAATTTCTACCCACTAGTGGAAATCTGCTTCATCATGTTCATATCACAACCTCTCTGTGTCAGTCATTACCCTTGGTTAAAGCCAAGTCTCTCTCAGCTCCTCCATTGTCAAGAATCTTGCAAATTTCATTGAATTTTGCCCCCTTAGGGGAAAACATTAAATTCACTCACTCAGTTTATTTCCTTTTTCTTTTGGCACATGAAGAGTTAAGCATCAAATAACTTCAGAAAGTCAATTAAAAAGGGATAGTGTAGCTTAATCACAGGGCTTTTCCTATCTATTTTTTCCAGTAGTTACTTTAAAACTACTAACTTGAAATCACAGTCCTGTGCTGCCTTCAGAAGTTCACTCAATCAAAAGCCAAGTGCTGAGTAATCAAAGATCTTAATAACTGGAAGTTCTAACCCTAACCACAAGCGGATTAAAAATCCAGTAGCCAGAACGCAGTCCTTCGATCCAGCAAGCTCCTGTGCATAATGAGAAACCCCTAAAGCCCCAGATCACAGCCATGTCCTTGCCCTCTGTAGACCTAAGTGGAAAACCTCTTTAATTCCTTAAGAGATCCTATCTGCCTGATGAAAATAGATACTGGCTTCTGTGTAGCATGATTAGAAGAATGGGAGACGATGAGCAAGGATGCTGGGGAGAGACTCAGCCTTGCTCATTTACATGGTATCACCACTGACAGGTGATGTTAACAGGAAGCAGGGACCTAAAGGCAAAGGGTCTCTGAATTAAAGCAGCATTTATTACTCAGGTTAGAGAGGGATTAAGGTCCATTTATTTTGCCATATCCAATTTTATAAGCCTACTAAGCACTTTGATGCTTCCTTTTAAATTTTTCTGTAGAAAACAGCCAAGCTGTTTGGAAAGATGTTTATTTTCATTCAGAACAACCTATCAACAGATTGTAACTGAAATGTAAGTGGTTGTAGCAATATTCTTTTCCTTCATGTTGGGATGAATGAAAATCATCCCTGTTTATTTAGAGTATAAATATTTAAAAGCCACATTCTTTAACACTATGTTATTGCTTACTTATTGCTACATAACGTGTATATACGGTATACTGCAATACATACACAACGTACTATATTATGCTAAATATATATATTATATAGTATAGTATAGTGATATTTCATATTAGATAATTTATTGAAATGATTCCCTATTTTGGAATACCATGTCTTTGATAAGTCTATAAATTTTCTTTCATATGAGTATAAAATTTATTTATTTATACATTTAGCATTGAAATTTGAAGTTAAAATCCACTAGAGATAATAAATCTTCAGAAAGATCTTAGATTCTCTTAGAATCTCTTCCATAGAATTTAGAATTTTGTTGTGTATTTTGCTGGTTCCAGTGCTCCCATAATATGTTCCTTTTGAAAAAGTAAAAAAAAAAAAAAAAAAAAAAAGTCAATTATATGAATAATTGTAAAATGACTTTAAACTAATAATATCTCCTAGCTAAACTATTACTTAATTGCTTGACATTAATATACAAGCAAAATGCTTATACATTTGGAATTTTTTTCAACTCATCATTTTTAAAACACAGTTGATTTTCTACCCAGACTGTTACCTCTAAATTCATTGTTTCAAGGCAGTACAAGAATGTCATCCTATATGAAAGTTTTGAGAGTCACTTCTTAAAAATAAACTTTGTTATACCAAGATCACACAATTTTTCTCCTGTGTTGTCTGCTGTATGTTTTATAGTTTTACATTTTATATTTAAATAATTTTGTGTGTAGTATGTGGTATGAATTGAAAGATTTTTGTTTGGTTTTGTTTTGATTTTTGCCTATTAATATCTATATTATTTTGCTAGTGCTGCCATAGCAAAATACCACAGACTGGGTGACTTAAACAACAGAAATGTATTTTCTCACAGTTCTGGAGGTTGGAAAGTCCATGATTAAGGTGTTGGAAGGTTTGGTTTCTCCTGAGGATCCTCTCCTTGGCTTTCAGATGGTGTTTCTTGCTATGTGCTCACACAGACCCCTTTGGTGTGCGTTGTCTGTACCTTAATCTCCTCTTCTTATAATGACACTGGTCATAAGATCAGGGCCACCCAAATGACCTCATCTTACCTTAATTACCTATTTAAAGAGCTTATCTCAAAATGCAGTCACATTCTGAGGTACTGGGAGTTAGGACTTTAACGTATGAACGAGGAGAAATAGACACATGCATAATAATATTCAGAGGCTTCAATACCCTTCTTCAACAATTGATAAAACAAATAGACAGAAACCGTATATCATCTCAATAGAAATAGAAAAATTATTTGACAATATTTAATATTCATTACTGATAAATAATCCTAGCAAACTAGAAAGAGAAGGTGACATCCTGAACTTGAAATGACATCTACAGAAAACTTACAGCTAACGGCATATTTAACACTGGAAAAACTTATGCTTTCTTTCTAAGATCAGGAACAAGGAAATGTTGTCTGCTCTCATCACTTCTATTCAAACTAGTACTAAAAGTTTTAGCTAGTGCAATAAGAAAGAAAATATACAAATAAAAGACATCCATATTGGAAAGGAAAAAGTAAATCATCTTTATTCTCAGATGTCATGATTGTCAACAGAAAAATCTGACGGGATCTACAAAAAAATAACAGAACTAATAACTGAGTTTATCAAGGTAATTGCATACAAGAACAATACACAAGAAGACATGGTATTTCTATATTCTAGCCAAAAACCATTGGAAATTAAAATTTTTTAATATTATTTATGACATTATAAGAATATGAAATACTTAGGGATAAAATTACAGAAGATTTGCAAGTCCTATATAATAAACTCTATAAAACTGGTGAGAAAAATTAAAGGACACCAACTAGATGCAAGATATGCTTTGCTCATGGATTTGAAATACCTATGACATTTCACTGCATGCTGTGCTGCATACAGAATAGACTATAATGTGAGTGTGGGCAAGGTCGAAAGGCAGGTAAGTACCACCCAGAGAAGGGACTATTATTCAAGGGCACTGAGAATCAAATGCTCCAATGTTTACTCACAGCAAGAGGGGAGAGAAAGTACTCAGGATCCAGCCTCTGGCAATGTGTCTGTCCCCATGGCAATTGGATCCATTCTGTAGCTGATGTTGGCAGTATGTCTTAACAGCATTTGGTCCTTCAGTAGAAGGACCCCCACCCCTTGCCTAGAGGGCTCCAAGACACAAAAAGCTGGGGGGCATGCCTGAGGGCCATCGATACGTGCATAGCTAAGTGGTTTCTGAAACATTTACATGCTCTCAAGGCAGACGGAGCAGGGATACACTGGCTGTGCTCTGAGCTCTTTGCATGCAATGCAATTTGTGAGCTTACCAGCACATCCTGCACCCAGCACGATGTTTTTCTTGGGAATGCAGGGGAGGCATCATGTTGTTCTGGGACCCTACCCTTACACTTCATATTTTAGGATGCTCTGTTATTAGGTGAATAAACATTTATACTTCGTAATGTCTTCTTGATGAATTTACCCCTTTGCCATTATGAAATGTCCTTATTTTTCCCTGGTTATATATATTTGCTCTAAAACCTACATTGTTTCAGGTTAATATAGTCAAGTCAGCTTTTTAAAATTAGTGTTAACATGTAATATATTTTTCATCTTACTTTTAGCTTATGTGTGCCTTTATATTTAAAGTACTTTTCTTGCAGGCTGAAAATATGTGTGTCTTGCTTTTTGATCAAATATGACAATCTGGGCTTTTTTTTTTTTTTTTAGTTATTTTATTTTTTATTATTTATTTATTTATTTATTTGGCTGTGTTGGGTCTTCGTTGCTGCACGCAGGCTTTCTCTAGTTGGGGCGAGCAGGGGCTACTCTTTGTTGCAGTGTGTGGGCTTCTCATTGCAGTGGCTTCTCTTGTTGTGGAGCACAGGCTCTAGGTGCATGGGCTTTAGTAGTTGCAGCACACAGGCTCAGTAGTTGCGGTGCACAGGCTCTAGAGTGCAGGCTCAGTAGTTGTGGCACACGGGCTTAGTTGCTCCACAGCATGTGGAATCTTCCCAGAGCAGGGATGGAACCCGTGTCCCCTGCATTAGCAGACAGATTCTTAACCACTGTGCCACCAGGGAAGTACCAATCTGTGCCTTTTAATAGGAGGTTTAGACTATTTATAGTTAATGTGATTACTGACATGTTTAAGTTTTAGTCAACTCTCTACTGTTTATATTTCCTCCCACATTTTCTTTGTCATTTTTTTTCAATTTTTTTGCCATTTTTTGGATTATTGAGCACATTTTGTGATTTCATTTATCTTCATGCACTCTTAACAGCAATAACATTTTTTTTTTATTTTAGTGGTTACCATAGGGTTCATAGTGTACATCTTAAATTTATCACAATCTATTTTCAAGTAATAATATATGACTCCATGTAGAATATAAAAATGTTACAGTAGTATGCTTCAATTTTTCTCCTACTGGTTTTATGTTAATATTTTCACACATTTAATTTTACATGTGTTATAAGACCTACCCAACATTTTTATTATTTTAATTTAAACAATTAAGTTGAATGAAGAGAAAAAATATCATGTATTTATTGATGTAGTTATGGTTTCCAGTGCTCTTCATTCCTTTGCATGAATTTGTGTTTCATCAGATATCACTTGTCTTTTGCCTGAAGGATTTCTTTTAACGTGTCTTGTAGTGCGCATTTACAGGTGATAAATTCTTTCATCGTTTGCATGTCTGGCAATGTCTTCATTTCCTCTTTTTATACAATTTGTCTGTAACTTTTTTTTTTTTTTTCAGTACCTTAAAGTCATTGAACCGGTCTTCTTACTGGCATTGATTTTGAAGAGAAATCTGCTCTCCTGCTTCTTTTTGTGTCCTTGTGTAACATTTTGTTTTTCTCCTCTCACTGCTTGTAAGGTTTCCTCTTTATCACTGGTTTGGAAAAAAAAAAAAAAGATCATTATGTGCCTTGATGTAGTTTTCCTCATGTTTCTTGCACTTGATGTTAACTGAGTTTCTTGTACCTGGTGTTTTATAGTTTGCAGCAAATTTGAAAAAAAATAAAAATCAGCCGATATTGTTTCAATGTCTTCCATTTCTCTCCTCCCTTTTGAGGATGTGAACTACACTTCTACCCAGCTACCTGGTGTCATCCCACACACCACTGGTTCTCCTCTAATTTCTCATGATCCTTTTTTCTCTCTGTGCTTAAATTTTGATAGTTTCAATTGCTCTCATTTCAAGTTTACTTATCTTTTATTCTGCAATTTTTAATCTGCTTTTCACTCTATTCAGGGTATTTTTGCCTCACACAATGTAGTTCAGATCTTCAGAAGCTTGATTTAGTTCCTTTTTATATCTTCCATTGAATAGGATTATAAGAACTTTTTAAAAATAACATTGTGAAGATAGTACAGTGAATTCCCATATACCCACATAAGTTTCCCCTTTTATTATATTAGTGTAGTGTAATTTCTTCAACTAATGAATAAATATTGATGTTTTATAATTAACTAGATTCTATACTTTATTCAGATTTCCTTGGTTTTACCTAAAGTCTTTTTTCTATTCCAGGATCCCAATCAGGATCCCACATTACATTTAGTCATCATGCCATCATGTCTGCCTAGGTTCCTCTTGACAGTGACAGTTTGCCAGACTTTCCTTGTTTTTTATGTTCTTGAGAGTTTTGAGGAGTACAGGTCAAGTATTTTGTATAATGCCCCCAAATATAATCTACCTGATGTTTCTCTCATGCTTAGAGTAGGGTTATGTGTTTTGTGGAAGATAAAGTGTGATTTTCATAACATCATTCTAAGGGTATGCACTAGTAATATGACTTATAACTGTTGACGTTAATAATGATTATTTAGTGTAGTTAGTGCGTGTCAGGTTTCTCTACTGTAAAGTTACTCTAACATCCCACACTTGAGAGTAGGGGGAGAGTAAATGTATAAATTATTAGGAACTCTCTCTCATTTGCTTATTTACTTAATCATTTATCAGTATGGACTAACGGATATTTATTCTGTACTTTGGATTATAATCCAAGGTTTTGTTTTCTTAATTGTTCCAGATTTGTTCATTAGGAGCTCTGTCAGCTGGCTCCTTGCTCTGTGTCCCTACAACATACCTTCATCATTCTTTTTTGAGTATTTCTTTACTTTCTCTCACTACAAGATGTTCCAAGGTCATTGTTGGAGAATAAATCATGGGCCACCCCCTAAAGATATCCACATCCTAATCCCTGGAACTTGTGAAAGTTACCTTTTAGAGCAAAATAACTTTGTAGATGTGATTAAGTAAATAATTACGTGATGGGGAGATTTTCTTGATTATTTGGATGGTCCCTGAATGTAATCACTAGTGTCCTTACAAGAGGACACACTGTTTCTACATCCCTCAACTAACAGAGCAAGGAGATGTATGTGTTATATGTATATAGTAACTTGTGCATTTACAAATATCTACAAAATTTGTATGTGTAACCAGTTGTACATTTTTCAGCTGTATATGAGTTCACTTTGATGTCTGCAGCTGTAATTCATTCTAGTCGTCTCCCTTGCTCACCTGTAGCCTTCAACTCCAACAGTGAAAGTCTAGGCCCTCATCATCCATCATCCATTTACCTAATTGTTCAATTATAGCATATATAGAGCAGTATCGAAATTGCTAACGCACACCGTGGAAAACAACCAGACTGCAGTGCTTATGTACAGTTTATGTTGTTGTTAGTCTTATAGACTCCACTCACTTCCAAATTACCTAAGTTAACACCGTTTTCCCTGACTTCATTCAGCAAAGCTCTTTCATGTATTTGTCATGTAGTCAGACTATCTCGTCAGATTCTGTATTCTATTCTGGGATCCTTTAACCTCCTAAATTATTTTTTTAATAAATTTGCACACATTAAGGTTCATTCTTGTGCTATAAAGATCTGTGAGTTTTAACATATACACAGTATCATGTATGCACTATTACAATATTAAACAAAATAATTTCAATGTTCTAAAATATGCCCTGTAATTCATCTATTCAACCTTCCCTCCATCCTTCTCCCCATGACAACAATTGATCTTTTTCTCTTCCTAAATGTTGCTCTTTCCCAGAACATCATATAACTGGAATCACAGTATATAATCTTTTCAGACTGGTTTCTTTCATTTAGCTCACATAGTTAAGAGGCCTCCATGTATTATCATGGTTTGATATCTCATTCCTTTTTATTTTTTTTAGCATCTTTATTGGAGTGTAATTAACAACGTTGCGTTAGTTTCTGCTGTATAACAAAGTGAATCAGCTATATGCATACATATATCCCCATATCCCCTCCCTCTTGCATCTCCCTCCTACCCTCCCTATCCCACCCCTCTAGGTGGTCACAAAGCACAGAGCTGATCTCCCTATACTATGCAGCTGCTTCCCACTAGCTATTTTACATTTAGTAGTGTATATATGTCAGTGCTACTCTCTCACTTCATCCCAGCTTACCCTTCCCCCACCGTGTCCTCAAGGTACCACATCTTTATCCATTCATCTGTTGGTGGACATTTAGGTTGTTTCCATGTATTGGCTATTGTGAATAGTGCTGTTATGAACATAGGAGTGTATGTATCTTTTTGAATTATAGTTTTGTCTGGATGTATGCCCAGGAGTGGGATTGCTGGATCGTATGGTAATTCTACTTTTACTTTTCTGAGGAACCTCCATACACTGTTGGTGGGAGCCACTATCTCATTTCTTTTCATTGCTGAATAATATTTCCTTGTAGGGATGTACCAAGTTTGTTTACCCGTGCACATATGGAAAGTCATCTTGGTTGCTTCTAGTTTTGGGTGGTTATGAATAAAGATGCTATACATATTCACATGGAAGTTATTATGTTAATATAGATTCCAAATCAGTTGAATAAATACCTAGGAGTGTAATTACCAAGTCATATGGGAAGACTATGTCTGGCTTTGTTAGAAACTGAGAAAGTATCATTCAAAACATCTACACCATTTTGTACTCTTACCAGCAATGAGTGATAGTTCTTATTGTTCTGCATTTTTGCCAACAACTGATATTGTCAGGTTTTAGGGGGTTTTGGTTTGTTTTGGTTCAGTTTATTGCTTTTGTTTTAATTTTTAGCCATTTTTATAGACATGTGGAGGTGCCTCTGCTATTTTGAATCGCTGACCTTTTTATGACAAATGATGTTGAGCCTCTTTTCATATGTACACTTTCCATCTCTATGACTATTTGGTGAGTATCTCTTCAGATATTTTGCCCATTTATTTATTTTTTTTTTTGTCTTTCTTTTGAGTTTTGAGGATTCTTTGAATATTTTGGATACAAATTATTTAACAGAAATGTGTCTTGCAAACAGTTTACTCATCTGTAGATTGTTGTTTCATTATTTTAACAGTGTATTTTGCATAAAAACCATAAAATTTTAATAAATTGCAATTTATTAACAGTTTCTTTGATGCATGATGCTTTTTATGTTGTACCTGAAATCTTATTACCACACCAAGGTCATAAAGATTTTCTCCTAAGACTTTTTGTTCTGCAAGTTTTATAGTTTTGCAGTTTACGTGTAGGTCTATATTCCGTTATGAGTTATTTTTTTCTAAAGTGTAATGTCTTTGTCTGTGCACTCTATTTTTTTCTGCAATCAGACATCTAATTGTTCCAGGGCATTTGTCAAAAAGATTTTCCTTCCTCTATCACATTGCCTTTGCTCCTTTTGCAAAGATCCATTGACTGTGTGTGTGTGGGTCTATTTCTGGGCTTTGCATTCTGTTCTATTGATCTACATGTCTTCTTTCACAAACACATTGCTGTCTTCTTACTCTAGCTTTTATTTTGTCTTGAAATTGGATATTAAACAATTTTCAAATATGTTCTTCTTCAGTATTGTGTTAGCTATTCTAGCTATTTTACCTTTCACTATAAATTTCAGAATACGTTTGTCGATATCTACAAAATAGCTTGCTAGGATTTTGATTTTGATTGTATTCATTCTATAGTCAGTTTGGGAAGAACTGACATCCTAAAAACATTGAGTTTTGAATCCATGAATATGGACTACTCTCCATTTATTTAGATTTCCTTTATATTTTTCATGAGTATATTATAGTTTTCCACATATGGACTTTGTACATATTTTGTTGGATTTGTACCTGTTTCACTTTTTATTGATATTGTAAGTTGCATTGTTTTTCAAAGTTCAAATTCAAGTTGTTCATATCTGGTATATAGAAAAGCAATCACATTTTATACAATAATGTCATATTCTGTGGCCTTTCCTTACTTTCTTACTAGTACCAAGAGGGGTTTTGGGTTTTTTGTTGTTGTTGTTGATTGTTTGGGTTTTCCTCCATAGACAATCATGTCATCTATAAATAGAGATTTGTTTCTCTGTATATATATATATTTTTTCTTTTTCTATCTTATTATAGTATTTAAGACTTCCAGAAAAATTTTGCATAGAAGTGGTGAGAAAGAGCGTCCTTCCCTTGTTCTCCATCTGAAGGGTAAGCTTCTTATATTTCAACTTTAATTATGATGTTAACTGTAGGCTCTTTTGTAGTTATTCTTTATCAAAATGAGAAAATTCCTCTCTATTACCAGGGCACTGAGAGTTTTATCATGAATAGATGTTATTTTGTGTTGAATAATTTTTTTTGCATCCATTAATACAAACATATAATTACTCTTCTTTAGCTTGTTAATGTGTGGGGATTACATTGAAAGATTTTCAAATGTTGAATCAGCCCTGGAAATGTGAATAAATCCCAGTTGGATGTGGTGTATATTTTTAAATTAGTTTTTATATTTGATTTGCTAATATTTTGTGGAGAATTTTTGACCTCCACATCCAGGGCTGGTGCTTTCTTTTTGGAAATTTATTATTAATTTAATTTCTTAAATAGATATAGACATATTCACATGTTCATTTCTCCTTATATAAATTTCGGTAGTTTGCATCTTTCAAAGGATTTATCCATTTAATCTAAGTTATCAAATTGTTGGCACACAGTTATTTATAGTACTCTTTATTATCCTTTTAATATCCATGAGATAACACGTGACAACTAACTTTTCATTTCTGATATTTGTAATTGTCTCTTCTCTAGTTTGTGGCTGGCCTGGCCTGGATTGAGGTTATCAATTTTACCAATCTTTTCAAATAATAGGATTTTAGTTTTGCTGATTTTTTCTATTGTTTTCCAGTGTTCCATTTCAATGTTTTTTTACTTTAACTTTTATTATGTGTTTTATTCTGCTTGTTTTAGGGTTAAATTGATCTTTTTTTCCTCTAATTTCTCAAGGTGGAAACTTATATTATTTATTTTAGATCTGTATTATTTTCTAACATATGCATTTAATGCTATAGATTTCCCTCTGAGCACTGCTTTTACTGCATTCCACAAATTTGGACACTGTTTTCTGTATTAACTTTGTTTAATACATTTAAAAACAAATTTTGAGATGTTTTCTTTAATCCAAGTGTTATTTAGAAGTGTGCTGTTTAATGTTCAAAAACTCAAGGATTTTGCAGTTCTATTTCTATTATTAACTTCTAGTCTAATCTCATTGAGTTCTGAAGACATAATTTGTATGATTTCTATTCTTTTGAATTTGTCAAGGTGGAGTTTATGGACAGAATGTGGTCTATTTTGGTGAAAGTTCCATGAGAGCTTGAGAAGAATATGAATTCTGCTGTTGTGGACAGAGTATTCTATAAATGTTAATTACATCAATTTGTTGATAGTACTGCTCAGGTCAACATTGCTTTCATTAATCTATCAATTATTGTACAAAAAGAGAGGTATTGAAGTTTCCAACCATAATGATGAATTTATCTATTTATCTGTTCAGTACAATCTGTTTTTGTCTCACATGTCTTGACACTGTTGTTAGATTCACGACATAAGGATTGCTTTGTTTTGTGTTTTGTTTTGTGTTTTGTTTTGTTTTGTTTTGTTGAGAGTTGGTCCTTTTATCATTATATAATATCACTCTCTATCCCTGGTAATTTTCCTCAATTTAAAATCTACTTCATTTGAAATTAATGTAGTAACTCAAGCATTCTTATGAAATCTACTTCCCCTAAGTTGGATAGGCTCTGTTAAGTCTTTTTCTGTAGAAAGTAGGCCTTTTTTGTTTTTGAGAAAGCACTGGGATTATTTCACAAGAATCATTATTTTCTTCCCTCTGCCAGACTCATTGGGGGGTCTTTCTCAGATCTGTACCATAAACTGGTAGAATTCCTGGAGGCAAAGTCCATGAAGTTGTGTGTCCCCCCAGAACGGTAGCCTACACTCATCCTCATTAATTGGTCAAAATTACCATATTTACTTTCCTACCAGTTTATGGCTCCAGCACCTTCTGCCTCAAGTAGGAGTATCGCAGCTGTCACTCTGGATTCTCCTTTCTCTCCAGGGTTCATGGTGGTGGTTTGCCCTGAAACCTCAGTTCTCTGATGGACCCAAGGAAAGTAGCTGTATTTTAGTTTAACTTTTTTGTTTTTAAGGAATGAAGTGACAACTTCCAAATTTTTACATTTTGTGGCTAAAACCATGAATCTATAACAACTTTCTAAATATCTTGTTTGATAATTCTACTATCTTAGTTAATTCTGGGTTGGTTTTAATTGATTCAATTATCCCCTCATTATGGGTGGTATTTTCCTGATTTTTGCATATGGATATCATAGATGCATATTTTACCTTTTCTAGCTGTTGGAAATTTTTCTATCCTTACACATATGTTCTACTTTCTTTTTCCTGAGATGTACCTACATTTCTTGCAAATTATTTGATCCTTCCAGCTCTTGCTTTCAAAATTTGTTGAGCTGAACCAGAGCAATACTGAGTGTAGGGCTAATTTTTCTCCACTACAAAGGCAACAGCTCTCTTAGCTTTATGACTTTTGAATTATGAGGTTTTACAACGTGTCTGCAGGAACAGGTACTATTCCTCACCCTGTTCAGGTGTCCCACACTTTTCCTTCTAAATCTTTCATGTGGTTCTTTTCTCATCCTTGTGCAGTTTCTTCACACACAAGCACTGATAATTAACCTTCTGAGTATCTGAGGATGCCACCACCAAAATTCTCTTTCTGGATGCTCTCCCCTCTCCAGGACTCTGACATAAAAATTCTATCTGTCTTATATTTCCTAGAATTTCAGGTCCATCTGCTGAACTCAGGGAGTCCACCTGGTTCCTGCTGGGTTCCCTCTCACTTTACTGTGGTCTGGAAATCTTCTAAAGTATTTGCTGGGCCAATTATAGGACCCACCTTGTTTGTTTTCCAGCTCTCAGGATTCACTGTTCTTTGTTGCCTGTTGTCCTGTGTCTTGAAAACCAGTGTTTTATATACTTTGTCCATTTTTTATTGTTTTGGGAGAAGGAAAATGAATTCTCTGTTACTCCATCTTGGGTGGAAGCATAAGTTCCCATTTGTATGAATTTTGATCTAATTTTGAATGTTACATAGAAGTCCCCTTTACTTGTAACTTAAGAATAAATACTAAGGGAGAAGAAAATTTTGTCTGTTCTGTTCCTGATTCTTAGCATTGAAACAGTGGTGCTCAAGAAAGATTTGCTGAATAAATTCAGTGTTTGAAGTTGGTGATGGCTTAGCAATGCTCCAATACAACTCTTTAAGGCCATTATGCAAAATGTGATCAATTCTATACATCCTAACTTGATGGTGAGCAGGTTACTTACACTAAATAAATAGTTAAAGGAAAGCTGAATAATTATATAGAAGCAATTTCACAGCCTGAATTCAGCACTTATGCTATGGTTGGCCTGAGAAAGAGAACGACACACACACACATACACAGAGCGAGAGGGGGGGAGGTGTCATCCCTCTGGACGTGTTACTGGACATGTCTCTCAGCCACATTTCTAAGGAAGGCAGATGCTCAGTGTTATTCTCCTTAACTTTTCCTTTCCACTATTATCTGTTCCATAAAACTCTACGTAAGGAAATGTCCAAATATTTTATGTTTTTCTTCATGAATCTTACCCTTAAGTGTGATCAGCTGTCAGAGATGCCTGCCTGGTACCTGTTTAAGTTGGACTCCATGTTAATTGTTTTTTGCAATGAATTGTGTCCCCTCAAAAATAATACTTTGAAGCTCTAGCCCCTTATGTGATAGTATTTGGATATGGGGCCTTTGGAAAGTGATTACGTTTAGATGAGGTCGTTAGGATGGATCCCATGAGGGATTGGTGCCCTCATAAGATGAGACAGCAGAGACCTGGATGTTCCTCTTGACCACTTGAGGGCACAGTGAGAAGGTGGCCATCTGCAAGCCAGGAAGAAAGCTATCACCAGAATCCAACTATGTTGGCATCCTGATCTCGGACTTCCAGCCTCTGAAACCAGGAGAAAGTAAATTTCTGTTGTGTAGTCTGCCCAGTCTGCAGCATTTAGTTATGGCAGCCCACGCCAACCAATACTCTTACTTTCACAACCCTTGTACATTGTGCTTCCACTGTAAAAAAATAAGACCACTTCCTCAATTAATTTGCATTCTATTGGAGGAGGCAGTCCTTTTCCAGATTACTCAAAGGAGCACCAGAAATGGTGAATTACCACACTCTTGGGAGTGGCCCCTCTGAGGTGTCCTCCTGATTCAGCAGGAAACAGGGTAAAGGGAGGCACTGTCTTTAGACTTGTCTCCAGAAGGATGCTTGTCGGTACCATACACAGTGTGGACTTGGGACCTGAGGAGCGGCAAGCTGGATAAAGCAGCCATCTTTCAATTCGATCTCCAGTAGCACAGATAGTTTTAAAGCATGAAGTGTGGTGCATGGCTAGGAACAGCTGGATGCTTTGCTCTGTAGTGAACCTCCTCACTGTGGACAGTGGTGACCCTGAAACCACCAAATCATGACTGTCTCATCATTCCTTCCTTTTCCACTTCTTATCCCTGGGAACATGGATTTGCCTTCAACAGGTCCTGATATACGCACCTCTTCTTTGCCCGCTGGCACTCTGTTTTCTAAAAATATCTATAGTTCCTCGACTTCATCTTCCTCCACCCAAGATCCATCTCACATGTAAGGTTAAATGCTCTTCAAAAACTCACAGCCGTGGTGTTTTAATTTCCAAGTTACAATTCTTTCAACATTATCATAGATAAATACTACTTCTAAAAATGCCATTAAATATTGATTCATTTACTTGACTGAGAAAACTTCCCTGCCCACATGTTAATTCTAAAGAGGTTTTTTTCCTACAAAGCCTAATGTTAACAAGCAAACAAATTAACGAGTAAGCATCTCAGTTTCTGTGGAAGAGAACGCAGGAGTAAACAGTGTCCCTCCCCAGTCTGAGACTGGTCACTGGCCCAAGGCTTGGTCTTCCTTTTTGTGATGAAAGTGGAAAGAGACGGCCAGGGCAGTGCCATCCCTGTGTATGCGGGTTGAGGTGGGAAGGGTTTTAGAGAAAACTCCACTGCAAACAAAGCACATATTAAGGTCTAAATAAATCATTCCACTGAGTTTTAGGACGTCTGGTAATAACATAGCATTGGAAGTGGTTTAATAAACTTGGTGGCAGAGAAACTACCCTCTTTGAATTTCTGTGTCTCTGCTTATATCATTATTTTCCTTACAGTTTTTAACAATATGATAATATTTCCATTTTACTCCTACTGAGATGCAGGCATGACTGAAACATGCCCCTTACCTTGATGCCATTAATTTGTGTGTGCAGGGAGACAGATGGACAAAAGTCACACTAAACTGGCAGTATGAACTAACTGTTGGTCTAATCACTATGTAGCAGAGAGGAAGGCAGAGTCAGGAAAAACTTCGCAAAGAAGAGATTGGGCAGGGTCTCAAAAGGTGCTCCATTTGGAGAAGAAAGTGAGGGTCTTCCACGCAGAGGAAGCAGCAGGCACAGCACCACGAGATCTGAAAGAGAACTCCTGGAAAGGCATGTGATCAGACCCTAGATTCTGCCTGGAACAGTGATGGAAGAGAGTCTGGAGAGAGCACTCAAAGATCCAGGGACTGTTAAATTGGATTTTATTTAGTGGTTCATTGGGTTTGCAAACAATCTTTTTTTCTTCTTTTTTGTTAAACTATGAGGCCTTATTTTGACTTGGTTTTTATTTTTTAGAGCGGTTTTAGTTGCACAGCCAAATCAAGAGGAACGTACATATTCTGCATGTACCTCCTGCCCCAGTACATGCACCACATCCCCCATTATCAACATCCTCCACTAGACGGTACATTAGTTACAATCAATGATCCTACATGGACACTTGATTGTCACCCAAAGTCCACTGTTTACAATACTGTTCTCTCTTGGCTTTGTACATTATTTGAGTTTGGACAAATGTGTTATGAGATATATCTATCATTGTTGTATCACATAGGGTATTTTCACTGCCTAAAAAGCCTCTGCTCTGCCCATAGATTTCTCCCACACTGCTCTACCCCTGACAATCCCTGATCTTTTTACTATCTCCATAGTTTTGCCTTTTTAAGAATGTCATACAGTTGGAATTATCTAGGATGCATCCTTTACAGATTGGCTTCTTTCACTTAGTGATACACATTTAAGTTTCCTCCATGACTTTTCATGGCTTGATAACTCACTTCTTTTTTAACACTCAATAGTATTCCATTGTTTGAATGTACCATAGTTTATGCATTCACCTACTGAAGGACATCATGGTTGCTTCCAAGTTTTGGCAGTTATGAATAAAGTTATGAATAAAGTAACATCTCTGTGAAGGTTTTTGTGTGGACATAAGTTTTCAACTCCTTTGCATAAATACCAAAGAGTATGATTGATGGATTGTATGGTAAGAATATGTTTAGTTTTATAAGAAACTGCTAGACTGTTGTCCAAAGTGTCTGTACCATTTTGCATCCCCTCCAGCAATAAATGAAAGTTCCTGTTGCTTCACATCTCTGCCAGAATTTGTTGTTGTCAGTGTTCTGGAATTTGGCCATTCTAATAGGTATACAGTGCTATCTCACTGTTTAATTTTTAATGTTTGTATTTCCAAGATGACATACAATATGGAGAATAATTTTGTATGCTTATTTCCATCTGTGTATCTTCTTTGACGAGGTGTCTGTTAAGGTCTTTGGCCCATTTTTAAGTCAGGTTGTTTGTATTCTTATTGTTGAGTTTTCCGTTTTCTTTGTACATTTTACATAATAGTCCTTTATCAGAAGTGTCCTTGCAAATATTTTCTCCCAGTCTGTGGCATATCTTTTCATTCTCTTGACGTTGTCTTTCCCAGAGCAGAAGTTTGTAATTTTAATAAACTTTAATAAAGTCCAGGTTATCAACTATTTCCTTCATCGATCATGACTGAGTTGTATCTAGAAAACCATGACCATATCCAAGGTCATCTAAGTGTCACCTATGTTAACTTTTAGGAGTGTTATAGTTTTGCATTTTATATCTAAGTCTATGATTTATTTTGTGTTAATTTTTGTGAAGGGTGTAAGGTCTGTGTCTCTAGATTCATTTTTTTTCAAGTGGATGTACAGTTGTTCCAGCATCACTTGTTGAAAGACTATCTTTGCTCCATCAGTGGGGCCTTCGTTCAAGTAAACACTACAAGATTCCACGAGAAACCATGTAGCAGATTTGAGGTTAGGACACTTTCCATGTGGCTCTAGATGCTCCCCAAGTATTCTCTCCTCAAGGAAGGTCCAAGGCCATGCCTGAAAGACCTAACTTACAGACCCCTTTGGAATGTTACTGCTGTAGGTAACACAGAGCCCTTCAGGGATTTTAAACAAGGTATTGACAAGATGATCATGTTTTCCAGGTTAAAAAATGAGGGTCCGGGTGAGACTGGTAAGTAAACCAGGGAAAAATGGTGATAAAGAGAAAAGAAAGGAGAGGGGCTGGGAGACAGTTCTGAGGCCACATTGACTGAAACAATTGAAATCTGCAGTTTTTTGCTTGAAACGGAAATGCCATTAATTAATAAGTACTCATGTGGAGGAGCAGGTTGGGTTTAGAAAGGTGGGTGATGAGATGCTGATGGGTGATCAAGGCAGGGATGCCCAGTGGGAAATCCAGCCAAGGGAGGGCGTGCTGGTGGGGGATGCTCAGTCTGTGCGTCCGAATGGTACTCAGGGAAGAGCAAGAAGAGGATTGGGGTGAGGTCTGAAGTTGGGACATTAGAAATTCAGGAAGGAAACCCCTTCCTCCAGTGAACGGCTCAATGAGTTCATGCTTCCTCTGCAAAATGGTGCTTGCATGGGAGCTGGACGGCATACTTGAACTAGTTGAAAGTCCATGACCAGCACACTGTCTCCTTCATCTCCATACCACACAGATGGGCTTGAGAAACAAGTCAAAAAGGAAATACTGAACTCCCTGACCCTAATACTGAACTCCACAGCCCCACTTGATGTACCCAGTAGGTACTGTGTATTGTCTCCTTGGCTTCTCCCCCTTGGGGTTTGAATTTTAGGTGCAATAGAAAGCAGTGTTTGTTACACTTTCAAAACTAAAGTATTGGTTTTCTCCTGGTTTTCACCGACCAGATCTTGGGTCATCAATTTACACTGTCTGCTTGGAGGTACTGATGTCCTTCTGGATTTTCATTCCACACATGGTGTTCATGACTCATGGACTCCCAGTGTCACAGGTTTCCACTGGGAACCTTGACAAATAAATCTCTTTGTTAAGCACAGTTCTGTGCTTAATAATATTTCCATTTCAGGAAAAGAAACCACAGTTTTGTTGTTGTTGTTTTGTTCTGCAACGGAGCTGTGGAGCATATTCACGGTGCAACAAAGAAGCAATAATTGTTTTATATCTGACACAGGTTTCTAAGCTCACCTAAAATACCTAGCTGCTAGTTGCACCAGTGAATGTGCAAATTAAGGCTAAACACAAACTCATAGATGTCTGAACTCCCGAGAAGAAGCTTAATTTTAAAAAACAGGTGTAGGAAAAAAATGAACTTTTTATAAAGGAAAAGTTAATTTTATTTGATTCTTTAAATGAAAGGCATCAAAACAAATAATCAGATTCCTCCCAGGGAAAACTAGGAAAGATGTTGTGATCTACAATGGTTCTGAATGGATTTTACCTTAAAATTGCTGAGAAAAAAATAGAAAAATAAGTCTACTATAGGAAATGTAAATATGATGAATTAGCAAAGTCGTTTCTTTTTTTTCCTTTTTTTTTTAAAGATTTGATGAAAGTTCATAATAATGCAATTGACAAGGAAATTTAGTTATTTCTGAGATATACATTTTAAAGTAATAACTAGAATTATGACATAACATTATACCAGAACATATAAGATATTTAGAAATTTCATGTAATGTCTGAAACATTTATATTAACATATTTCCATACAAATAACCTAAAAAAAGTTTAGCATTAGTTGTTTTGTTTGTTTGTTTGTTTGTTTTTTACACTGCAGGTTCTTATTAGTCAACAATTTTATACACATCAGTGTATACATGTCAATCCCAATCGCCCAATTCGGCACACCACCATGCCCGGCCCCCCATGGCTTTTCCCCCTTGGTGTCCATACATTTGTTCTCTACATCTGTGTCTCAACTTCTGCTCTGCAAACCAGCTCATCCATACCATTTTTCTAGGTTCCACATACATGCGTTAATATACGATATTTGTTTTTCTCTTTCTGACTTACTTCACTCTGTATGACAGTCTCTAGATCCGTCCACGTCTCAACAAATGACTCAATTTCATTCCTTTTTATGGCTGAGTAATATTCCATTGTACGTATGTACCACAACTTCTTTATCCATTAGTCTGTTGATGGGCATATAGGTTGCTTCCATGACCTGGCTATTGTAAATAGTGCTGCAATGAACATTGGGGTGCATGTGTCTTTTTGAATTACGGTTTTCTCTGGGTATATGCCCAGTAGTGGGATTGCTGGATCATATTGTAATTCTACTTTCAGTTTTTTAAGGAACCTCCATACTGTTCTCCATAGTGGCTGTATCAATTTACATTCCCACCAACAGTGCAAGAGGGTTCCCTTTTCTCCGCACCCTCTCCAGCATTTGTTGTTTGTAGATTTTATGATGATGGCCATTCTGACTGGTGTGAGGTGATACCTCATTGTAGTTTTGATTTGCATTTCTCTAATGATTAGTGATGTTGAGCATCCTTTCATGTGCTTCTTGGCCATCTGTTTGTCTTCTTTGGAGAAATGTCTATTTAGGTCTTCTGCCCATTTTTGGATTGGGTTGTTTGCTTCTTTAATACTGAGCTACATGAGCTGTTTATATATTTTGGAGATAAATCCTTTGTCCATTGATTCGTTTGCAAATATTTTCTCCCATTCTGAGTGTTGTCTTTTCATCTTGTTTATGGTTTCCTTTGCTGTGCAAAAGCTTTTAAGTTTCATTAGGTCCCATTTGTTTATTTTTGTTTTTATTTCCATTACTCTAGGAGGTGGATCAAAAAAAATCTTGCTGTGATTTATGTCAAAGAGTGTTCTTCCTATGTTTTCCTCCAAGAGTTTTATAGTGTCCAGTCTTACATTTAGGTCTCAAATCCATTTTGAGTTTATTTCTGTGTATGGTGTTAGGGAGTGTTCTAATTTCATTCTTTTACATGTAGCTGTCCAGTTTTCCCAGCACCACTTACTGAAGAGACTGTCTGTTCTCCATTGTATATCTCTGCCTCCTTTGTCATAGATTAGTTGACTATAGGTGCGTGGGTTTATCTCTGGGCTTTCTATCTTGTTCCATTGATCTATATTTCTATTTTTGTGCCAGTACCATATTGTCTTGATTACTGTAGCTTTGTAGTATACTGCAAAGTCGTTTCTTTACATTTCCCATATCCCAGAATCTGTGGCATCCCACACTTTGACTGCCACAGTTGATGCCAATAGTGGAAAACAAAGGCTTTGCTTTATTAACTGAAGAAATTGCTATACTGGAAAATCAATGGTCACAAAGCAACTGAAGTTCACAAATAGCTTTCACTGGAGACTTAAACAGAGGTATGTTCTGTGAGTTTTGCCATTCATAAAATAAAGCCCATTTTGTTTATAGTGTTGTTTTTCTTCTCTTTCCTTTTTTAAGTATTGTAAAAATTGTGTATAAAATAGACCTGGATTCCACAGCTGAAGATCCACCGTTTTCCAAGAGCAAAACCCAATGTGTGGACAGCACCCAAAACCCCAAGCTTTGGAAAACATTTTCCTTTCCTTTTCTTGTCAAAGCAGAATGGTTACAGCCTGACCTTCCAGCCACTTCCTCCTTCTGGTTCCTTTTCACCTTCCTGCCAAACAATCTGGCTTTTAGCACAGACACTGTCTCCCCACTCTCTCCCCCATGTGTGTACACTCTTCACCAACTACTTCAAAAAGCATGTTTTAGGCGATGCCGTATGACTTAGCCCACATTTTAGTATATTATCGGTAACTAGGGTAATCATATAATTTACCATCAAAACAGGACACGTTTGAGAGTGAATGGTGCTGATATTAATGTTTTTCCAGGACAACATACACATTCTAAATGTTGATAACAAAATCTATGACCAGATTGAAAGTTCTTTACATTTAAGGACTTTGAATAGCAAGTCTCTTAGCTTCTACACATTCACACTGCACTGTGTACTTGTATGAAATGTAGCACAGAGTAAATGCTTAATTTGATTCATTATTGCAATGCCCTGCACACTAGGAACCACAAACACATGCCAGATGATGTCAAAGCATCCTGTTCAGCTGACAGGATTAGCAAACAGGGCTAGCAGGAATGGGTTAGTAGCAAATAGCAAGTGGATCATACAAATTTAATTCTTTACTTGATTCCAGCGTAATTTCCCCATCAGCAGCAGAGGGTGTAGAAGAAAAACCTCTCACTCAACAGTTCATGCTCCTCCTGTCTCAGTATTGATATTAATGCCAACAAAATTAGTAATCTGACAATTAGTTCCCCACTTACCTGAGAAGACATGAAAGGGAAAAATAAAGTGTTTTAACTGGATTATAATGTGGCTCTGACAAGTCAGGATCCTGTCATGTTATAGCCTTCCAACTTTAACATTTTCATGTCTGCTTGGCAGGCTATTAAAATAAATGAGGGTGCATTGGACTGCTGTTCTTTCCTCTAATGGGAGTTGAGGAATTTGCAAGCCACCAGTGTAAATTGACCGATCTCAGAGACTGAAAGGATTTAGCTAAAGTGGACAATTAGGATCATTTCTGCACAGCTGAGTGAAATATTCCTTGTTATTTTAATAATTCAGGCCCAGGGTAATTTTCGGAGGCTGAGTTTGTCAAGATAATGTGCCTGTGCTTGTCTGCTTGTCATTTTTAACTCAATCCCACATGTTACAGGTGCAGTCTAGCTTACAAAACAGGAAAATCATTCACTGGAGAATTTGCCTATGGAATACAGATACACCGAATTGAGGGAAAGCCGACCAAGAGATTGACAGGGAGCTGCAGTGTGAATGCCTCATGATGGTTTAAAGTCTGGCTGATAGATGCTGCGTTGCTTTGTTGATACAGTTAGGAGTGTTATTGGACAATATGCATATTGCAAGTGTGGACCATGTACAGTGCCATTTAGCTGGTGTAGCCTACACTGTTTTGGTTAAGAAATGTGTGAAGGCTGGGTATTCCCTCGTAGACGCAAATGCTCGCATGCAGCTCAGTTTTATCTCAAAGACTGATAGAATAATATCTTTAACTTTTGGTAGCAAGACACATTTAGAGAATTATACATGAGTTGAAGATAGAGAAATTCTGATACTAGAGAGATCATCAGTGCATTTCTGCAAGTAGAAGCTTGTTTGGCCAGATGATGTGGTCCCAACAGATTAGAACATCACTCATGATTACAATGATTGGTATAAAACCAAAAGTGACCACTTCTGTGTGTGGGTCTAGCGCTAGATAGAAACAGTCATATTAATTTGAAATCAAGAAGTATTAAAATAAAATTCTGATTGAAGGTCCACACTTGCCAGCCCTGCACTCAGGACACTTTGAGCTGTTTATTGGGTGATGGGTGACCTTAGTTAAGGAGTGTTCACACTGCAGTCTCCACAGGCCCTCTACACAACTTCATTGCAGCAGCTCAGTTTCTATCTGGTTCATTTTTCAAACTTCCATGCAATAAGTTATTAGATAGAATTTACCCTAAAATTGATATTTACTAGAAATATCAACAACAAGAGTATTAAAATCATTGTTTTGTAAGAAAAGATTTTGCAATGCCACTTAACCTAAGAATGAAAACACAGCCAGTATTATTGGCCAAATATTCCTTAGCATGAAATATTTTATCATAGTAATGTGTCTCTGTATCTACCTAAGGAGGTTTTTCAATACAATTTTAAAAAGATGTGAGAATACAACCTAATACAGTGTAATATAAGGTGGGGAGGTTTAAAACAAATGAGTCATGTCAAACAATTGTGTTGCACAAAACAATCCCAACAATTCCATCTATTTCAATGTCGTTTTAATGTCAATAGTCTTTGCCCATGAACTCTGATGGAGGATGGTCTAGTGCATCAGAGAGCCCATAGATTACTTTTCCCCTAAATCAAATCTCCTTTTAACTTTGGCAAATTTTAAACCCTCAAGTTGTAGTTTTACTGTGTCATCCAGTATGAACCATACGGTCCAATAGGGCAGAGGAAATTTCCACTTGGGTCTCACCACGCATTACAGGTCAGCTGAGGAGCTGAAGCTGGAAGAGAAACCATGTTTCCAGTGGTGTTTTTTAATCATCTCCATTGTAGATTTTCTAACCAAGTTAGTGAAATGTGGGAAAGCTCATTCTAGTAAGTGGAATGATGGAGGAGTTACACATACAGAACCATGAACAAACAAGCAAGCGGACAAAGGCTACCCAGAGCACACCTGACAGTGTTCCACATTTCACACCATCCCTGGAACTGCCCTGTGTCTCAGACCCCAGCGGCTGCCTCACTGCCCACGACCCAGGGCCACATTGTTTATTGCCTTGTCACAAGACTTGCTGATTTCTGTGTGAGCCAGGTAGAAGCAAAAACTTAGTGAGCAAACTTAACAAGCTTGCTTTTCATTCAGAACCTGGGCAGACTGAATGGATCCCCTGGGTAATCTCTTCCAAGCAGTGGCTCTACATGTGCAAATCTCCCCATGGTGCAGCTGTGTCCTCTCAGGCTGTATCTCTTCTAATCTGTGAACAGGGGGCAGAGAGTGAGCTGAAGCCACCCACGGCCCCAAACTGACTGAAAGGATGTCTGGGAAACAAAGCATCCCTGCGGGTCCAGGAGGTTCGTGAACATCTAACTAGTATCTGTCATACGGGTCAGCAAGGTGAAAAACAATGACATTTCAGAACTGAACACAAGCCATGGTGGTAAAGAGGGAAATCAACAAGAACACAGAGCTATGTATTAAAGGGTACACAATGCATACAGACAACGCATGTGGCGACTCCTGCCACCTCACCCATGTGAACCTTCAACCAATTGTCCAGTAGGTATCCTTACAGACAGTCTGGAGGCAGCATCATTTAAAACATAGATTTACTTCAGCCATTCTTTTCAGCTGTTTCCTCACTAGCCAAACTACTACAGCTGACTTTATTGTTATATATTTTTCCACTTCATTGTTTTCTATTGGAGCAGGGCTTGGCATGTCAGCCACCTAATATATATTATGTCTTTGGGTTACCACAGCTCCTAGCATCTGGGTAAGACCATTAGTGTAATAGATGCTCAAGATTAGAGGGTATTAGTTTAGAGAATTAGACTGTAGTCGCTGATCAATAAATGAGTAAAATGAATTACAATTGATTAGCAAGAGTTTTACACAAGCACCTCCACAAGCTTAATAACTGAAACTTGCAACTCAACTTTACACTTGGCCAAGTATGACACAGGTGGCAGGCCCTATGGAACTAAGTATGTTTTGCAGATGTTCCCAGATTGAATAAAATCACTACAATTATAGTTAATCAATGTTGTGATTATTTATGTTATGACTCTCTCTTCAATGAAACAAATCCCCACAGGGAGAGTCTTCACTTTTTAATCTGATGGAGAGAACCAAGTATCCCTCCTGATTTGAAAATCCAGAGTAAATTGGATCCAACACTGTCTATGCTCACCTGTCCAGGAAGGTGGGTTGGCATTTCAGTGAGAAGAAGGAAATTAAAGAACCCGTCCATGGTCACCAATCATTTTAGAACCTAACCTAATTGTCTCACATTGGTCTCTTTTTGTCTCTGGTGTCCCCAGAATGACACTGGTTTATGAGTGAGAAATGCAGTGTCTTACACAACATAATCTCTCTCTTTTAAAAATTTATTTTATTGAAGTATAGTTGATTTACAATGTTGTGTTAATTTCTGCTGTACAGCAAAATGATTCAGTTATACGTCCATATATGGTCTTTTTCGTATTATTTTCCATTGTGGTTTATCACAGGATATTGAACATAGTTCCCTGTGCTATGCAGTAGGACCTTGCCTTTTATCCATCCTGTATATAATAGTTTGTATCTGCTAATCCCAAACTCCCCATCCATCCTTCCCCACAGAAAAATTATTTTTAACTTTGTTCCAAATGACACTTCATATTAAGATCTTCGAAGGAACTTTAATAGTTTACCATCTAATTTTTTTTTCTTTACAGAGTCACCATTAAGTTAGGCAGGCTTTTCCTCTTCACACTACACTGACACAAAGGTAGAAAAAATATTATAAACAACAAGATGGCTTAGGGATTGAGGGCCATGTTAATCAATTTTCTCCTCTTGTTTGAGTTTGCAGTCTTCACTTTGTGTCGATTTAAGGGAGGAATCTTGGTACACAAGGCAAATACTTAACAGAACACAATTTATTCAGAATGGCTTTCAAAGCAGGTTCAGAATATTTGCCTGAATGATCACTCAAACTAAAATACAGAGGAGCTTAAATCGTTTCTCTACTGATTACTAACTTAATTCTAGATTTTTCATATAAATTTTAATTAACATTGTATCTGGTATGACTTAGTTGTGTATCTAGATTCTCATGCATTGCATATCTTATTTAAAACTTAAGCTTGCAGGTTGTAAAACAGAATTCTCACCCCTCTGGCATGCACAGTCAACCTTGCTGCCTCAACCAGCAGCTTTTCAGCCACTGTCCTTATTGGAGCTGTTCAAATACACACGCGATAAGCACTCATGTCCACTTAACCCTCGAAGCCAAAACAGAAATCCATGAACATAATGGTGCCCTCTGACTCTCAGGTAAATTAGTTTAGATGTGATAACAGTAAAGCCTTTGGACAGGCAGTGGAGGTATTTTCCTCTCTTATCCTTCAATCCCTTAAAAATACCAATTGTTCTCATTGACTCTTTCTTCTGGGCACAAAGTACTATGTGGTGAGTCGTAGGCATGCAAAGACAAAGAAAAGCGTCATCTCTGTGCTCAGTTTATGAGTAAATTATAACATTTATGAAGAAGGGAATGTCTCCTTTCCGACAAGAGCAGAAGTACTTCAAGAAGATGATGTTGTTTGATCTGGGTTCTGCAGCATGTGTAGGATTTAGCCAGAAAGAATTGGAGGTGGGATGGAGATAGGAAGGAAACCTGGGGCCATGTTTGGGGACACACATACCATATGACTTTACCTGAATGATTACAGAGGAGAACTGGATGTCATTTATGAAAACTTAATGGAGGAATAACCATGGAGAGCATTGATGACAAGGATAAGAGCTTTAGAATTATCTGGTAGGCAGAAAGCTGCTGTTACATGTTTCTGAGCAAGAAAAATATAAGTATAGGCATTTTTTAGAAATTTTATTGCTCAAAAATCCCCTGGGCTATAAGTGAAGGGAAGGGGGAATGTGGGCAACTTGGAAAGCAGTCCTATTATCAATGTTACCATTATTATTATTGTTAGAACTCATGGAATGAGTGTTTCCAGTGGTTTGGGAAAAGTAACAACACGTGAAAATGAATCAACCAAGGAAACAAATCCATCAGGCCTCAGTGATAAGGAGCAGGACCTGGGTATGGGTCGGGAGTTGGCTGCGCCCCACTGACCTGAGCTCTGACTATTCTTGCAAGTACAAGGAATCATTGTATAATTTCACTCACTTTAGCAGACATTTTATGTCTAAAACGTAGGGTAGAGAAAAGTAAGAACAAAGATATATGGAGACTAATAGAGATGGACTGCTCCTAGTGCCCAGCGAGTGAGTCATAGTGATGGACTGTGAAATCTCTGCCTGCAATGCCTGGAGTGTCCTTTGTATGCACTGTGGGTGTACTGTACTCTGGGTGCATCACCTCTGCGGTGTACTGTGCTCTGGGTGCATCACCTCTGTGGGTGTACTGTGCTCTGGGTGCAGCACCTCTGTGGTTGTACTGTGCTCTGGGTGCAGCACCCCTGTGGGTATACAGTCGCGTTCCTAGTGGGCAGGTAGTGACACTGCAGACAGGAGCCTGGTTTGGCTCCGAGGATGTCTGGCTGCACAGACATCTTCACGTGCACAGCCCCTGGTCCCCCTGCTCTGCCGCCGGCACCTTGTCACAGTGACTTCTGCTTCCCTTAGCCCAAATCTTTCATGCTAATACTGAATAGGTAATTTAGTAGCAGAATAATTTTGAAGTGAAAAGTATAGAGCAAGAAAAAATGTGCCTTTTATTATTTTTAAAATACTGACAAGAGTGTCTGTATCGCGAGCCATCGGGAAATCTCAACTAATACATCAAAACCTCGGAGGTACGGATACCTCAGAAATGTCACCTTCTTCATGGGGATCCTGTCTTGTCAACTGGTCAGAAGGTTTCAGTGTTTAAACAACCTCGCAGCTAATCTGACATTGATATAAAACCTGCCATTTACATGAAAATGCCAGCCCTCACCCAGGACCTGATGTGGCTTCTCCGTGAGGGTAGCAGCCTGTGCATAACTTGAAGATATGGAAAGAGTAGCATGTGTGTGCTTTATGTAAAGTAGCTATAATATAGAGGGGGAGTTGATGGAGGGGTTAAAATGATAATATGTGACTAAATAGCCAAAGTTGTATTAAAAAGTCAATCTTTAGGTGACCAGTAAGGGTCCTTGAACAAAGAAAAAGTAACCCTCCAATGACTGATAACGACCATAATATACAGCTCTCCTTGCCCCTTTTATTTTATTTTTTTTAGCCATGCACTGCGGCATGTGGGATCTTAGTTCCCCAACCAGGGAACGAACCCATGTGCCCTGCATTGGGAACGCAGAATCTTAACCACTGGACTGCCAGGGAAGTTCCTTTCTTGGCCCCTTTAAGTCTATTAGCAGTGAAGGGATCTATGCAGAGGTGGGGAAGCTGAAGGAGCTAAAGCTGGATGTCTCTCCCACCTTTACCCTCTCATAAAGGCATTTGCTCATAAAACCCATGGGCTCCTAGGCTGCTGTCTTCATTAAGGTGGAAAATAAGATAAAAAGAGGGAATGACAATAAAAATTGGGAAATAGAAACCCCCTGAGTAGCTTATCATGGATCACAGTGTATGTGTTGGACGTCAGAGTCAGGGACAGAACGCTGGCTCTGAGAACACATCTTAGCAAACAAGGGCCAGGCCTGAATCGCCTAGAATAAGCCCGATTTTGGTACACAGGTTATTCTCATGGCCGCCATCTTCATGTGTGCATTCTGTGAAATCTTAAGCTTTAATAATAGTAATCTTCCAGCTTTCTTTTCCACAAGTCCTGACCCTTCTTCAATTCATTCAGGCCTGGAGAAGAATTAGACTGTTAGGGAAGAAATGCGAAGAGGTTTTACCAGGTAAAACTGCTTTATTTTTGTTTTCTTTCAAACTGGCTCTTGAGAATGAGAAGAGAGGGGCTTCAGGAGAGCAGGATAAAGTGAATAGGGGGCACGGCCAGAGCCAGAGCAGGGTGGGAAAGGGGTCGGTGTGGATGAGATTCCGGAAGGATGGAGGGCAGAGGGGCTGTGGGGAGGCACAGAAGGGAGCTCTGACCCTGCTCCTGAGAGTGAAGGAGGGGCCGACGCTGAGTCATGTCCACACCCAGGTGCTTTGACAGGTGGTCTAGAGTCAGAGATCACGCCCGCTGTCCAGGTGCCTGGGCTCGGCTTCTCAACACCATCATGATGGGCATCCGTCATCCACCAGGGGCCTCCATGCCTGGGGACTTTACAAACTGTCCCCTGTAGACACTTCTTCGTGAACAGACCCAGGTATTTGTAGGGTCCCCCGTTCCCTCCCACATACACCACAAAGCTGGAATAATAAAGGGAAGATCAACAGGCTAGGTTGCAGTGTTCATAGTGCTTCATAACAAAGGAGTCTTTATTGTCTTCTGCTGATAATGATAATCCCCAGTTTAGAGTTTACAGAGTATAACATGCATTCAAACTCATTTAAATGTTTTAACAATACAGTTATTACTCCTATTCCACAGCGGCAGAAACTGAGGTTCAGAGACTGAGGGACTCAGTCAGTTGTGAGCTTCTTTGATTTCTCTGAGTATAAGAAAATATTATTGAAAATGGGGAAATTGGTGGGGGCTAAAATACATACAGAGACTTCTGGGGAAGAAGTCAGGAGTGGGCATGGGGGTCAGCAAAGTTGATTAGTGAGTCAAGATGGAGCACCACCCTAAGAGACAGGTCGCTTACCTGAGACAGAAGCTCCTGGAGTCCTGAGACTAGATGGCAATAGGAACTTCATATCTCCAGCACAATTGGATAAGAATGGCCAACAGGGCTCAGAGCAGGTGCAACTCCAAGCTCTCTCATTCTGTCAAATGCCTCCATGGTCAGCCTCTGAGCAGACAGCAGATGGAACAGAGGAAGGTCAGGAGGGGAAAGGACCACCACTGCAGATGTGGTGCTCAGTTTCACGGGCCTCAGAACAGCGGCATACCTGAAGGACCTTACATTGGTCCATTGCATGGATGACATGGTACAAAGGGCAGTGAACAAGAGATGCCTGTTATGCTGGAGACTTTGGTAATGCACATGCATTCCAGAGTGTGAGAAATAGACTCTGGAGATTTAGGGAGATGCCACTTTGATAAAATTTAAGGGGTCCAATGGGCAGAGGTATGCCAGGATAGCCCCTCCAAAGTAATAGAAAATGACGTTATCTTCCATTTCCTATTACAAAGAAGAACGATGAATGGCAAACCCTTATACTGGGTGACATAGAAGGTTGACAGCTTTGAGTGGTGCCCAGATCAGAAATGGTATCTTTAGAAGGTCAGGCTTCAGACCAAGCAGTCCTTCCTTTTGGACCCTATGATACAGCAGATACTATGAATTAGAGGCATCAGCAGTGGGGAAAAATGAAGGCGAAGTTTATGGAAAGTCCCACTGGAAGACTCACAATATATGGACAGGAGGTTCCAGAGCAAAGCTACAGCATCGCAATAGTGAATGATATGCCTCTTGAGAAAGAGTTCCTAATATGTTACTGGGCTCTGGTAGATAGAACATTTGAACATGGGACAGAGAGACCAGAAATCCAGCCTGCACCTTATGAACAGCGTTCTGTCACCTCCACCAAGTCACAAAACGATATAGATGTTGTAACAATCTGTTGTAAGATGGGAACAGAACATCCATGATCAAGCAAAGCAAGACCAGAGGGCACAAGGGAGCTGCATGACCAGGTAGCCCAGAACCAACTACCACCCACTATGACTGCAGCATCACCCGTCCCCAACTCCTTCTTACAACCCTAGAGGTGGTCTCATATGATCAGATGAAGGATAGGCTGGCTCGGTATATGGATGCAAGCTGAAAATGAATGGCAGCTCCACTACTGACGTTCTGGGATGTCCATAACAGCCAGCAGAGAAAGAAACTCTTCCCAGTGGGCATAACTGGTCATGATGATGTACCTGGCCATCCACTTTGTGTGGAAAGAGAAGTGGACCAATGTGAGAATATACACGATATTTCTAGACAATTGCCAATGGTCTGGCCAGTTGGATAGGGACCTGAAAAAAAAAAAAAAAGACTGGATTAATACAGGCAAAGAACTCTGATTAAAGGAACTAGATGCATATATAGGAGTGAGTACAATGTGTGATGATATTTGCATTACATGCTAATGACCACTGGAAGAGGACCACTAAGGAAGAAACATTGAACAACCAAATAGGCAAACTAGCCATCATCATTGGCCAACAGGGAATTTGCATAATAGGTATGTGCACAGAGTGAATGATTGTCGACTTGAAGGTACACATGGACACAGTATGGGGTAGCACTTACCAAAGATTCATATTCAAGGTAAAAAGACCAATATTAAGTCTCCCCAGTATCACACTATTCCTTGAGGAGACCAACCAGCCACTATGTGGTTTGGTAAAGAGATTCCACTGGACCATTCAGCAACAGCCAAGGGTTTGTCCTCATAGAAATAGTTATTAAAGGAGTGAGTTTGTCTTTCCAGCCAGCAAAGCCTCAATCAACCCCACTCTGCAAGCATAGAATCCCACACAGGACAGAATCTGATCAGGGAACACACTTCACGATATGCAGGTGTAGAAGGGAGCCCTGGACTGTGGAGTCCAACTTAGTTTTTTGTTTTTGTTTTCATACACCAAACCTTTCAGGAGCAGCCAGCCTCATGGAATTCTGGAATGGCACTGTTTGTCTGTCCTAGGCTCACGCTGTTGTTGTATACTTCTCTCCAGGAAGACACTTGCTGCCTGAGGGGTGATCACTATCATCACAAGGAATGGGGTTATACTTCTTTATTCCTCATTATTGAGAAAAATTGTTCAATCATCTCTTCTTATTTTATGAAAAAATGAATTATAGTATGATAAAAGCAGGGTTACAAAGTCAATGGTGTCCTCTGGAACATGAGCTTTCAAATTTACCATGCATCAGATTTCCCTGGTGGTCCAGTGGTTAAGACTCTGCACTTCCACTGCAGGTGGAATTTCTCCTCCCAAGAGAATCTCAAATACCCATCCTTAGAAGTAAAGTACACAGAAGTCTCAGAATGGACACATAGAAGGAGCAATGGGTGACCCAGGAGAGACAGGAAGGACAATAAGGAACAATCAGTTTGAAAATAAGTCGACAGGAATTTCTGAAACTGAAATACGAAGAGAAAAGAGAATGAAAAAGATGGAACATAATATTCAAGAAGTTGGGGACAATTACAAAAAGTGTAACACACGCCGAATGAGAATAACAGACAAAGAAAAGAAACAAGGAGCAGAGTAATGTTTGAAGTAATAATGGCTGAAAGGTATCCCACATTAATGACAGACACAAAGCCACAGAGCTAGGAAGCTCAAAGAACACCAAGCAGGGTAAATACAAATAATAATAATAATAATAATAATAAAGTCTATCACTAGTCACAGTGCAGAAGAATAAAGGCAAAGAGAAAATCTTAGAATAAGCCAGAGGAAAGAAGCACCTTACCTATAGTGGAATAAGGATAAGAATTACATGAGACATCTCATCAGAAATTATGCAAACAAGAAGCATAGAGTAAAATGTTAAAAGTGGTAAATGAAAAAATTCAACCAATGATAATTTTGCACACAGTAAAATTACTGTTCAAAGTGTGACCACCTAGAGGGGTGGGATAGGGAAGGTGGGAGGGAGACACAAGAGAGAGGAGATAAGGGGATATATGTATATGTATAGCTGATTCACTTTGTTATAAAGCAGAAACTAACACACCATTGCAAAGCAAGTATACTCCAATAAAGATTTTAAAATAGAAAAAAAAAAAAAAAGAAAAACAAAGCTGAAGCAGAAAGAAACACTTTCATAGGCAGGAATAAACCTAAGGGATTTTGGAGCTAACAGAGCTGCCTTACAAGAAATGTTTAAAGAAGTTCTTCAGAGAGAAGGAAAATTATTTAGGCCAGTAAGTTAGATCTACATAAAGAAAGGAAGTGCATCAAAAAAGGAATAAACTTAGGCAAAATAAAATATTTTCTTTTTTCTTATTCTTAATTGATCTAAATTGATCTGTTTAAAGTAATAATAGCAAAAATGTACTGGGTGATTATAGCATATGGATGAGTGTAATGGATGACAGAAATGTTGTTTACTTATAACATTGGGAGGGAGGAATTTTGAATACTCAGTTCTATGTTACCTCTACTACTTGTGAAACAATAAAGTGTTTCTTGAAATTAGATGTAGATTAGTGGTAAATGTGTATTGCAAATTCTAGAGCAACCACTAACAGTTTTGGAGACTAAATGCAACACATGTAAATAACACTTGAGACAAAGAAGAGTCTTGAGACTTTTAAAAATATTGCCAATCTTTGAGAAACTTAAGATGTTTGAATTAGATGAAAACAAGTAAGAAAGTTACCAAAATTTTTCTGATGTGGTGAAAACAGTGTTTAGAGAGAAATTAATAGCATTGCGTGCATATGTACGGGAAAATTTGTGGAATCGATAGGCTAAACTTCCACCTTATTAAACCAAAGAAAGAAAAGCAATTTAAACTTAAATCAAGAAAAAAAGTAATAAAAATTAAAGCAGAAATAAATTAAATTGTAAAAAGGAAACCAATAGAACAAATCAAGAAAACCAAACTGACTCTTTGGACAGATCAATAAAATTGATGAAACTGTAGCCAGTCTAAGCACGAAAAAAGAGATGAAATGATTTATTAATACCAAAACTAAAGAGGGATCATCACTATTGATCTGATGGATAGTAAAATAATAAATGAAAATTAGGAAAAACTCTATGTCCACAAATTTGACATTTTACTTGGATCAGTAACTTGAAAGATCATAAACCATCAAAATGTACACAGGAGAAAAGGATAATATGAATAGAACTATATCTATAAAAGGAAGTGATCAATAGTTAATAATGTTCCAAAAAAAGAAACCACCAGGTCCTAAATGTTTCACTTGTGAATTCTGCTAAAATTTAAAGTAGAAATCATACTAATTCTCTAAAACTCCTTCCAGAAATAGAAACAAAGGGAACACTTTACAGCTCCTTCTATCAGATCACCATTACCTTAATGCCAAAACGTTATAAAGAATTACAAAAAGGGAAACTACAGACTGATATCTCTAATAAACATAAGTATAAAAACTTCAACAAAATATTAGCAAATTAAATGCAATGATTTATAAAAATAAGTATATACCATGGCAAAGAGGGATTTATTCCAGGTATGCAAGGCTGGTTCAACATTTGAAAATCAATTAATGTAATCCATCAGTAGGCTAAGAAAGAAAAGTTATATGATTATATTAATAGGTGAGGGAAAAGCACTTGACAAAATCCAAACTTATTTATGATAAAAACTCTCAGGAAACTAGAAATAGAGGCAAATTTTCTCAACTTGGTAATGAACATTCAAAAACAGACAAAAGTCCTAGAGTTAACATCATATTTAATGATGAAAAACAAGATGCTGTCCTCTTAAGATCAGGATCAAAGCAAGAATGCTTCCTCTCACTACCGCTACTCAACTTTGCACTGGAGGCACTATCTAATGCAATCAAAGAAAAGGACATGAAAGGTTTACAGACTGGGAATAAAGGAATAAAGCTGTTTTTGTTCCATGTGGGTCTAATTAAAAAATCCCCGAGAATTAACAACTGCAACAACAACAATAATAACAACAAAACTATTGAAAGTAATTATCACAAGGATTATCAAAAGGACTACAAGGTACAGGTTTACTACAAGGTTAATAAACAA
The DNA here is from genome assembly GCF_028023285.1 of Balaenoptera ricei. NCBI lineage: Eukaryota > Metazoa > Chordata > Mammalia > Artiodactyla > Balaenopteridae > Balaenoptera > Balaenoptera ricei. The sequence continues at coordinate 3,395,861 of NC_082641.1, forward strand.
AACAATTGCTTTTCTACATACCAATAATACCAATTGGACGCTGAAATCAAAATCAAAATACCATTTAAATTATCATCACAAAATATAATACATATAAATTTGATGAAATATGTACGGAGTCTATATCCACAAAACTACAAAGTTTGGATGAAAAAAATAAGAGAAAGTCAAAGATCTAAATAAGTGGAGAAATAATCCATGTTCACGGACAGGAAGACTCAACATTTTTTGTAGTCAATTCTTCTCAACTTGATATATATGTTCAACACTATCCCAAATAAAATCCTGGGAAGCTAGTTCATGGTATTTCATGCTAAACTAATTCTAAAGTTTGCATAGAAAGTCAAAAGACCCAGAATAGCCAACACAATAATTAAGAAAAAGAACAAAGTTAAGAGATTGACATTACCTAACTTCATGACTTACCAAAAATCTACAGTAATCACAGCAGCTTGTTATTGGTGAAAACTGAGACATTATAGATACCAATGTCTACCTTTGGAAAGGAACAAAGGTAATTAAATCAACAAAGATAATCTTTCCACAAATGGTTTTAGAAAAATTGGACATCCATGTGTGAAGAAAGAAAGAAAGAGAGAGAGAGAGAAGGAGGGAGGGAGGGAGGAAGGAATGAGTCTAGGCACATAATTTACACCTTTCACCAAATCTAACTCAAAATGCATTATAGACCAAAATTTAAAATGAAAAACTGTAAAACTTCTGGAAGAAAACATAGGATAAAATCTAAGTGGTCTGTGTTTGGTGAGGAGTGTTTAGACACAATACCAAAAGCATGATCTGTGAAAAGATAAATGAAAAATTTGGACTTTATGAAAATAAAAATTATGCTCCGTGAAAGTTATTATTAAGAGACCAAAAAAAAAACAAAACACCAAGACACAGCCTGGGAGAAAATATTGCAAAATCCATATCTGATAAAGGATTTTATCCAAAATATACAAAGAACTCTTAAACTCAACAATAAGAAGACAAACAATCCAGTTAAAAATGTGCGAAAGATCTGAACAGACACCTTACCAAAGAAGATACACACATGGCAAACAAGTAGATGAAAAGACATTCAACATCATACATTTTTAAGGAAGTGAAAATTAAAACAATGATGAGATGTCATTACACATCTATAAAAATGGCTAAAATAAAACCAAAACAACAACAACAACAAAATAAACTCAAAATCTGTAATACCAACTGCTGGAAAGGATGCAGAGTGATGGGAACTCACATTTACTGCTACAAATAACACAAAATGGCATTGCCATCGTGGAAGATAGTTTCTCAGATTCTTACTAAGCTAAATGTTGTCTTACCATATGATTCAGCAATTGTGCTCCTAGGTATTTATCCAATGGACTTGAAAATGAGTGTGTGTGTGTGTGTGTTTGTGTGTGTGTGTGTGTGTGTATCCAGCAAAAGAACTTTTGTAGCAAATTTATTCATAATCTTCAAAAACTGGAAGCAACCAAGATAACCTTCAAACAAAGTGTGATACGTCCATACCATGTAATATTACTCAGCAACAAGAAAAAGCAAAACTGTAAAGACGGTACATAGATAAGCAGTACAAAGCAGTACAAAGATAATCCAGCACAGGTCTGGATTGTGGATAGGGATAAACAGGTGAAACACAGGATTTTTAGAGCTGTGAAACTCCTCTGTGTGACATTGTAATGGTGGAAAACCTTGGATCTTTCAGGTTTCCTTTCTTATAAATTTCCTATTCCCAGTCATTGCCCATTTATACATTGTGTTATAGGAATGCTGCATTCATTTTTGTTTGTTGTGGCCATTGAGATGTTCCTTTCCTATGTATATTCTCCATAGTTCTTCATTACCTTTAGGAAAATTTATAATCCCATTTTCATGACATAAAAGATCAGCCTCATTCATGGTACTTACCCTAATGAACTTTATGTTGTAACAATACTGAAGGGGAAGATACGTTCTCCTATGCCTTCTTGGTTTGCACAAGCTATCTATCTACATTAAACAATCTATCCCAGTTTACCTCTTTCTAAGTCTCAGGCCAGATGAAATTTCTTCAGCAAGGATCAAACCAAGCTTGAGAGAGCTACAATTCCTTTGCAGGATCAGCCAAAGCCTTCTGCCCCTTCCTGAAAGTCCCCACCACATGAGTCACCCTTTCTATCCCAAGTTTCTGCATGTACACAGAATGCCATGGTTCTGTCTGTTTCAAGAAAAAAATAATAACAGGACTCCTCCAGCACCCTCTTCTCCAGTCTGCAGTGAGTTTAACAGCTCTACAAAGATCTGGGGTCTGGATGTTATATGGGATGGTCATGGGGAAGGGTCACTTGGAGGGCACTTGACCTTTCCCATCTCCCTAGCAGGGGTCGCACTCGTGTCCTTTGTTTGCCACACTTCCCACAGGACTTCACTGCCAAAAGCCATGTCTCTCTTGATTTCATCTTGACAAGAATGTTTCTTCCCAAGAAATATCCTTGCAAAAGAAAGTTATAGTGAGAACCACATTCTCCATCACGTTGTGCATGCTTGTCTACTCCAAGGAAATACAGTTCCTTGAGGAAACTGGGCACGTCTTAGTGTTTTAAACAGTGTTATGCCTGGCATACATCATATAATCAATCAATATTTATTGAATGACTACATAAATAGATCTCGTCTGTGAATTAATTTTGGATTATCCTGTTAAACAATGTAACTCTTAATTTTGTTTGTATCCTTTCTTAATTGTCTCATACATGTTTTTGGACCCAATAGAAATGTACATACTTGAAGATACCCCTGCAGTACCTAGCACATAATAAGATAGATAGAGAATAATCAGTATATACATTATTTTTTACCAAAGAGTAATTAATATAATTCTTTGCATAACTAGTACATATTTTATGAAAGCTAAGATCCAGTATAACTGCCTCTCATTATAACTAGACTGAAACTAGAATCATTTTATTGATATAATGAGAGAGAGAAAGAGGGCATGAAAAAGAGAGAAAAGGATGGAGAGAGAAGAAAAATAAGGAAGGAGGAAGAGAGAGAGAGAGCATTCTGCTAATGCTCATTTTAATTCCAGTTTTTTACTTGTAGTATGTCCTTTTCCTGTATTTTTTAAAGATGAATTGGGTACCTGCTATACAAGCAGTATGCTAGATGTTATTCCCTCAGAAAGATTGGGCTAGTGGATAATCTTTCTTCTAAGAGTTTCAATTTCTTTTATAGGACAGACATGATAAATACTCAAATTTCTATTTTAGTTCTCAATCTTGAATTTATTGACACAATTCTAAATTGTCCTAAAGTAGGACCTAGTTTCTTTTTCCCCCTTGCCTTTATTAAAGAATAATTTTCAAACACCCACATGAGTTACAGGCAAGTACTGAGGTGAAGGCTGTATGGTGGTCTACTTAGAAAAATAGATTCAAAATGGTTTTGTGTGTCCTGTGAGGCTGGGAATGATAAAGAATATCCCTGATTGGAAGATGGTAGGACTAGAGAAAGAAAAGATATTTGCTCAAGAATATAGAGATTCCTTTATTTGTTTTCTCTTATTTTCAAACCCACTGTGTACATTAAGCTTTGCCTTAGAGACCCTTAACCTGTCAAGATTATAAATGATTATTGAGTTTGCCTATCAAATAACCAGTGCTGATTGGCTCGTCTGAATAACTACACAGATTTGGAATTGTGGTAGAATTGACTGTAAATGGATACTCTTCCCAGATTGCCATCCCCAGAGCACCCACAGTCTCAGGGCTCGTCTCAATCTGCTCTGATCTGGGTAGCCACCCTGGGAGAGGAAGGCACCCTCCTCTGTGTGGAGCCAGAAGAAGCAACATTATTCTGGGTTCTCCTTGGCATTCTCTAACAGCTTGTGTAATTTGATGCATCACATTAGGTTAACTCATGCTTATGGATACAGCACACTAAATGACACTCCTGTGGCACTGGAATGGGGTGTCAAAAGGCAGCTTTCTCTTCTCTCAGGGTCCTAGCTTGCTAATACGTCAAACCAGTTAGGAAAGTGTCTCACGTGGTTTACCTGCTTTTGACCATCTTTTCTCGTTTGTCACAACACAGAATCATCCTGTCCTGTTTGAAAGCTTTACATACCTTTAACATTCTCCATGATTAATGGTGCACCAACATTAATCATGTCTGTATCTCTGTTTATCTCTGTTTCTATAGCGATATCTGTATCTATAACATCATCAATGCCTATCTACCCAGCTGTGCTGATTGTACTTAACTGTATGAATCCCATCTCAGCGCACATATTCAGGAGATTTTAAAATAACGGTGAAAGGAAATCGCCTGCTAGAAATATGCAGAAAAAAATATATAGGACACCTGTCACATTATTATGGTAACTGTATGTTTTAAAATGTAGCCAAATTTTTGTCCACCTCCCATTCAAAGAGGAACCCTTCCCCACTGAACATGGTTTGTAATCAGTATCTGTTTTCACTTTTCATTATCTCAGATTCTCTTTATATTCCATTTTTATTGGTTTGTTTAAATCCTGTGTATAAGTCCATTTAAATCAAAATAGGGCAGACTTGCTGGTATTTGCATCGCATGAAATTACAAGCAGGTGAGAGTTGAACAATTAATACTTCTTTTTTCTCAGTGGTGGTATAAGCAGTGCCAATTTAATGCTGTTTAAGCTTATTATCTAATTGCATGCTGTGCTAGCTTCAGAGATGGCATGACATGAAGGCCGACTTGTGCTGTGTTCCCTCCACAGTAGAATATTCAATTATTTGTTCTGACTCATGTAATTCCCTGTATTCCAAGCTTGTTAATGTCATTACAGAGCTGAAATAAAGTGATTACTCTTAATGAGTATTTATCCAATAGGTAATGCAATTCCTGCACCCTCCAGCTGACAGTGGACGATTATGGATTTTTCTCCTTAGCTCTCCACTCCCCCGACTCCAAAGGCGCCCTCCCCCACCTCTTGACTTTCCTGTCAGGGAGGCAACATCGCACTGTGGCGTTCTGTGAAATACTGTCAGATGATGGGGAAAAAATATAAATCTTTAAAAAAAAAAGGAAAAGGAAGAATTGCAACGTCCCCCGGCAGAGCTCCAGCTAATGACCACTGCTTCCACTTGCTGGCAGTGATGACAGCTTTCGCTAAATGATAATGGCATGCCTGCTGTTGAGTTTGCCCACTTATGTTATTTCTCTTGACATGGTTCTGGGGAAGGTCTAATTTTTTTGACATTTGACCATGCAAATTTGAGTCCTGATACATTATTCTGCATTTACATCCTCCCAGTGTTGCTGTTTAAAATGTGCTACAAGCTCCAGGAGCTCAGCTAATAAAGGCCACCGAATGAAAGAAAGTTAAATATGAATGCAAGAGGAGACCTAATGAAGGCCTGGCGTGTACATCTCCGAGATGACCTTCTAGAGGTGAGCAAGTGGAAAATCCTTTTTTAAAGCACACAGTAAGGAATGTAACACCCACTTTTTTCCTAGAATATTTTTAAAGATTTTTAAATATATACCAATGGAGAGAAAAGAGACCCCATTATATTTTATGGGCATTTCTTACACTCAGCTTAAAAGTTAGTGTATTATTAACCACTTTCAAAGTGGCGTTCGCTTCTCAAACTCTGAAACTCATGTTTCTGCAGGAAGCTTCCTTGACTCCTGAACCCAGGGATGTGCAGTCCCCGAATTTACTAAGCACTTTCACGTCATCAAATGCCATGCCTGTCGTATCTAAGAAAACCCTTCCATATCACGGATTTCTGTGGGTTTAGGAGCAAATCACACTTCAGACTACTTTTCTTTGCTCCTGACCAATTTGGAACTGACAATAAAAATGAGGAAAAAATTTTAAATGGTCAATAATAGTAACTATACTACTAAGTTGACATAAGAACTACTAAAAATAAACTCCTAATCCTAGTAACAATAAAAGTATTCACAGATTGATATGCACATCAACATTAATATGGGTATTTCATAAAATTGCCCTTTTATTCTACCAAGTTAGCTAAAAGAAAAAATTCATTGCTTATGAATTGCCCATCTTTGTATTTTTATTTAGTAATAGTTCAGTTGGAATTTCTTCATACATTTTGAAGTGCTTTATTATACATAAGCTCTCTTGTGGCTAAATGTGTTAAAATAAATTATTTAATAAAGAGCAGCAATTGAGCTTTAGGTTTGATAAGTATTAAGAATAATCCAGTGCTCGCTTCTGCAGCACCTACACTAAAACTGGAAGATTATCATGGCCCCCGTGCAAAAAGGACATGCAAATTTGTGATGTGTTCCATATTTTTATAACAAAAGAGAAGCAGACTCACAGATATAGACAACAAACTAGTGGTTACCACTGAGGAGAGGGAAGGGGGGAGGGGCAAGGAACGGTAGGGGATTAAGAGGTACAAGCTACTCTGTATAAAATAATATTGTACACCTATAACTTATATAATATTGTACAGCAATTATACTTAAATAAAAGAAAAGCAAGTAAAAAAAAAGAATATTCCAGAAAACCCTCTTTGTAATTACTGAGTAGCCATCATTTTTATCTTTTTCTCCCTTCTTCTCTCCCTCCCTTTCACCCTCCTATCTGTTCCCCCTTTCTTTCTTCCTTCCTTTCTCTTGTCTTTTATTTCTGAGCACCTACTATATTTTTAAGCATCTATCTATCTACCCGTCTATCTATCTATCTATCTATGTCACAAGTTGAAGGCCGAGGAGTTTACAAAACTAAATAAGACAATAAAATGGACTCTCTGATAATAAGAATCTTGCAGTAGGAAGGAGTGATTAGGCAAATAAAGTAAGGTACTGAAAATACTTTGCTTTTATAGAACCATTCTTATTACCAAGAGGTTAAGTAACCTACTTGAGGTCAAAGTCAGAAAATGTAACTATCAACTTGATTTCTAGGAAAGAGCTATTTTCCTTGGAGGCTTCGGAAGTTGTGTATGCTCTCACCTCTAGTGCTGTACCTAAACTGTTAGTGTTGCCATTTTCTCCTTGCTTTAGTGTCCTGGGAAGCACCAGAGCAAGACTAGATCTGAACTCACTGCAACAGCCTTGTGTTCCATTTTCTCCTGTTCCTGGGAGACATCCTCTCCCAGGTTATTCCAACGCACCATATTAACAACAATCACTCATTCAAAAACACCATGCAGGATCTGAGACATGGAATTAGGTGTATACCAAATGTAGAATCCTGACCCAAAGGAGGAAGTGGATAAAAGTACTTCTAAGAAGTCTTCCTATTACTTTTGGAGTTATGGACACGTAGCAGAGTGCATGAATGTGATCAGCATACGTTTTGTTTACTCACAAGAATATGAGACAGAATTTAGAATTTAGTTTTAAAGTTGCACTTCATATTTAATGGTTTTTTTTAATTAATAGTAAATAAATAAAAGACAATTTAATAACAAGACATTTTTCCAACAAAATGAATAAAAAGAGGTCAAAAACTGATTTTCCCTTCTGGTGAAGGTGCATGAGATGGTGATGCTCACACAGCACTTAGTATGTGGTCTTCTGGGAGATCAGCTATGCAGACACATATCAAAATCTCCCTTTCTCTGCTCATCCCCATCACTCTTAGTTCTGATAAAGCTAAACGGACTATGCTTGTACTCCATAAGGAAAGACGGAAGGAAGGAACGAAGGAAGGAAGGAAGGAAGGAAGGAAAGAAAGAAAGAAAACATAGTGAGAGAAAAAATATATGAGAGAACATCCCAGGGGCAGCTAATCATGTTTGAACTGTTTGGGAAGGTCTCTCTGAGATGGTGACACTTGAGCTATGTCTTGCATGGTCTGAAAAGGAAACAACCTTGCGAGGACCTGTAGTAGAGCTTTCCAGTTGGAGAAACAGCAAACACAAAGGCCCCGTGACAAGAACAAAAAAGATGCTGGTGCTGATGGTGATGTGAGTGGAGCCTGTTGAACAAGGTATACAACAGGACAAGAAAGAGGCAGGCAGGAGCCATGCTGAGGAGTTTGGATTTCACTCTAAGGGCAAAAATGAGCCACTGGAGGGATTTACCACTGATGGGCCCAGAGAAACTTCATCCATCCTTGAAAGTTGGAGGGTGGAGTGGCAGCACGACGTGGGTCGGCTGGTGTATTTAATGGTGGAAGTCAGTCTGGGTGCACCTACGTTCCCAAGTACAAGTGAGGAAAGGTCATCAGCTGAGAGTAAGATATTTTATTAAAATGTTGAGAAGGAGGAAATTGTTGTTTAGGAGAGCAGGAGAGCAAACATACTAAAGTGTAATCAAAATTGGAAGAGATCTAAGAGCCAGTTTGAGAACTGTGGTCATGAATTTAAGGTAATACCAGTAAGTGTGGTTAAGTGTTTTTCTCTAGACATGTATTGCTGCTTTTGAACATGGAGAATAGTTGGATTTTTGAGGTTTTGGCTTTCTACAGATGAGTGTGACCAAAAAAAGAAAGTGTCAAGGAAAATAAAGGTGTTTTTTTTTTTTTTTTTAATAAAGCTGTTTTTAAGAGGATGTGATAATGATATATCCCCGAGAATAGAGTTGAGAATATGATGGGGGGTGAAAATAAGAAAAACAGGTTGGTCAATGAATGGAGATCTCATTCATGGGGAAACTTCCTCAGTGTGATGATTTGCATAGGAAGATACTTAAATCAGAATGGGATATTTGAATCAAAATTTCAGAGGTGGTGTGTTAGTGGGATTGACAAAGTCATGAATACTACTCTTAGAGGGAGTGGCTAAAGTGAGATGGATGAAAAGAAAAGATCACAAAATTCAGAGGCCCCGTGTATATGGGCCATTATTACAAATGTTGAAGTCATCAAGGAATATGCCAGAAGTCAGGGTCAAGAGAAACACAGTAATTTAGGGATTTCATTTTTTAGTGAAATAAAGGGAGGTCACTGATTGGTATCTAGTGATAGGATATATTCCTCAAGGAGCTGATTTCTAACAGCATTTACCTTTATACGTGTTGTACATGTAAATTGTAGAAAACTAGAGAATATGGACAAGCAAAATTAAACACATTGAAAAGCCATTCCCTCATCATCCAGAGATCATCACTAACCTTTTAAATCTTCTTGTAACTAATCATCTAGGACTTTTCCTATGTACACACACACACACACACACACACACACACGTATTTTAATCAAAATAAGACCTTATAGTGCATGCTCCTGTTAAAGTTCTTGTTTTCTTTTTTCAGGGTTAATCTTTTAGCTTTCAAAACCCAGATTCTGTTTAAATTTTCCTAATTGAGCTTAAAAGTGCTCTTTCAACCTAAATTGTCAGAATCTAGGACAAGCTTTACATTTGTTATTTCCCATTAGTCATTTCTTTAAAAAATATAGCAGAGCCTTTAAAAAAATAATAAAAAAATCACTGATTATTAAAGAGGCTTAGCTTGGTGTCCAGTAATTTGATCTTCATTCCCTGTGTTTCCATGAACTGGAAATTATATCTAAATGCTTAAAGTTGTGTTGTTTTTATAGGACAAAACATAGGCCATGTTAAATTATTGATGCTGAATCACATCAGGAGACATGTAATATTAATGTTAACCACTGAGTTAGGATGATGATAGCTCAGTCCCTTCATTGTATAGTCTTCATTTGAGAGAGGGAGCATTACACAAATGCCCAGTGTATTAGTCTGTTCAAGCTGGCACAACAAAATACCATATACTGAGTGACCTAAACAGTAGAAATTTGTTTTTTCTCACAGTTCTGAGGCTAGAAGTCCAAGATCAAGGCTCTGGATGATTTGGTTTCTGGTGAGAACTCTCTTCCTGGATTGCAGATGGCCCCCTTCTCACTGTGTCCTCACATAGTCTTTCCTTGGTGTGCAGAGAAAGCCAGAAATAGAGACAGACAGCTTCTGGTGTTTCTTCTTATAAGGACAGTAATCTTATCAGATCAGGGCCCCATCCTTACACCCTCACTTAATCTTAATTACTTCCTTAGAGGACCTATCTCCAAATACAAACACGCTAGAGGTTAGGGTTTCAGCATATGTGTTTGCAGGGAGGGTAGGGGTGGGCACAGTTCTGTCCATAGCAGAAAGTTACCCATTATTCATTCACCCAAAGATTTTATCAACAATCCATAATCACTCTCTCCAATCAATACTTTAAACAGCACTTATGAAATAAATTTTTACTTCTGTCATTCTTTTCATATTTATTAGCTGGAACTTTTTAAAGGACGCTTCATGTCAAAAAATATCACTGGTTTTCTAGGGGCAAGACGGGAATAAAGACGCAGACCTACTAGAGAATGGACTTGAGGACACGGGGAAGGGGAAGGGTAAGCTGGGACAAAGTGAGAGAGTGGCATGGACATATATACACTACCAAATGTAAAACTGATAGCTAGTGGGAAGCAGCTGTATAGCACAGGGAGATCAGCTCGGTGCTTTGTGACCACCTAGAGGGATGGGATAGGGAGGGTGAGAGGGAGGGACACGCAAGAGGGAAGAGATATGGGAACATATGTATATGTATAACTGATTCACTTTGTTATAAAGCAGAAACTAACACACCACTGTAAAGTAATTATACTCCAATAAAGATGCTAAAAAATAATAATAATAAAATAAAATGCAAGTGGCACAAAAAAAAAATATATATATATATCACTGGTTTTAGCGAGAGATAAAGTTGCTCTGCCAGTAGAAACAGCATGTAAACAAGAGGAAACAATATCATACTTTTCCACTCTTGTCATGCGATCCCTGTCATAAGCATTCTGGTGTCACAACCAAGTCAAGGAGCCAATGATCAGCATTCTTTCTGGTGGTACTCAGGCCACCTCTGTGCTTCAATCTGGATCATTTGTATTTAGCCTGAGGAACTTCCTTTAGAGCTTCTAATAGTGCAGGTATGCTGGCAGAGTTGTTTGTCTGAGACATTTACATTGCTCTTTTAGCAATGTAAGGAAATCTGCTGGATGTAGAATAATAGTCTGGTAATTTTCCATTTATTTTTCTTCACTACTTAAAAATCTTTTCTCTTGTCTTCTGGATTCCATTGTTTCTGTTCAGAAGTCAGCTGTCATTTTTATTATTATTTACTTGAAGGATATATATCATATTTGTTTTGCTTGCTTTCAAGTTATCTCTTTATCTATGAGTTTTATGTTTAACTTTCATATGCCTAGATGAGGTTAACTTTCTTGTCATTCAACTTGGGTTCACTGAATTTCTTGACTCTGTGGGTTAATAGCTTTCATATAACTTAAAAATTTTTAAATATTTTAGGTTTCTTTGTTTTTAAATGTTGCTTGTTTTCCATTCTCTTTCTTCTCTCTGAGAACCTAAATACACATTTCCTATGTTTGTTGTTGGTTACCCACATTTCTTTTATGTTCCTTAAGTTTTTAGTTAATTTTTAATCTCTACAATTTAATTTTAATATTCTCTATTGAATTATCTCCAAGTACACTAAGCTGTCTTTTACTGAATGTGGTGTACTCTCTACCCATCAATGAGTTATTAATTTAGTTATGCATTTTGAACTAAAAAGTGTTTGCTAATTTTTATGCAGTCTTATTATTATTAAATTATCTGTATATAAGTTTTTGTTTTTTATTACTGGATATATTATCTTTATTATTATATATTTATTTTTGTATAACCATTTTTTTCTCATTCAAAGATTTGGACCTGTAAATAATTTGATTTAAAGTGATTTGATAGTTATTAATGCTGACACAATACTTTCTTCTGTTTGACATTTTCTTTGTCAACTTATTCCAAGTCTTTTTTTCTTTTTCTTCCTCCTCCTCCTTTTCCTCCTTCTTCCTTTCTTTGAGAGTATGATATGCTTATTTCTGCTAATTTAGCTGGAATTTTAAGATCAAAAATGACAATCTATATAGTTTTATAAGGATGTAATATTTGCATTTTATGTGTTTATTTAGTTTAATTTCTAACATCTATTTTATATGTATTAATTCTTTCTTTTTTAATCTTTTCCTATTTTTTTCTTTCCCATTTTTCTGGCAGGTTTTGGGTTCTTGCCCATCCTTTATTTCCCTCCCATACAAACCCACACATTAATTGGGAAATATAATTATGGTTTTCTCCTAATGATAAGGAATAATCACTGATAATGATAATCCACTCCTCTAAGGGTAACCGTTCAACTGATATTTATTTCATAAGGTATAAAAAATAATAACCATACTCTCCCACTGAGGTATTTTTCTCGTCTGTTTACTCTTTATTCTTAGATGAACCTTTGGAGTGGTTGTACTTTACTCTTCTTCTAATGTCACAGATATACCAACTTTGGCTTTCTGATAGCTTGGAATTTAGAATTCTGGGAATGTATCCTTATTTTTAAGAATCTTATTACTGGAATTACAATCCCAAGCTGCATTCTTATTAACTGAGTTATATCAATATTTTACACAGTCTGTTTTCTCATTACTAGTTCTCTCACATTCAGTCTTGCTCTATCTTAATCTTTCCCCTGATTCAATATTTCTGGTTAAACTACTTCCTAAAAGAATTTGTTCAGATAGAGAACATGAACATACTACTTTCTGAATCTTTTCATATCTTAAATACCAAAAATTCTCTTAGTTCTCAATAGAAGACTGAATGATGGCATCACTTGATGGAGTATTGCTGAAAAACATTTATTTTCTAACAAAAATTACATACAATTTAAACTTTTCTAACTTCCACTATAGAAAACGACATGTCTGATAATATTTAAATCCTCTTTATTGTGAAAATGAATTATTTATTTAAAAAGTAACAATGAGAAAAGCTTGGAGGTTTCATCTTTTTCATTGGAGTGTAGGGATCTCTTTAGAATATGCATGTGCATTTCTTCACTAATATATCATTGTAATCAGAATGACTTCTTAATCAGAGAACAAAAGTTTCTTTTTGTCAACTCAGGCACTTTATAGTATTATTATTTTCTTTTCATTTGTTATTTTTTTCTCTTTCTCTCTCTGGAAGTCCTAGTATATTTTAAATTTTCATCACTTTTGCTGCCAGCATTTCAACTTTATACTAGTGACTTCAATTCTTTTTAACTTTTGCTTCATTTCATTGATAAATAGTTTCCATTTACTATTACAAAAATTTTAGTTATTTCTAGAAAATTGTGTGGCTGCCTCACAGATCTCAGAGTAGCCTTGGCTGATGTCAAGACAGGGATAGTACTCACGTATGGCATGTCAGGCAGTGGTCAGCATGTAAACAGCAGGTGAAAAAGATGAACAAATAATAAAGTATGAAGCCAAGACTTAGTTATAATCGAAAAGAAAAGCAGACTTAGCCCAACTCTCAAATCCCCTTGTAAGTGACATTTCCTCAGACAGGTTATCCTAAGCCTCCAGTCCTCCTTAGGGACCTTGTTAACAATTTCACAACACAGTGTACATTCTTCTGTAGCACTTACTGTAATAGTTGTTGAAAAATTATTTGTGTGATGGTGGGATGTCTCCCCAGTGGACTGCAGCCTTCTTGAAATCAGAGCTAGTGTGCTGTCCAGCATTAAGTCCCCTGCCCCAAGCATAACAGACTCAAGATAAATATTTATTAAATGAATGAATTAGTGAGTACATGGATCGATGATATCATGTGATATTTGTCTTTCTCTGTCTGACGTGGTTCACTTAGTATGACAATCTCTAGGGCCATCCACGTTGTTGCAAATGGCATTATTTCATTCTTTTTTAGGGCTGAGTAGTATTCTATAGTACATATGTACCACATCTTCTTTATCCATTCCTCTGTCGATGGACAATTATGTTGTTTCCATGTCATAGCTATAGTAAATAGTGCTACTATGAATATTGGGGTGCATTTATCTTTTTGAATTACAGTTTTCTCCAGATATATGCCCAGGAGTGGGATTGCTGTATCATATGGCTATTCTAATTTAGCTTTGTATATGAAGGAACTTATTTACAAAACAGAAATAGACTCACAGACATAGAAAACAAACTTATGGGTACCAAAGGGGAAAGGGTGGAGAGATAAATTAGGAGCTTGTGATTAAAATATGTACACTACCATATATAAAATAGATAAACAACAAGAACCTACTGTATAGCAAAGGGACCTATACTCAATATCTTGTAATAACCTATAATGGAAAATAATCATGTATATATGTATATATATATATTTTTTTCACTTTGCTGTACATAGGAAGCTAACACAACATTGTAAATCAACTATATTTCAAAAAAAATTTTTAAATAAATGAATGGCTGATGACTATATCCAATATAAGCAATCTGCTTGTCTCTATGGGAAGTTTTGTGTTTGGCTAGCAATTGAACTTCCTTCTCCCTAGATACAGACCTTCCTTTGCTCTTGACCAGGACCCTGATAGAAACCTCTGATGTCGGAGGCATCTAATGCCAATACCTTGGCCTGGGGACACTTCAGCAAATGTAGGTCTGAACTTTCATAATTCTTCATTCAAGGAAAATCCCAGGTGTGTTTGGTGGTAGGGGAGGAGATGTGTCACTAGATGGCTAACCTGCTATTCTGATGCACAATATGAAACTGTTGGGATATTACATTCAGTCTGATGAGCAGATACATTCTGTAAGCATGTTCAAAAGGGATTGGATGCAGCATACCCCAGCTGAGAGGGGGCTCCTCGGGAAAATGCCCACACATCCTTGCTGTAGAAAGACCAGATCAATCAGTCATTCTGCAGTGTACATAACTACAGCTCAGATGGTCGGTCTTTCTCTGTGCAATAGAGCCATCAGATAGTAGGTTTTAACAAGACAGTTTAAGTCAATAAGTTTTTGCATTAATTTGCTCAAGAATGGAGGTGGAGACTCTAAAAATGTGGTATTCAGCAGAAATGTACATGAAAATTTAAGTGAGAAAGAATATTCTGTGTACAAAGAAGGCTCCCTAATTCCAAAGGTAGCAAGATAGGACCCTGGTGGGCATGTTTGAGGAACCACAGGAAGGCCCGGGTGGTGGAAGATGTGTAACTTATAACACACCTCTTTACTGTTTTGGGTTATTTTCCCCTATACACCTTTCCTAAGCTCCTAGACTTAGGAGATATACTGAGCTCCCTAGAGGATATTTCTAATCCCAGAGGGATTTTTGGCAGTTGTGATAGTGTTCCACTCCTCTATTGAAGCTTGAAGCTGAAAAGGTGAACAGAAACTCGTTACTCAATATTCAACATGGAAGATGTTTATGGTCCTCCCCCAAAGTATCTCCGGTGCCCCTAAAACCTGCCAGATGTAAATTCATAGTGGCAGGAGGTCTAGACTACCTGAGCTCCTTCTAATTGTAACAGGAGTAAATTTCATTTTAATGGCTATTGATTCATATTCAATCTTTGCTGAGTCCAGGACTGATCATGAAGTTGCCTGCACCCCCAGATCACTCATTGCATAAGACTGAGAACCACAAAAGCTCAAGACATACCGAGAGGAGGGATTTCTAATAACTCCATAAAGAAACTTTTATAATGGCACAACATCCATCAAGTTGTCACCAATTTTAGAGTTAACACAGAGTTTGAAAAGCTCTTCAATAAAATTTGAAATAAAAAATGTGGTTCTCAAAACACATTTCAATACATCAACATTCTTCAGGATTTCATCAGTGGTTATTACAACTCTGTCTGCAACAGGGAAATCTGTTTAAGAATATGTCACCGCAGTGAATTCCTAGAAGTCCTGAAGACTGTGTGTGGCAGAAACTGGTTTGATGAAAGATTTTAGGAACGTATTAAGTTTAAATGAGTTATTTGTAAAATAAAATAAATAATGAATTATATAATTATATAAATTACTTGTATGATAATAGTGCTTTTTATTATACAAATTATGTTAAACAATAATATTGAGAGAAATGAAGTCCAGGTGGTCAGCAGCCATTGCAAATGGAATCATTTTAATGAGAAAATGAACAGTAGAATTTCTGAGAAAATCAGAAAATATATGTCTAAGTCAGTTCAGGATTTAAATTAAAAAGTAGAAAAATAACTCCTTACAATAACATAACTCCAGAAAAATCATTAGACTGATCTCAAAAATTTAACAATTTAAGTCTCTACTATTCAATATTTCCAAGCTGATCAAGAATAATGGATACAATGACTCTTACTTACATCACAATGTTCAGCAAAGACTCAGCACACATTTTATCTCCAACAATGTGTCTGTACATCCAATGATATTTGTTCTGGAATTCTTGGAATGTGGGGTGTTGGAGATCCACTACCTCGTGCCCCAGACCACTCTCCCTGAAAGGTATCTTTGAATCAGTATACACACAGTGATTCACAGATTGTATAGTCAAGGGGTTTAACCAGAAACTACCAGAGATGAGATGTGAAAGTGATTTGGAGCACCACTTCTGGCGAATTCAAAGAGCAAAGCTCTGGTGTGCCCTGTGGAAGAGGTGGGAGTAGAACAAACTGTTGACAAAGCACTATTATAAAACCACAGAGCCAGGGACTAGAATCTCCAGGTGGGGAAAAAGTTCTCTTTGGACAGCAGAGCATATTGGATTCACTGAATTCATCCATAAACTGGACAGAGCACCAAGTGGTCAAGGAACACTATATTCATGCTGAGATGATTTACAGCCCAAAGGAGCTGTCAAGAGCTGGTAAATCCCACTTTTGGCAAGTTTGTTAACAGACCAAGCTTGAGCACCATGAGTAGACAAATGTAAGTGAACCAGAACAATTCTGACACATTTCATGTCAGGAAGGTTCCAGTGAGATAGATTTCAGAACAACTGGAAGACATAAGAGGAACAAATTTCCTAGAAAAGGTAGAGGAGACTGAAATCATACAGCATAAATATGAGCCCACATCTGTAAAGTGCTCAATTCCAGGTCACAGCCTGGGTTTTTTGCACTGCAGCTGTGCACTGGCCTGATTCATAAAGCACATCTCTCAAAATCCCAGGTATTTTTCAAATAGCTATATTGAGATATAATTCACATACTATACAAGTTACTCCTTTAAAGTGTAAAATTAAATGGTTTTTAGTATATTCACAAAATTGGTAACCATCACCAGAATATGACTTCTTTTACTTAACATTATATTGTTAAGTTTCATTCATAATGTACCATGTATCAGGACTTCATTCTTTTCACTGTCAAATGAAATCTCATTGTATGCATGTGCCACTTCTGTTTATCCACTCACCAGTTGATAGAAACTTGGATTATTTCCACTTTTTGGATACTTCAACTGTATTGCTATGTACATTTAAGTACAAGTTTCTTGTGTCCATATGTTGTCATCGCTGTTGGATAGATATCTAGAAGTAGAATTCCTGGGTATGATTAAGATTTTGAGGACCTGCCAAACTGTTTTGCTAAGTGGCTTCACTATTTTGTATTCCCACAATCAAATTGCGAGTGTTAATATTTCTCTGTAGCCTCACCAACATATGTTATCATCTGTCTTTTTCATCATATCCATCAGAGTGAGTGTGAAGTGGTATTTCATGGTGATTTTATTTTGTACCACTCTATTTAATGAGACATATCAACATAACATTCTTAAATTATTTAAAAATTGTTTTAACTTTAATTCTTTGAACATATTTATGATAGCTTCATTGAAGTCTTTGTCTCCTAAGTCCAACACCTGGGCCCTCTCAAAGTCAGTATCCGTTGTAGACCTTTTTTTTTTTTTTTTTTCCTGTATGGATAGATTACATTTTACTGTTTCTTTGCATGGCTTGTGATGTTTTTTTGTTATTGAAAACTAGATATATTATATAACCTATTGTAGCAACTGTGGATACAGATTCTTCCTTGGAGCTTGCTGTTGTTGCTGTGGTTTGTTTTCTTCCTGTTTATTTGTGTGGAGGATGGCTGGACTGATTCAGTAATATCTTCCTCCTACAGACTTTAGCTTCTGACGCTGGTCCTCAGAGTATGCATCTTTGGAAATAGGTGGGTCTTTCTTAAAAGCAAGGATAACTGTGGTGTTAACTGAGCTCTCTTGAGTGGCTCTTTCCCTGATCTCCTAATTAAGCTTCTGGCTCATCTGTCTCTATTGGTATCACACTAAGCTCTTAGCCTCCATTAATTGCTAGCAATTTTCTAGCTGTTTCAACAATGCCCTGTAACATAAATTGTTCCACAACCCAAAGCACTTAAATCTGAGGACCACTGAAAGACAGGTTGCTTGATGCTTTCTCAGATCCTCAGAGGGTTTTTCTTGGCTACCTCTTCCGTTGTTCCCTCTGTTAAACTTCTAGCTGGTTGACTCTTTTTCCTGTTGCTACTGATGTCTTACTAGTTCACCACCAAGATCACCATCGTTTTCAATAAAACCTTAAGCATGAACTTCTGCACAGTCTGTTCCAAATGAAAATGAAGTCATTCCACTTGAGGAGCGCTTATAAAGCTCTCTTCTTTTCTTACGGCCTTCTCACCCCCTCCACAGAATCATTTCATCACTTCAGTGGGGCTGAGGACCGAGAAAATTGTCCACCTCTTCCGGAGTGAGCTTCCCACTATACAAGTTGAGGACTGGGCATGAATGGTAGCCCCAGTCTCTTGGTTTTCCTATTCTAGCACTGAACCTGGGGTAAGGGGTTACAGCCCAGCATTCTTGACATTCTACATCTAAGTTGGAGTTTTTGTCCTACAGGCTGAGTCTGGTTAGAGGAAAGACTCTCCAGTCCAATTGGCTGTACCTTCCTGAAATACAGCTTCTATGTCATGAAGCTGCACAAAATGAGATATGAGAGTGGTTCCCCCCTTTCAGAAAGAAACTGTAGTTCTAGACTAGGGTCCCAGTGGGGAAAGTTAGCCTGATTTTCTTAGTCATAAACACCTGGAGTGTAGCTTCCACTACACCAAGCTGGAAAGGAAGATGGGAGAGAGTCATGGCTCGAATGCCACAGACTCTCACTGTTATTATTGAGATGCAGATATTCTTAAGTGTTTCTCCATTTTGCTGTATGCCCTTAAAACAATTTCCAGATACTTTAATATTTTTTTCATAATTATCAGCAGTTAAATGGATGTTTTGCTGGTGACAGGGTCCATCAGCTTTCTCTCACTGCCATTTCAGAATGTCAGTTTCAGGTCTTTTTTTGAAAAGAGAAACTGAATTTGAAAGACTTACGTGAGAACAGCTTTGTGTGATTCCAGCACTGGTGTGATAAAACTATTATGAAAACCCCAATTGTTCACTTTGTGAAAGAGAACTACAGCAAAATACACTTAGGAATTTCTCTTCACACCCAAAAGCAGTAGTCACATATGGTGTCAGCCCTTAGAAGTGCCATATTTTTTTTTTGTGTGTGCCGTATGTTTTTATACCATGATAATATCAATTATATCATAGTATTAATATGGAGCATTATCACCTGAAGAAATAAAACATTCCTCATTTTCTCTTGCCATTTAACGACTGGACATTCTCTTCTAAGTCAACATCCAAAACCATGACATTACTTTAAAAAAATTGTTTCTTCTATGAAGAAAGTTCCTGGGTCCCATGACCTGCTGGACATTTTGCCCTAGTCCAGAACTGTCCATGTGCTCTTGGAAACATCTAAGAGCTGCAGAGAGGCTCACTGGAAAGGAATAAGAGTCCACCAAATATCTACACAGCATTTCATGAAAGTTTATCTCTGTTAGCTTGAGCCTGTCTTCACCAATGAGTAGTGCCATCTATAACAGCCTTAAGTTGTCATCTTGGAATGTGCCCAGAGTGATGTAAAATCACAAGTCCCTAACTGCATCTGGTTCTCTATTCTTACACCCAGATGAGTTCTCTACTTCCACTTTTTCTTCTTTATATCACATTTGGTTTGCCAAATAGCTATGGACATCATGCAACACCATCAAAGCCTGTTGTTAGGGCCCTAAGGAGAGCTAAAGGATCTTATCCTATGTGAATTGACTATCACATCCACTCTGTGTATCTCACAGCTCCTCATCTTCTGAAAGAGACAGACTTCCCAGGAAGCTGAGTGTGTCCAGGTCCCGTGGTTCTGATAGCAGCATCTGAGAACTGTGTTTCCTTCTCCTTAATGTCATCAAAGATCTTGTGAATCATGAGCTACGTTGTGTTTTCCAAAAACCCTGCTGTGGCTGGCAGTCTCTTGGAGATCTGATTTGTTGAACAAGGGGGACTGACGTTAGACTGAGGGCATGGGAGAGAACGGATGTTAGAATTAGTGCTTCCGAGATGTCCTCAGCAAAAATTAAATTTCCATTTGAAACCATTATTATACACATGGAATATACATCACATGCATGACTTCCTAAAATTTAAAACATTTATCTCTTTTATGTACTTGACCTTTTGAAGGGAAGCAGGTCTGTATCTTGTCAAGGTTTGGGGAAGATGAATGTTCTCACTTCTATGAGTTCTGAGACAAGTCACAACATTTAAAAGGTACCATGTTCTACTGTGATTTATCTGAAAACCATTTTGTTAAAGAGTGTCAGCTAACCAGAGATGAGGGCATCGCTACTCCTGAAGATCCTTGCATGTTTTCCATGATTTGCCTTAACAACAAACAGCCAGAGGCATCAGGTTTGCTGAGGGTGGCAGCAGTTCAGGTCCTGATTTAAAATCCATGAAAGAGGGGATGTGGTAGTATGTTTTGGGTGATGATGGAAATCTCGTCTTACAAACAATTGCTTAGAGATTTAGAATTAGGTGACCCACAGTTGTACAATTTCATACTGAACAATAAATGGGATGGAGGAACTTGGCATCACGTACTCTTTAGTCTCTATTTTCTTGTTTATTTGTTTTACAAGTTAACATCATTCTTATTTTACATTCAAGGAAACTAGCGCAGAAACGTCGCTGTGCTTCTCCATATAAAATAAATAATATCAGTGCTGGAATTTGAAGTCAATCTTCTAACTTCCTGTCTCATGTTGGAACCCCCAAGCAGCACTGCCTTCCTGCTGCTCTCTATTAACTACCTAGTTAGTTGATCCTAGGCAAGGTTTTCTGGGGACACTAGCTCACCATTGTAATAACAATAGCACTCAACCAAGTTGCATCTCAAACCAAATCCTTATTTGTTTAAGCTCCCTGTGCATAGACTGTCAACCTCTCCCTCCAGGAAAAAATATCCTTCCTCTCCCCCTCCCGCCTATCCTTTCTTCTTTTTCTCCTTGCCTCCTTCCTTCCTTGTTCTTCTCTTCTGTCTACAGTAATCAATTTTCTCTGACAGGACCATAATAAGACTAAAATAGACCAAAAAATAGTTCACTAAATTTTTAAGTAATAAAAAAGAAACAAAAGCTTACTTCCAAAATGTTAGAATAGTTAGAAGATGATATTGATCATACTTCCCTTATCACCTAAAATAAAATCATTTTATTCCCTTACTGGAATCGAAACTTCTCAAATACATTACCCAGAAGAAAAGGGCTTTAACTGGGCTGGTGTGGATCTCTTTTTCATCCTTCTGAAAAACGCCTTTATGAGTGTTTGGTGACAGAAATACACTAATGTGAAGCTTCAGGTATATGTGTGTGCATGTGTGCACATGAGTGTGTGTCTGTGTGTATTTAGACCATGAGAAAATATTCCTTGACGTGATGTTTTGTAATTATAATTCCAAACTTGAAAGAATCTTGCTGGTATCTTGCTGGTCATTTTGGTCAGAGAGTTAAAGAAAGATGACCAGGAGGGAAAGCAGTATTTCCTACCCCTTAGAAGCACCAGCTCCACTGGGAAAGTTCATTTGAAAGAAGTATAGTAGGAAACCTGGTATGATAAGGGCTCCGTTTGGAAAATCTCCCCGTAGGTGTTGTCCTGGCCCTCCAAAACCATTTATCTGGCCAGAGGAAGCTGCCTCTCATTGTGAAGCCAGAGGTAGGAAGAGGTGGAGGTTTATTAGACTAGGTAGCACCCTCCTTCTCTAAGGGAATTCTAGAAAAAGGAAGTGAGTGTGGAATTTTCAGCCTTTTCAAAACATTATTCTTTCATATTTTTCTTTGAAACAAAAGTGTTTAGCTGTATTTGTTTATGTTTGCTTTACATTGGAAAATAGTTCAGAAACTTTAACAAAACTTGGTTTTTAAAGACAGAAACCTTAAGGCAAGCTACCTATCTCGAAACACTTAGTTTTAGGATCATTTACACTAAAAAAAGAGACCAGAGAGATGTAGGATTTTTGCTTATTTTTAAATCACTTTTTCCCACCCTTTTCCCCCATGGGTTTTCAGAAACATATTAAGGAAGTCTTCTTTACAACAAAAATAAATAAATAAATAAAACACGCATGTAAATATATATATATATACACACACACATATATATATACAGAGAGAGAAAGATTGATATCTATCGATATATAATAAAATAAATATATTTAACAAAATAAGTAAATATATAGAGAGATAAATCTAAATATATATATATATATAACATAATATATATATGAGAAATAAATGCATAAATACACATATTTAGTTTGGATGTATTTCCTAACCAAACCAAGGCATACCTGTAGGTTTGGGATAATGAGGATGCTTGGTGCAGGTATCTTGGGGGGAAGACACAGGGTGCCCTTGGGATTAGAGTTTGTAGCTAAAGTTGGTGCTAAGTTTTCCGTCTACAGTCAGGGTTGGAGGGTAGGTGTCAGGCCACAGAGGTGTGTGAGGATTGGGTTGGGGGGTATTAGATTTGATGTTGATTTGCAAAAGGAAGCCACATAGAAGTGAACTGAAGGGGTTGGAGGCCAGGCTTCCTTTAAAGCTGTGCTGTTTCCTGCCCACCTTCCTCAAAATGCTTCTCTCCTGGGAAGTCCCCGTCCAGTGCCAGGTCCTGTCCTTCGGCCAGGCATTTGGTCTAGTTGGGTGGCTCATGTGTCTCTTCTGTCTGCTTTTCCCTTGGCTCTGGGTAACCTCCACCCCCAGTGTTCATGGAAGTAGCCCAACATGGTCCCTTTCTTTTTGTGTTTTCTACTTTACTTCTGATAACAAGCACATTTACTTCGTGCTTTGGCCTATCATGTACTATGTGATTTTTGCTTAAACACTGTGAGTGAGATGGATTATCTTCCTCCTTTAACAGAAGCAGAAATTAAGGTTTAGAAAATCTAGGGTGTCAGAGCAGGTAGAAGGCACATACTTGGCATTTTATAAGTAAATATATATTTACACGTATATATATTTTATAGTCAGAAGGAAGGAAGGAAGGAATTATAAATTATACCAGGTATCTGAGACCAGTATCTATCATTGTTCAGTGATTTCCTACATCACCTTCCTAGCTAGTGCTCAGGGAGAATCAAAGCAGGTTGGTCCCCTATTATCTAAAATATCACCATCTATAACACACACATGTGTAATGCATATAGGAAATGCAGAGAGTTAAATATAATATTTAGAAACATTAAACTGATGTATGACTGGAGAGTGGAAACTTGAGATTAAACTATAAAAGGAAATTTTAAATATTGCTATATTATTATCTACTTTAGGACTCTTTAAAAATACGTTGGAGGAGCCCTGAGAAGTCTATCCACATTACAGTAAATTCCACTTAGATTGTGATGGGGATTAGTGTGAATCAAAACCAAGCCCTCATCCCATGTGGAGTGGCAAACTCTCACTGCAGCCTCATTTCCACTAATCTGGGGCTGCTGAGTGATCTTTGATCACACCAAGTATTACAGATGGAAAAGTACTCTTTTCAAATCCCCAACGTGTTTCCAACTGTCAATAAAATCCTTTTTAAGTGTCAGAAGCAATTGCTCTGGTTTACACTTATACTGCTAACCATGGAAGCACATTTCAGTACTTCTAAAGCAAAACAGCAACCAAGTGGCATAACTGCGGCCAGAATTCTGACAGACACACTCACCCTCAGCTTTAAAGGCATCAGGAATTCATTTCTAAAAATCGCCATTTATGTTAACTGTACTTTAAAGATTAGATATTTCACTCAGAAATACCTTATCTGGGAGGCAAAACAACCCCCCACTCCAACCCTTGAATTAAACAAACAAATCACACAGGTGACATGTCTAGCCAGATGTTTAAATTCTCAAAGAAAAGGAACCATACCTAGTTCCCTAGAACATGCAACATAAATTTTAATATTTGGAAACACATGAACAAAGGGTGTCTTCTTACATTTTAAAGATGATCTCAATGAAATTGTATTCTTCCCCATAAATTATACAAGAGGATGGCTTGCAGTAATTGATGTAATAAAGTAGCTGGTAGAAAGAAGCACAATTCCCTTAACTAGATAAAATAAGCAATTACCCCAGCTATCAGAAACCCCGTCAATAGGAAAGTTGTCTGTGTCAGAACAGGGCCTGTAAACCCTGTTTCATTTAAGCATCAGAGGCCTTGGCCTTATTATCTTTCTAGGATGTCCCTGTTTAATAAGCTTCTCCAGCAAATGAAGGGGGAATGTTTTTGGCAAAAGGAAAAATGGTGATAAACTACGTCTGGATGATTAATTCACGGAAACCCTCCATCACATAGCGAGGACATATGCCCATCTTCTCTGTTGTCTCTTTGGAGATTTTCCTACTAAACGTATGTACATATTTTTCATGGCCACTGGTATGTGAATTGCAGCCTGCCACCATGCAGAACATGAAACACTTCAAACTGCATAATGCCGACTAAATTATCAGGTCTGCAGTGGCCGGAGGTAGCAACAACCATAATAATGAGTGTGCTTAAGTGGTTTGTGTGGGTCTCCCCAGCCCCGTAATTTTAATGCCCAGACTTATCAGGTTGGTTTTCTCCCCTCCTTTCCAGGCTAGGGATTGTCTCAACATCACTGGCCATTTTGTGTTGGGGAAATGCAATGGCCTGCCACTGTGGATGACCGTGAAGGCTGGTTGATAATCACGGTTTAATCACACAGAACAATCATGTGGCACCTTTTCATCTGCTGTTATTCCATCTTGTTTAAATAGAGATAATGATTGATGCACATCCATGATTGGAGCTTAGGTGACTTTAAATCATCCACCTGTGCATCTAAAACTGGTGCACCAACCTTCACTGATTTCTCACAATTTGAGATATTTTGCATGAATCACTCACTGAAAAAAAATGAAAAACCACCCAAAAAGTGAACATACACATTTACTACTTTAGTAATTAAAAGGGTCTTTTAAAAACCCACGGTTATTCTAGTCTTGCTGCGCGGCTGTCCCAATTTACACACTTTTCAGGGTGAGATTGAGAAAAGTAGCTCAACATCATGAGGACAACAGGGTTTGTTCTGTGTATCACAACTTTATGTGACTACCCCGCGCCCAGCCTGGGTGAAATAACCAGTTTACTGTTACCATCATTCTCTCAATAAGCTAACAACCACGAAAGCACCACTGTGTGGCCAGTGTCTGAACAAAGAGCTTCTGCCTGTAAGGAAAAGACCTGGACCTAAGGAAGGTCAGCTGCGGACTGAACAGGACAGGTGGGGTGTTAGCACCTCCCTGTAGGGGATTTGTGGAGTTTTGTTTTCTTTTGTTTTTTCACCTAATGCTCTTTTGTGAATCACACTCTCTTGCATCTCAGTCTGTGGTTTGGAGAAGGTAAATCCAGCCAACATCTCAAGAGGGAGGAACAAGGCTGGGACTTAGCCAAGGACATCCCCTCGTGTCCCGATCACAGTGACTGGTCAGAGGGACCATGTGACAACGCTGGGTCAATGGCTCTGAAACCCAGCAATTTTATTCGGGGAAGAGGTGTGCCTTTCCATTGGGGCTGGCCAAGATGACAGAAGGTGAGCCTGGAGCAACAGGATTCTCCTTTGCCTCCAAGTGTGAAGATCCCACTTGTGTGTAAGCCAATCGGAGGCAAACAGACCCAGGAGAAGAAGGGAGCAAGAACGTTAGCCGATGACTCGTTTATTTGTGCCTTTAGGTGTCTGCATCCCAGATCCTCTATCTGCGTGATAAGTGCACTTGCTTCTGTGCTTTACCCGGTTTGAGGTGATCTTCTGACTTGACCCACCATCATCCTGACTACTGTAGTGCTTTCCCCTTTATCTGAATCCCCTGGGAACCAGTGCTTGCAGAGGGATCTCAGGCAAGAAGAAGCTCTTCCCTGACCTATAAAGACCTTGAATGCCAAATGGAAGCCTTTGATAAGCTAGAGAGATGTGAGAAATGTTTGCAATAATGGTATCAGATATTTACAAAACTTGTAGATTTTCCACCAAAAGCTAAACTTTGCTGCCTTTCAGCCTCTTCTTCCCACATGACCTGTTTAAGGATTCTGAAGCAGTTGTGTTTACGTTTATTCACGGGGTATCAAAATACCACGGCACATCCCTGTGGGGGAGGTGTGGCGGGAGCGTAGAACATTCCAGAGACTTTGTGCTACGGAAACACAAGAGGCCTCAGCTTTCTTGCTCTGCCCCATGCAGCGAGGTCAACACAGTAGGGACACGTCAACAGGAAGCAGTCCCTTCACGCTGGTTGCTGCAGCTTGAGAGTTAATATAAGACTTTCTATCAGAGGATCCCTGCCCTAGGTTCTGGCCACAGCACAGCGCCGTCAAGGTGAGTGATGTGGCCAGCGAAAAGAAGACTTCCCAACTTCACTTTACTAATGCTCAGAATCAGGATTTGCCAAATGGAAGAGGCAGTGAGGGAGAACAGACAGGCCGTGGAGACACTGAGGGCCTCCAACCACCCACCACGTCCCAGAAATCACTTTGCTCCTCTGCTATTTCTGCATCCCTTGGAAATGATGGCAGTGGTGCTTTTGTTGTTGTTAGCTTATTGAGAGAATGATGATAACTGTAAACTGGTTATTTCACCCAGGCTGGGCGCGGGGTGGTCACATAAAGTTGTGATACACAGAACAAACCCTGTTGTCCTCACGACGTTGAGCTACTTTTTCTCAGTCCCACGCTGAGAAGTGTGTAAATTGGGACTGGTTATTTCACCCAGGCTGGGCGCGGGGTGGTCACATAAAGTTGTGATACACAGAACAAACCCTGTTGCCCTCACGACGTAGAGCTACTTTTCCTCAGTCCCACGCTAAGAAGTGTGTAAATTGGGACAGCCGTGGAGCAAAACTAGAATAACACCAAGTTTTTAAAGACCCTTTAATTACTAAAGTAGTAAATGTATGTGTTCACTTTTTTGGTAGTTTTTCATTTTCTTCAACAAATGATTCATGCAAAATATCTCAAACCGCAAGAAATCATTGAAGGCCGGTGCACCAATTTTAGATGCACAGGTGGATGATTTAAAGTCACCTAAGCTCCAACCATGAATGTGTATCAATCATTATCTCTATTTAAACAAGATGAAATAACAGCAGATGAAAAGGTGCCACACGACTGTTTTGTGTGATTAAACCGTGATTATCAACCGGTCTTCATGGTCACTCACAGTGACAGGCCATTGCATTTCCCTCGTCATCTGGGTTTGCCTGCAAAAGTGAATAAAGGCCATTCAGCCAACCGTTTAGCTAATTAGTCCCTTTGAGTTCTAACCCAAGGGCTCCACCCTTCCCTCTCACTCATGCTAGAATTCCCTAAGAGGTTTCTTCTTAGTGGGAAACCACACAGGAAAGCATCTCTTATTCACTCACCCTAAGCCCCATTTGTGGTCCTGCCTCTTCCACAACCTACAATCCCTAAATCTCTGGTTCTTTTTCTACCCTTTCCTCTGCAAACTTCAAGTGGTTTCTATGTGGGAGTTCATAACCAGATGTTGTTGGAAAAGCAGGGTGGAATATTTGCTTCTTGTCTTTTTCATGTTAGTGTTTTCTTTTGAATAGGTAATATATGAACACTTTTCAAAACATCCAGTGGCTCTGGAGAGTAGGCAGTTAAGATGCAATCTCCTGCCCACACATCATGGAACCACCGAGCGCTTTCCTCTACAGATGTATATCTGCCATTGCCAGTCTTAAGTCGGAAAATATCTTTAAAGCAGACTCCTAGAAGTGGAACTGCTGGGTAAAAGGGCCCGAGTGTTTAGATACATGCACCCCCATGTTCACAGCAGCACTATTCACAATAGCCAAGACACGGAAACAACCTAAATGTCCATCGCCCAATGAAAGGATAAAGAAGATATGATATATATCAATATATAAACAATGGAATATTACTCAGTCATAAAAATAATGAAATAATGTCGTTTGCAGCAACGTGGATGGACTTTGAGATTATCATACTCAATGAAGTAAGTCAGACAGAGAAAGAAATATCATATGATATCACTTATATGTGAAATCTAAAAGAAGGATACAAATGACCTTATTTACAAAACAGAAATAGACTCACAGACATAGAAAACAAACTTATGGTTACCAAAGGGTGGGGAGGGATAAATTAGGAGTTTGTGATTAAAATATACACACTACTATATATAAAATAGATAACCAACTAGGACCTACTGTATAGCACAGGGAACTATATATAATATCTTGTAATAACTTAAAATGGAAGAGAATGTTAAAAACAATATATATATTTACATATATATAAAACTGAATCATTTTACTGTACAATTGAAACTAACACAACATTGTAAATCCACTATATTTCAATAAAACATTTTAAAATAAATAAATTAGGGGACATGTGGACAAATTACCTTCTACAAATTATATCAACTGATACTTCAAATAAATGTGCACGGGTGGATGTTTCTCCACATTCACCATGAAAATGTTTTCAAACTTTTAAATCTTTGCTGATCTGATCATGTGAGAAGAGATATTTTAATTTCATTGTCCATTTACCTTTAATGAATAATTTGACTATGTTTCACATATTTTTAAATATTCACGTTTCTTTTCCTAAAACTCTTTACATTCTTTGATATGTTTTTCACTGTGTTAGTCTTCATACTACTGATTTATGGAATTTTCTTTTATTTTATCCCTTTTGACATTAGTTATGAATATTTTCCCCCATTTGTCACTTGGCTTTTGACTTTGTTTATGGTGTTTTTAAACTACTTATATTATATTTAATATAGTAAAATTTATCACTTCTTATCTTTGATGGCTTCTGAGTTTTTTCTCACATTTAGAAAAGTTTTTCTTATTCTGAGACAATATTTTAAAAATCTACTGTGTTCTTCTAGTATTCCTATGGTTTCAGATTATTTTTAAAATAAGTATGTTTTACATATTTGGATGTAATATTGGTGAAGGAGATAAGGTAGGAATCCCACTGTATTTTTTAGGTTTGTCTATTCAGACAACACAACATTTACTGAATAATTATATTTTCTCCCATTAACCTATTTTTTTTAACATCTTTATTAGGCTATAATTGCTTTACAAAGGTGTGTTAGTTTCTGCTGTATAACAAAGTGAATCAGCTATACATATACATATATCCCCATATCTCTTCCCTCTTGCATCTCACTCCCACCCTCCGTATCCCACCCCTCTAGGTGGTCACAAAGCACCAAGCTGATCTCCCTGTGCTATGTGGCTGCTTCCCACTAGCTAGCTATTTTACATTTTGTAGTGTATATATGTCCATGCTACTCTCTCACTTCGTCCCAGCTTACCCTTCCCCCTCCCCATGTCCTTAAGTCCATTCTCTAGTAGGTTTGTGTCTTTATTCCTGTCCTGCCCCTAGGTTCTTCATAACCTTTTTTTTTTTTTTTTTTTAGATTCCATATATATGTGTTAGCATATGGTATTTGTTTTTCTCTTTCTGACTTACTTCACTCTGTATGACAGACTCTAGGTCCATCCACCTCACTACAAATAACTCAATTTTGTTTCTTTTTTGGCTGAGGAATATTCCATATGCATATATATGTGCCATATCTTCTTTATCGATTCATCTGTCGATGGACACTTAGGTTGTTTCCATGTCCTGGCTATTGTAGATGGAGCTGCAATGAACATTGTGGTACATGACTCTTTTTGAATTATGGTTTTCTCAGGGTATATGCCCAGTAGTGGGATTGCTGGGTCGTATGGTAGTTCTACTTTAGTTTATTAAGGAACCTCCATACTCTTCTCCATAGTGGATGTATCAATTTACATTCCTACCAACAGTGCAAGAGGGTTCCCTTTTCTCCACACCCTCTCCAGCATTTATTGTTTGTAGATTTTTTGATGATGGCCATTCTGAATGGTGTGAGGTGATACCTCATTGTAGTTTTGATTTGCATTTCTCTAATGATTAGTGATGTTGAGCATCCTTTCATGTGTTTGTTGGCAATCTGTATATCTTCTTTGGAGAAATGTCTATTTAGGTCTTCTGCTCATTTTGGATTGGTTGTTTGTTTTTTTGCTATTGAGCTGCATGAGCTGCTTGTATATTTTGGAGATTAATCCTTTGTCAGTTGATTAATTTGCAAATATTTTTCTCCCATTCTGAGGGTTGTCTTTTAGTCTTGTTTATGGTTTCCTTTGCTGTGCAAAAGCTTTTAAGTTTCATTAGGTCCCATCTGTTTATTTTTGGTTTTATTTCCATTTCTTTAGGAGATGGGTCAAAAAGGATTTTTGCTGTGATTTATGTCATAGAGTGTTCTGCCTATGTTTTCCTCTAAGAGTTTTATAGTGTCTGGCCTTACATTTACATCTTTAATCTTTTTTGAGTTTATTTTTGTGTATGGTGTTAGGGAGTGTTCTAATTTCATTCTTTTACATGTAGCTGTCCAGTTTTCCCAGCACCACTTATTGAAGAGGCTGTCTTTTCTCCATTGTATATTCTTGCCTCCTTTATCAAAGATAAGGTGACCATATGTGCGTGGGTTTATCTCTGGGCTTTCTATCCTGTTCCATTGATCTATATTTCTGTTTTTGTGCCAGTACCATACTGTCTTGATTACTGTAGCTTTGTAGTATAGTCTGAAGTCAGGGAGCCTGATTCTTCCAGCTCTGTTTTTCTTTCTCAAGATTGCTTTGGCTATTCGGGGTCTTTGTGTTTGCATACAAATTATGAAATTTTTTCTTCTAGTTCTGTGAAAAATGCCATTGGTAGTTTGATAGGGATGACATTGAATCTGTAGTTTGCTTTGGGTAATATAGTAATTTTCACAATGTTGATTCTTCCAATCCAAGAACATCGTATATCTCTCCATCTGTTTGTATCATCTTTAATTTCTTTCATCAATGTCTTATAGTTTTCTGCATACAGGTCTTTTGTCTCCTTAGGTAGGTTTATTCCTAGATATTTTATTCTTTTTGTTGCAGTGGTATATGTCTCCCATTAACTTATAATGTAACCTTTATCAATTCTAACAAAACCCATTTTATAGATGTGAAAACTGAAGCTTAGTATTTTGAAGCAACTTACTGAAGGTTTCATCAGAGTTAAATTTGAACTCTCAGTCTGCCTCCAGAGTAGGTTTTTATTTTTATTTCCTCCCTTACACTGTTCTTAACTTTATTTTTATTATTTTCTTAATTATTCATTACACAGCCTTTTAAACTTTTGTATATATTTTCTATCAAGAACTGATAGAACTGTGTTAATGTCTCTCATAATCACAGAATTTCTATCATCACCTTGATGTATACAAATTTTAATTTATGATTTCAAAAATCTATTTTGCATAGTATACAAAGATTTCCAATCCTCTAACTTTTTAACAGAATATATAATTAACTAAGAATGATCACTGTGTCACACTGAATGCTGTTGGTTTAAATTTGACTTTAACATTAATAATAAAACCCTTTCTTTACTGTATTAGCAATATTTGTTAACTGCAACTTTTCTCTCACATAGTTTTAGTTGTACTTCTTGAAGATGTGTTTTTGCTTGATTTTGTTTGTATTCCTAATTTTTATTGTTTTATGTTTATGAATCTATAACCTATAGATGGAACAGATACTAAGTCATTTTGCATAAGTAATATTTTTTTATATCTTATTTTATTTTTTAACCACCATTGCAAGCTTCCAAGAATGAAGGGTACTTACATACTGTTGTGGACTGAATTTTTGTGTCCCCTCAAAATTTGTATGTTCTAGCCCCTACCCCACTGTGATGGTATTAGGAGGTGGGGCCATTGGGAGGTAATTATGTTCAGATGAGGTCATGAGGGTGGGGCATCCCATGATGGGGTTAGTGTCCCCATAAGGAGAAAGACAGAGCTCTCTTTCTCCAGGCAAGCTCAAGGTGAAATCATGTGAGGCATAGCAAGACAGTGGCCATCTGAAAGCCAGGAAGGGAGCCCTTACCAAGCACCATATCCATTAACATCTTGATCTTGGACTTCTCAGCCTCCAGAACTGGGAGAATATAAATGTCTTGTTTAAGTCACCCAGTTTATGGTATTTTGCTCTAGCTGCCCAAGCTAAGACACATACAATATTTATTGTTTTAAAAAAACGATGTAAATCACATTTTTGAGAATTCTGACATATCCACTGAGGCCATTAGAAACAATCTGTAGTTCGGGGTACAGTTATTTTTTTATTCTTTGAGGTTGGGAGAGTGAGAAAATTTTGCTTAAATATTTTGCTTTAAAACTGGATTCTCTAAATAATGGCTGGTCCTAGCTGTGTTAGGTTCTGGTCTCCAATCAAGTGAAACCAAACCAATGAAAAGTCTCCGAATTCCTATTAAAGTTAAGAAAGGTTTAAAAGAACAGCATTACCTGGAGAAGGTGACAACATGCATGAGGAAAGCAATTAATTAATGTGTATCAAAAGCATTCAAAATTGTCCAGGTCCTTTGAAGCCGTATTAGTTTCATCTGTTTTTTGCTCTTAGAAGAGCAACAGTTAAGCAGAATTGTAAGCACAATGATGTTTACAGAAGCATCAATTACAATAGGGCAGAGTTTGTAGTCTTAGTTGACAATTAGAGTACATGACAACTATTATGTTGGTCCCATACAGTTAAAAGAATATAATTAAAATCATGATATTATAGTTTCAAGGGAAACATAATGAAAGAAAATTACATGTAATATGATCTCAAGATATATTAAAAATTTGTGTAGGAAAAACATCTAGGAAATCATCTCACAAAGTGTTCAATTGATGAACCATGTAGTAAGTTTAAGGCTGTTTTAACTTGTCTCCAACCTTACTTTGTTTTAAATTGTTTCTATATTTACAGGATAACGTTATTTTAAAATTCAATCCCACTAAAATAACACTAAAGTAAATTAGGAAACCCAGTGAAAAAAGGAATCTGTTCATCAACCATTTATTTATTATTTAGTGATTGTTGGGTGTTTGTTTGTAGATTTATTACCCAAAGAGTACTTTTTCACTGTTGGAATCTACTTAAAATAAGTAAATTAAAATTGGAAGAGCTAAAGATCTGAACCCTGTGCCCCATCATCGTTCATGCACAATCTCTTGTTTTCTGTTGCATAAGCAGTATTTTAGGAAATGATGACTTACGCACACGGACAAACACTATTCTGCATGCAGTTTATAAAATATTTTCAGTAGTGTGAGAATAGGGGTGCTATTTTCTACATCTGTAAAATGGAGATACTCTTTGAAGCCACAGGTCTAAATCTTTCCATATAAAACCTACAGTCTTAGAGTTTTAAACCTTATAGTTAAAAGTCCTCACATCCATGAGCTCTGGCCTGAAAATTCTGGAATCAACAGGAATCCACAGTGAGGTCTTGGCTCACAGCTCAAGTGTTTCCTAAATTATAATGGTCCCATGAAAGAGGTGGCCTTTTTAATTCTTGATCTGCCAACATCTCTTTCTTTATAAACTACTTTGTTCTCCAAGGTACTTTGGAGAACAAGTTTTACTTACCCTCACATTTTCCCACTAAAACATCCCTGAATGTGAACTGCAAATTATTATTACCAAGTTTGGTATTGTTTAAAAAAAAAGAAGGATATTTCTAAATCTTTCTTAAAATAAAATTTTAATACAAGATACAAGAACCAAGAGAAAAGCTAAGTGATGGAATTGTTGCTCAGCATGCAAATAAGAGAGAACATACCAGTGAAGAAAAATTCCTCAGCAGGGTCAAATCCATATGAGACTCTCATTACCACTAGATCAGTCTGTCCTCCAAAGAGAGCCAGCTTAGATCAGCTTACCAGAGTTTATGTACTTTATAAACTGAGCAAGACAAATAGTGTGTTAAGGCTTTATGGACTTGTTATGACAGCTAATTTCGTATCTCCTGACATAGTATCTGAGCAAATGTACAGATGTTCATTCATTTTCACTCCACTCTAGATACCGTAAATTGAGTACCTCTGGAAGTCCAGTCATAATAGCTGACAAATACCCTGGCTACCCATAAGAATGAACGTTGTAAGTCACTGGGCTTCGACATGGAAAGTTAGCAGAGAACTCAGGGGCCCATGCATCTTTTTAATGACTTTATGGCAGAAATCTTGTGTGGGTTTACTATGACATTCTACCAGGGGACTCAGAGGACATCTAATGAATTAGCCATAACTTTAATTTAAATGACATAATACCTGATAAATGAGGGGCTCTGACATGCCTTTGAGTTTATCACCCTCTCCATGAAGCCACCATTGTGACCCAAGCCTTGTCTTTGTTTCTTCCTTTACTGTGATTTGTTCCTAGTTTTAAAAGGATAAAAACCTGTTACTGAACACAGGAGCATGTAGTCTTTCTAAAGAGCGGCACACCTGCACATTCTTCCCACTGCAGACGCCAGCTCAGCATTCCAAACAGATCATGGGAAAAATGTGTCTCTCTGCAGAAGGTGTCAGTATTTATCCATTTTTATTCCCAGGATAATATTTATGAAACCTCATCTGTTGCTTCAGACAGACTAAAACATAAAACTGCAAGATAAAATAAGAATTTTAAATCTTGGATTTTATTAAAGGGAATATGGAATTATTTCATAGCCTATACACTTGAAATTTCGTGTTCTTATTTTAACTGCTTATAATTCCCCATCCATCATTATATGTTGTTTGGTTTTCTTGAGGTCCAGTTTGAACAATCTAGAAAACAAAGGATTTTAAGAAGTTTATTTAGAGAACTGATCTTTGTTTGCTGTGAGTGTAAAAGTTGAAATATATATCACGTTAAAGATTAAAATAACAGACCGATCTTCTAGCTGTTCTCCACCAACTTTAATCAAGGTCTCTTGCAAAGTTTTCCATCTTACTGTCATGGTTGCTACCTCCAGAAAGATCCTGCAACAAAAGAGTATTTGAGCCAATTGTTGCTTGAGGTCAACTATAGTGAGTGTCTCTATAGCTTGTTCAGTTAATATTTAAATGTTCCTCTTTTGTTACAAAATGCCGGTGGTGAAGATAACTACTCATAGGAAGAGTAGTGTATTTGTTTGTTTTTCTCAAATAGTCTGTTCTGCCAGTTTTCATTTTCAACATTCCTGTGAAAATTATAATCTGAAAGCTGTCAATCTCTCTGGGCAATTTTCTCACTAACCAGGAAAGAACAGAGTGAAAGACAAAGGTCACATTAATGACAAAGAAACTCAAGTTTTATTTTCTACCAGCTGGGCTTGTGGAGCAATGGATTATGTGTCTGACTACTGAATAAAAATATTTTCAGATGAACTAGTTCAAATATAATTCCACATTAGCTATGTTGTTTTGTATCTGAAGCTGTTTCATTATCATAAATGTGTTAGCTAGAAATTACGTCAGCAAATGAACTTCAGGAATCATTGCTGGTTGATAAGCAGAGACTATCAGTTGTTTAACATTTGGTGTGTGTGTTGGGGTCTCTGTCTCTTTTTGCTTTGGTTTTACCCCAGAGGCAAGCTTGAATGTAGAAAGCAGTTATTGAGGTAATAGCGTTTTGTTGTTGTTATTTTTTAAGAATGAATATTTAAATACAGAAACCAATACTCCCCAAAACTGAGATTGTAAATGATGCCTAATATGTGAATTGTTGTAGGTATAATGTGAGTAAAGCAGATTCCTTGTCATTATTGTGTTTCTCTTTACTGGAAATACAAGCAATGATAAACTACATATATATGATAATGTCAGCTATGAAGACAAAGCAAAGTAAGATAATATAACCTGATGAAAGGTCACTTTTTTATAAGACAGTCAGTAGGACATAGACGTGAAAAAATGTAGAAAAAAGTAGAAAATGATTTTTAAATATAAGAAATCATGTGAACCAATAAGATTTAATAGATGATATTTAAATTTCAAGTATCAGGGAATCTTTTCCCCCATAACTTTGTGTCAAAATAGCAAATAACTGAGTAGCATTTTACCTGTCTCAAAGTGCCTCCATTTCTAGGTTTGCCCAAATTTGCTGAAGCATCTTCCTTGTGGGCACAACTATGAAAACAGGATATATGCACCATACGGAATTTCACACATCTCAGTTGATTAGAAAATTCCTTTCCATTCTTTTCTTGTTTTCCTGAGTGAATATTTTTATAAGGAAATTTTGGGGGAAATAATACATTTATGGCAAGAGTCACTGAAGATATTGAAGTGGGATTTTTTAATGAAGAAGAGACATTGGAAGACATAATTCTGAGAAGGTTGACTGATGGTGATGATAATAATGGTGATGATGGTGATGACAGAGATGATGATGGTGGTGAGGATGGTGGTGATGATGATGATAATGGTGATGGTAATGATGGTGGTGATGACAGAGATGATGAGGATAATGGTGATGATGATGATGACAAAGATGATGATGATGGTGATGATGGTGATGATGGTGGTGATGATTACAAAGTCAACCATATGATTTTCAATGGCACTAAAGTAACTCAACAATAATAGGATATTCTGCAACATCAAAACATTGGGGTAGTGTTAGTCTTGGAGTCAAGAGCTTGAACTCTAGCACATGCTCTCCATTCTTTAGCTGAGTGGAGCTACTGTCCTCCCTCAAATGATCTAAGAATTTCTCTTGCCCTGCGTGGGCACATAGACAACATCAAGGCCACATCTGTCCCTCCCACCAGTCAGTGGTGGATTCCATGATTCATGTCAGTATACTTTGCAGAGCCCAAATTCCATTCCAGAAAACAAAGTATGTACCACCCATTGATTGGAAGTAGCCACAATGATAAAATAGCATAGCAAAATTTGGGGAGGATTGGTAGTAGGTGAGGGCAGTAAAATGTGAAATAGAAAATGTCAGATCCAAATCCTTTTTAAAGATTCTCAAATAGTCCTTAGATAAAAATCACATAAGCTACCATTAACTTCTCTCATAAACTTAGTGTCTGAAAGAAGGAATATAGCATGCATAATAGTTCCAGGAAATATTTACTTTAAAATATGAAAATACATACATTACTGAACCATGTCTAAATTTTTGCTATGTTTAGAAGCACCCTTTGGAAAGATTGACATGAATTTTATTTATAATTAATCCATGATTGATTCCACTCAAATATTAGATAACTTAAATCTTTTAATTATGATTACAAGAACTCTCTCCCACACTACATTTCCTGACCTTATTTAAGTATATTCATACTTCTCTCTTATCATATTTAATAATAATCATTTTTTTCTGTAATCATAATTTCCATTATGTTTTCCCTTAAGTCTTATGTTTAAATTAATTTACTTTTTTTTTTTTTTTTTTTTTTTTTAAATTTTTATTTATTTATTTATGGCTGTGTTGGGTCTTCGTTTCTGCGCGAGGGCTTCCTCTAGTTGTGGCAAGCGGGGGCCACTCTTCATCGCAGTGCGCGGGCCTCTCGCCATCGCGGCCTCCCCCGCCGCGGAGCACAGGCTCCAGACGCGCAGGCTCAGCAATTGTGGCTCACGGGCCCAGCCGCTCCGCGGCACGCGGGATCCTCCCAGACCAGGGCTCGAACCCGCGTCGCCCGCATCGGCAGGCAGACTCTCAACCACTGCGCCACCAGGGAAGCCCCTAATTTACTTTTTTGATCCAATTTTTCCATTCATTTATTGGCAGGTGGAAATTAGTTGCCTTTCATTTAAAAGGGTTTGTGCAAAATATATCCCTTGAGTTGTTATATGTTAAAAATGTGTATCTGTTCTCTTTGTACTGGAATAGCCACTTGGCTACATGTATCATTGTTAAATCACATAATTTTTCCTGAGGAATTACTTGGTATCATACACTGTGTCTTTCAACTGAAAGCTACTGTGAAGAAGCATGAAATCAGACTTACCACCCCTTATTGGTGGTACTGGTGATTTGATTATTTTCTTATTATCTAAACTTTTTTTTTTATCTTTATCTTTTTAGTCTACAAATTTGCATAGACTCTCTATCCATGCTAATTAATCAAGATTGTATAGTCCTTGAAATTCATAAGTACATATCTTATTTTATTTAAGGAAAGTATTCTTAACTCATATCTTGGAAGTTTCTTATTGTTTTCCTTCTGGGTTTCGTAATCAAGAATACCAGTTGCATGTATGTTACATTTACTCTGACTTTCTTGTACGTCATTTCCTCTCTAGCCTTTTAAAAACCTTTACTCCCATTTTTTTTCATTTGCTTTTCTCAGAACGATTTTCCATGCTCTAACTTAATTCTATCAGCGTCTGTTTTCCTCTGGGATGCCTCCAAGGCATGCTTTCTTTTTGAAGTTTTTTCACTTATTGCTTCCTTTTTTTCCCCCTGGTTTTTGAAAGATCAATTTCTGAATTGTCCTTTCCTTCATTATTTCTTTTCTGATCCCTTGTGTCTTTGCTTTGAGCATTCATCAGATAGAAGCCAGATATTCATTAAGACCTTTTGTTTCTTGGGCAAATCATAAGCAATGATATTTTTACATCTCTTGGCAAAAGATTTTCTTCTTCCATATCTTTCCTTTTTTTCTGTGCATTCCCTCCTTCTCTGCTTGATGTTAAGTTCTTTCATTTTTCCTTTTTATAATTTTTTAATCTTATAATGAAGTGAACTCTTGATGTTGGTAAGTTGAATGTTCAAATAAGAGCAGGTCTTTGTAGATGCTGGAGGAAGACTCTTCTACTCCCTGCAAGATTCTGAGTGTCACCTGGGGTCAGTGGTCTAGCCTTTCCTCCCTTTCAAGTGACAAAGATCTGCCACTGCTGCCCACTTTCAGGATCTGCTCCTCCCTGCTGCATGATTTCCAAAAGTCCAAGTCAGTACATCTGTGTGTAGCCTCCCACTCTGCCTCTTCACAAAGGCAGGGGGCAGGGAGGCTCCCACAGTCCTAGTCATTCCAAACCAGCCAACACTGACCTCCCTCTCAGAACACACCTCCTACTTCAGAGACATCCGGATGGCAAGTGTGGTGAGGCTGCCACAGCAGTGCACCCTCCCAGGGTCCTCTTCGTGCTGGACCATTTCCTCTACATCTAGCAACCCATGTGCATTTTTGCTACAGGATTCCAGACATCTCTGTGTTTAGTAGAGGACTGAGTTCTTACTTTGATTCTTGCTTTCCTGGCTATGAATTCAGTGGATTCATGAAGAAGGATCTGAAGTAGATAATTTTTATTCTAATACTAGAATAAAAATTCTAAAGTTGCTTCTTAATGCTCTTTGTGCTATACTTATTTCAAAACTTTTATTCCACAATAATTTATAGACTCACAGGAAGCTTCAAAAATAGTACATAGATTT
Organism: Balaenoptera ricei; assembly: GCF_028023285.1. Taxonomy (NCBI): domain Eukaryota; kingdom Metazoa; phylum Chordata; class Mammalia; order Artiodactyla; family Balaenopteridae; genus Balaenoptera; species Balaenoptera ricei. Next base: position 3,435,307 of record NC_082641.1, read on the forward strand.
CCTTGAAATTTCCGTCCCAGTTTTCCTCAATGGTGTTATCTTATAAATGTTGTATAATATTATAACCAGGAAATTGACACTAATACAATATAGTTATCTAGACTACAGACCATTTTTGTGTGTGTGTGTGTGTTTTCTTTTTTTTTTTAATTAATTAATTAATTTATTTATTTATGGCTGTGTTGGGTCTTTGTTTCTGTGCGAGGGCTTTCTCTAGTTGTGGCAAGCGGGGGCCACTCTTCATTGCGGTGCCCGGGCCACTCACTATCACGGCCTCTCTTGTTGCGGAGCACAGGCTCCAGACGTGCAGACTCAGTAATTGTGGCTCATGGGCCCAGTTGCTCCGCGGCATGTGGGATCTTCCCAGACCAGGGCTCAAACCCGTGTCCCCTGCATTGGCAGACAGATTCTCAACCACTGCGCCACCAGGGAAGCCCCCTACAGACCAGTTTTTATATGCACTCACTTGCGTGACTGCATGTGTTGGGTAAATGTGTTTGTGTGTGTGTGTGTGTGTGTGTGTGGTTTTATGTAAATTGACTCATTGTATATCAACCCCCACTACCAGTATACAGAACTGTTCCATGGTACCCCTTTATAGCTCCATTCCTTCTCCTGGAAAAAATCCATGTGTTCCCAATCTCTATATTTTTGTCATTTCAACAAGATCATATAAGGAGAATCGTGCAGTATGTAACCTTTTGAGATTGACTTTTTCACTCAGCATAATCCCCTGGATATTCGTCTAGGTTTTTATGTGTATCAGCGCCTGTGCCTTCTTATTTCTGGGGAGTATTCCACAGTATGGACATACCGCACTTGTTTAACCTTCACCCATTGGAAAAACAACTGGGTTGTTCCCAGGTTTTGGCTATTATGAATAAAGCTGCTATGAACATTCATGTACACATTTCTCTGTGAACCTACTTTTCGTTTCCTTAGAACAAACACCCCAAAATGCAATTGCTGGATCCTACAGTAAGAATAGATTTACTTTTTATAAAACAACTGCCAAGCTGTTTCCTAGAGTGGCTGTACCATTTTCCAATCCCATAAGCAATGTCTGAGTGACCTGGTGTCTCTGCTTCCTCACCACTATTTGGGTGATTTTAGCTATTCTGGTTGATATGTGGTGGTGTCATTGTAGTTTTCATTTGCGTTTCCTTAGTAGCTAAGGAGGTTGACCATGTTTCCACGCATAAAGTTCCATCTATATCTCCCCATTAGTGAAATGGTTGTTCAAATCTGTTGCCAATTTTCTGTTTTTTTTAAATTTTTTTTTATTGCTGAGTTTGCAAGTGCCTAATATATTCAAAATATAAGTCCTTTGTCAAATGTGTGGTTTGCAAGCATTTTCTCCAAGCCTGGAACCTGTCATTTCATTCTCTTGTGCAGAGCAAAGGTGCGTAATTGAGATAAAATCCAATTTATCAATTTTTCTTTTATGGATCATGCTTTTAGTATCACATCTAAGAATTCTTCATCAAGCCTTGGGTCTCAAAGATTTTCTCCAACTTTCTTCTAAACATTTTATAGTTTTACACTTTACATCTAAATCTGGATCTGTTTTGAATTAATTTTGCATAAGGTGTGAAGTTTAGGTCAAAGTTTCTTTATATTTTGTTATTTTATTCATTTATTTTTGCCTACAGATGCCCAATTGTTCCAGTGCTATTTGTTGAAGACTGTCCTTCCTCTATTAAATTGCTCTTGCCTCTCTGCAAAAACCAGGTGTGCATGTTTGCATGGGTTATTTCAAGGTTTTCTATTCAGTTCCACTGAGCTATGTTGATCTCTCCATCAACACCATACATCATCTTTATTACTAGAGCTGTAGAATAAAACTTAGCATTGCGTAGAATGAATCCTCTTCATTTTTTTCAAAATTATCTTAGCTGTTCTAGATCTTTTGCCTTTCAAACAAATTTTAGAATAAGCTTATCTATCTCTCCAAAAATCCTTGCTGGGACTTTGATAGGCATTGCATTTCACCTGTAGATAAATTTAGGAAAAATTGATGTCTTTAATAAGTTGAGTTTTCCAGTTCATGAACACTGTATGTTTCTGCATTTATTTAAATTTTTAATTCATTCATCAGTGTTTTGTAATTATCAGCATCAGACACTTTATATATTTTGTTAGATTCGTGCTTAAGTATTTCATTTTTTTAATTTTTCATAATCTTTATTTTGCAAAGGAAGAAAATGAGACCCAAATGAATAACTTGATCCAGATCACACAGCTAACCGGAGATGAAGCCCAAACCTTACCTCTAATATTTGGACACAAACCCTGCCATACTCACTCTTCCTCACCATTGTTCCATGAGGGGGGCATCTTACATAACCAGAGCCTCCCTCCACGGGGGCATATTCCAGGCACAGAGACAAACTAAAACATCATGGGGAGGTGCTAATTTTGAGTGGGGAGGGGGCTACACACAGGCTTGAAGAGGGTTTCCCTGGGTTGTGCTGAAGGACAGCCTCAGGCTTTTCCCCCACTTTAAACAACATCTTTCATTTTGTTATCATTTATGAAACACAGATTTTCTAGAAACATCTAGGTTATTCTGAGAGTTTCTGTCACTGGCTAAAGCAGCTCTGGGTTTTACAAAGGATGAGGGCACCTGGGAGGACACAGGGAAACAGCTTCTTGCCTCCTTAAATATTCTCGCTGGTTCAGAGACTCCCAAGCCAGGAAAGATCAAGGATCTCATGACCATTGTGATGCTCCAGGTGCCTGCACTCCATTTGCATCAACATTTCATATGGGGTTTCTACTTCCACCTGCAGCTTAACTGCTTGGAATTCGTCTCCTGGAAGGTTGGGAGTGTCTCAAGATGAGATGAAGCACATTGCAGGGGGCAGTGTGTCAGTGAGGAAGATGTGAATTTCTGCCCAGGTGGGATCGTCCACTTTGCCTGGGGTACAGCTAAAGAGGGCTGATTAGTGTGACATACTTATCTACACCATGACTATCAGAGAGAGATGGAAAAAGTGTGTGTGTATGTGTGTGTATCTACACATATATACATGCCATCATACTATATATAATTAATTTTTTACCATATGATCCAGCAATTCCACTCCAGGACATACATCTGGAAAAGATGAAAACTATAATTTGAAAAGATACATTCACCCCAATGTTCATAGCAGCACTGTTTACAATAGCCAAGATATGGAAGCATCCTTAGTGTACAATGACAGATTAATGGATAATGAAGATGTGGTATATATATGCAATGGAATGTTACTCAGCCATAAAAAAGAATGAAATAATGCCTTTTGCAGCAACATAGATGGACCTAGAGATTATCAAGCTAAGTAAGCCAGGCAGAGAAAGACAAATATCATATGATAACACTTATATGTGGAATCTAAAAAAAGGTACGAATGAACTTATTTACAAAACTTAAATAGACTCACAGACATAGGAAACAAACTTATAGTTACCAAAAGGGAAAGGAGGGGGAGAGGGATAAATTGGGAATTTGGGATTAACAGATATACACTACTATATATAAAATAGATAAACAACAAGGCCCTAAGGTATAGCACAGGGAACTATATTCAATATCTTGTAATAACCTATAATGGAAAAGAACCTGAAAAAGAATATATATATATATATATATATATATATATATATATATATATATATATATATATGTATTATGTACAACTGAATCACTTTGCTGTACACCTGAAACACTGTAAAGCAACTATGCTTTAATTTTAAAAATTAAAAACAAATTTGTCTATTTTTGCTTTCTCTTTTCCTATTTTATCATGACATTAGCTCTAGTCTTTCCATGCGGCCATGAAGCCTGACCCTCTCAGTCCTAATTAGAGATGTCTAAGGGGAAAACCGCACATTCTACAGTGTCTGCCACAATAAACCTTTCTAATAACTGATGAACTCCAGGGGGTCACATCTCATTACACTGGGTAACTTCATAAACTGATTTGACAGGTAATGTGACCACATGATTCATCAACTTCAAAAGCAGGCTTGGGTGGTGGGCAGATGAGCAATGTGAGCCACTTTATAGTGGGTAAGGAGAGAGAGAAATTTGCATGATTTCATAAATTGTTAAATACTTCGATCTCTTCCCCATGAAGAAAATGTACCTGCAGTCTGCCTTCTACCTGAGCATGTGAAATGAGTCTGTGTGTGTGACCTAAGAGCCAGGAAGAGGGAAACAGTTTAGACCAAACATATTTAATTTCCTGTAGAACTTGGGGGTAAAGACAAATGTTCTTTCCCTAAATCTCAGCTCAAACCAGTGGTAGGATTGTCATTAAATATGAGAATAAGAAGGCAAGTAATCTTCACACATAAATCCCCAAGGTCTCTGCCAAGGGAAATTATGCCCAGATTACTGCTTAAGGAGTAATTCTATATGGAGAAAACAGACCATATTCATGCTAATACTTCCATTGTGAAATTCGATTATTGGTACTTTGGATTGATAAATAGAATTTTGATATTTTCTCTTTTTGCAATTTAAATCAATATAGATGAATGGTTATAATACTCTAAAAGTGTTCCTTAGTCAAGATATTTTTTTTAAATTAAATCCCTCTAATAAAGCAATACACTCAGGATTCTATATGATCTAAGAGTTAGACAAAAATCATAAACTGGGCTTCCCTGGTGGCACAGTGGTTGAGAGTCTGCCTGCCAATGCAGGGGACACGGGTTCGAGCCCTGGTCTGGGAGGATCCCACATGCCGCGGAGTGACTAGGCCCGTGAGCCACAACTACTGAGCTTGCGCGTCTGGAGCCTGTGCTCCGCAACAAGAGAGGCCGCGATAGTGAGAGGCCCACACATCGCGATGAAGAGTGGCCCCCGCTTGCCGCAACTAGAGAAAGCCCTCGCATAGAAACAAAGATCCAACACAGCCAAAAATAAATAATAAATAAATAATAGATAAATTTTAAAACAAACAAACAAAAAACAGTACAAATAATTTGTTAACAAAATTATAAACTAAAACGATTTTTATTACTTGCTAGTGATGACATTTTAAGTGACACATTCTAAATATATTTGTTTCTCTTTTAGTGATACCCACCACTGAAGGCCTGAGGAGTAGATTTAGAAGGTGGATAATTTGAAATAATGAGAGTTTAAATCATGATCTAGGATTTTTTTCTTTGAAAAATCTTATTTTTCCTCTATCTCTGACTTAAAACCCAGATAATATAGAAAAATTCCAAAAACCAGACACTCTAGGGAGGGTGGGAGGGAGGGAGACGCAAGAGGGAGGAGATATGGGGATATATGTATATGTATAACTGATTCACTTTGTTATACAGCAGAAACTAACACACCATTGTAAAGCAATTATACTCCAATAAAGATGTTAAAAAAAAACAAAAAAACCACACACTCTGGTTAGAGGAGGGAAAAGAAGAAAATGCCTGTATCCACACAGAGACTGCCAAATTTCCAGTCCATAGATACAGTTCTGGAAGCCAGTGGATACTGCCACAGCCTTGCTTATCTAGAACATGAGTCCCTCAGAAGAAAGATGAATCCAGGCAGAGGTGGCTCTAAACTGTACAGCCTGAGTACACAGCCCGGCGCTCCAGTTCACCAGGGACCATGGGAGTCTAGCTGACGCACCATGACCTGTACACCTGGCGTCGTGGCATAAGATGTCACCTGTCCGTGTCATCTCTGATTTCTGGGACTGCTTCCAGAACATGTCCTCCCAATTTGATGCCAAAGCCCAGCTTCCTTGGGGCACTTGTGTTTCCTCTGGTACCTCTGACACATCATGCTCACCTTCCTGACTCCCAGGTGCTCAGGCCATCCTTGGAGGTGTTTCAGCTCATGGCCTTCCATCCACCCCGGTGTATTCTCTTGCCATGGGAGGCAACAGTGTCCACCTGGAGTCTGCAAGGGAGATGGCAATTTCAGGAGAAATTGTTCTGTGTCAACACACCTGGATAAAACTTCCACTGACCCAGCTCAGGGTTGACTCTCCTTCCCTTGGAGAAAATATTCTTAGAAAATACCTGAATATTTTCTCATACAAAACAAGCGTTTTTTGGTTTTTGTTTTAAGAAGTCAACATAATAGTGTACCCAAACCTATCAAAGGCACACACACACACGTGCACAATGTCATCAACCAACAAAACAACCTCACTTCAAATATTAGTGTAAAAATCATACATAAAATACCAACACAAGGAATTAAAAATACTTTAAATAATAATAATTAAGTTCATGGATATAAGGAAAGTTTAATAATATCATATTTCTTAACTGGTCAACCATAGGTTGTCTATGTATAAATAAATGATCACAATTGATGTTAATGTAGTATTCAGTGAAATTTAACATCAATTTCTGATTAAATAAAAAACGCTTAAAGTGAACATATAAAATTTCCTAAAAAGGTATAGGTAGATACACAGATTATTCTCAAAAGATTGAGAGATGGATTCTCTCTTGAGCAATAATTTCAAGTTATCCTTGGCTTGACTTGTCAACAGCCAGAGTCCCGATGGCTAGTGCATGGAGCCTAGAGGTTAAACTCGGGTACGGGCAAGAGCTGAGAGTGTGAAGACAGAGCAAGTCCCGTCTCCAGGAAGCAGAGAAATTGGAGGGAAGAAACAGAAAGATCTAGGAAAATGACCTAGGGACTCCTGGGCCTGGCTCACCACAGCCAGCACGGAAACCTTGGGAGATGCTGAGTGATGGAGAACCCCGGGTAATTTTGAGGATCTCAGAACAGAAAAGAATTACGCCTCAGGTTCTGCCGGGATCCCAGGTGGAAGCAGCCCCCGGGAAGCCCTGCCATCCACCGGGTCAAGTGCAATGAAGGAGAAATGGTGACAAGACTGGTGTGGACAAAGAGGGTGGCCCCTGTGTCCTTCCATCACGAGCATCAAGGACCAGATTCAGAAGATCCCACATTCCTCAGAGGTAGAAAAGGTAGCAGAAATCTGCTGACACTGCAGACATCAGGAAACACGTGTATAGAGATGCCACGTGCCAGGCACGGGTGGCAAGTCTTTACATGGAATAATTTATTCGCAATAACAACCCCTTGAGATCGGGATGTTTTGTACCCATTTTAAAGACTTGTGCCTTCTACTATCTCATGCATTGTGACAACTTGGGCTTCTAGTAACTCCTCTTGGCCCAGCACTATCTCAAGATTCACCCGATACATATTTTTATCCTCTGCCTTTTCTGATTATTTCTTAGGTCAGTGTCTCAAAATAGGTATGCCTATTAGCCCACTTTGCCTTCCTTTGCCAGGCCAGATAGTGGACATGGGCCAGCCTGTGGGCTGCTTCCCCTTGGCTGATGTCTATTCCAATCAACTAAGAGCTGGAGGTGTGGTCTCAGAATGAAACAAGGCAGTCTAGGTCTTTTCCATCAACAGGCAGTGGGAAAAATGGGCACCATGACTGGCTTGGCCCCTGTGTGCTTTATCTTAAAGGTGAGAGAGAGAAGACCCAGAGGGGAGATGCAATGGGTAAAGATTATAACTAGTTCACCATCCTGATTTCAGCATCTCTAGAACTAAAAAGTAGTTGTATATATACAATGGAATACTACTCAGTGATAAAAAAGAATGAAATTTTGCCATATGCAACAGCATGGATGTACTTGAAGGGTATTATACTTGGTGAAATAAGTCAGAGATAAATACTATATGATATCACTTATACTTGTAATGTAAAAAATAAAACAATCTAGTGAATATATCAAAGAGAAACAGACAGATATGGAGAACAAACTAGCAGTTACCCATGGGGAGAGGGAAGTGGGGAGGGGAAAGATAGGGGTCAGGGATTAAGAGGCACAAACTACTATGTATAAAATAAATAAGCTACAGGGATATATTGCACAGCACCTGGAATGTAGCCAATATTTTATAAAAACTGTAAATGGAGTATAACCTTTAAAAATTGTGAATCACTATGTTGTACACCTAAAACATATATAATAATGTAAATCAACTATATCTCAATAAAAATAGGAAAAAAATTAAAACCTTAAAAAATCAGTTGTCTGAACTAGATGTCCAAAACAGATGAGTATTTTCCACTCAGATATTTTGTCACAATTTAACCACTTTCTGGTTCATATCCTTTTTCTGTAATATCAGTTACTTACTGAAAAGATAAAATTGAACATTTACTTTTTAATAATTCTGAAGTTGCAAGCCCAGGCTTCTATCTGAACTGTGCTAAAGATACTTCTAAGTTTGATGACAAAATATTTTATACCAAGTTTAGTTTTGCTCTCTAAAAAAAAAAAGATCCTATTCCTCTCACCCCATAGAATACTATTCAGAAATACAGTTTGATTTGTATTCAATAGTTTGAAGAAAGGAATGAATTTTAGTATTAATATGAAGGTATCAGACTTTTCAAGTAAAATTCAGTTTATGAATGATTTACCAAGTTTAGAAAGGCGTTCTCTCCTGGACCAGTTTAGCTACTTCTAGGAGGCAGGTAGTTTAAATTCATGAATCTATTCAAAACTGTATTAGATAAGTTTATCTGTTTCCTAGATAGCTGTCAACTGGTCAATTCATATTCAGTAGTTGACCTAAATGAGAGAATAACCAGCAAATAAAATCCCCTTATCCATTCCCAAGTAATGCTTTTAGATAGTAATATCCATGGAGATCTCCTTGTCAAAAACACTGTGAATACAATACAAACTTCTAAACAGGCAGCCTCTGAGATAATATATTTTCCTTTTGAGTACTTTAAGAAACTGCAGCTGACATATATAAACAGACAAAAAAATATTTAAAGGAGCAGTTTTCTACCTAAACCTTTATTCTCATTTACTTAGTTGAGAACACATAGGTCCACTTCATAAAAATAACATGAAGAAACATATATGCTCTCTTCTGACATTTACTTATGAGTACTGCAAATGAAATCATAAATGAATTAAATCGGTTATTTGGAATTAATGCCAGTGCCCTAAAATGTCCGTTCTTTGAATGGAAGTAAACCTGTTTCAAAAAGTTCAGCTAGAACCTATGAGAAACGTTACACTGTGTTTCTCCCTAAAAATCCAGGCAACGTCTGTTTAGAAAGAGTTGTTAAATATGAAATTATTTCAAACAGAGTGTCATACTGAGCGTTTAATTTGTTTATATGTTAACAGAGGAAAACTTTCTAACTTTTCTTTTGGAAGAAACCATACATACACCTAATACACATAGATGGAGTTAATTGATTTGCACTTGTTCTCAACTGAATACATTTAAAATCCAACAAAAATACATTTCAAAGTTTAGCTTGGAGTGCCCTCTGCTGGTCATACAAATTAAAAGTATAAATACACCTCACTACTCACACACAGGTTGAATTCGTTTCTCTGTTTTAAAGTTACTTGGGCTACACCAATTACTGATATGCCTTGTAACTGCAATCATATAATTATAAATAGATGTTTTATATAGGCTCCTCTTAAAAGGGATTGCTTAGTGAATGATAAAATGTGTTCTCAGATAGATGATAGGTGAGCAGGTAGATAGATGATGGAGAGATAGCTAGATAGATAGATTGATTGACAGATTGATTGACAAATAGACAATAGATAATTGATAGATATATATCAATAGATAGAGATATAGATCAATTGATCATAGATCATCTTCACATGGTAAATTCAGTAAGTCCAAGCTCACATTTTCTGTCTTTGATATAAAGATAATTTTTTCAATGTCTTATGCTAAGTTGAATGTGATAACTAATCTATAATGTTACGGGTTGAATTGTGTCCCCCAGCACCAAATTCATATGTTGAAGTACTAACCCCCATCACCTCAGAACTTGACATAATTAGGAGATACGGACATTACAGATGTAATTAGTTAAGATTAGGCCATATTGGTTTAGGGTAGACCCTGAATCTAACATGAAAGGTGTCCTTACAAAAAGGGGATATTTGAATGCACTCACACACACACAAACACACACACATCAACATACACGTGGAGAGAATATCATATAAAAGCGAAGGGTTGGAGGGATGCTTCTACAAGCCATGGAACACCAAAGATTGCCAGCAACCCCCCAGAAGCCAGGGAAGAGCCTGGAATAGGTTCAGAAGGAACCAACCCTGCCCACACCTTGACCTCAAACTTCTAGCCTCCAAAACTGCCAGAGAGAATACTTTTCTGTTCTTCTCAGCCGCCTAGTCTGAGGTATTTTGATAGGACAGCCCAAGGAGACGATACAGATGTAAAGTTAGAACTGCAGCATTCATAGCTCATCAAGGTTGAGTGAAGTACAATTTAGCCAGGTGCTGATGTCTGGGGTGGACCTGGAGCTCTGCAGAGGCTGCCTGGTGGGAAGCTCCCACAAGCCCCTGCAGTAGTCGCAGCATCATCACCACTCACACAGGAACCTGACGCTGGAGACCAGGGCAGCAGTGGGGAGGGACAGAGCTTGAATTCAAACTCAGATCTGTGGGCACCCTGACCGCCCTGATTTCAAACTCTGCCCCTTCTGCTACCTGTGTTGCCTCCTAGCTCCAGCATATATGAACATGCACGTGTGCCCATGCACACAGGTGTACACATGCACACATGCATGCATATGCATGCACGTATACATATGCACGCATGCCACGTACATTCTCTCACACGTGCATGCATGTGCACATATAAGCCCCATGCTCACACTCACATATAAACACGTTTGTTCTACACATGCACACACATGCAGCACACTCTCACACATACATACACACGCACACATACAGTCACAGTTATATATACACAGCCCAATGACAGCAAGAAAGGATAGAGTTTAAGTTGACTTCTTGCAAAGGCCATCTCCACCTGGCAGCTGCAGCCACTTCTGTTTCTAGCAGTGGAGAAGGCAGTCTTCTTTCTTTTTGTCACAGTGTTCTGTGCGACATCACTTCTGACCAGGGAACTCTTTATACAGCAAATGAAGTTGCAGAAGTGAAGACTGTAAGTTATGAGGTTGTTTCTTATTTTGATGTGAAAACATTTCTGTAGCTATTGACTGGATTAATTTTCTACTGCTGCTGTAACAATTTGTCACAAACTGAGCAGCTTAAGATAAAACGAGTGCATTATCCTACAGTTCTGGAGGTCCAGAGTCTGACCCTGACCTCAATGTGCTGGCCTCAGGTGCTGCCAGGGCTGGATCCTTCTGGAGGTTCTAGGAGAGAATTCCTGTTCTCCCCTTTTCTGGCTTCTGCAGGTATTCTGCTCCTCGCTTGTGTGCACAGCCAGCAACGGTGGTTTGAGTCCTTCTCCCTCTGCACCCCTCTGCCTCCCTCTCCCACTTACGATGACCCTGTAGTAACACCTGCTCACCTGGATGCCCCCACCAGGAAGCCAGCTGATTAGCCACCTTAATTCTCTCTGCCCCTTACCACCCTTTTGTCACATGCCCCATCATACCCACGTTTCGGGGACCTGGGCCTGGGTGTCCTTGGGAGTTTTGTCCCGCACCCAGGTCGACTCATTCACTTCTCCCTCTCACCATCCTCTAAGCATCTAGCAAAGGACTTGCCACGTCTCAGGATTTAAGGACATCACGGGGGAATGCGCGTCACCGCGGGCAGCCAGAGCGACACAAATGTTGTATCCCTCTGGGGAAGGGAGCCCCGTGTTTCCATTTGTATGATGTTGTCTTTGTCTTTATTTGGAAATTAGGTCAACTTCAGAGAGGTGGGTGTGGGTGCAGGTTGATGATGTTGAGCTGTGGTGGTTTTGCATCAGTTCAGCCATGCTGGACCTACGTTTCCAGAATTCCCTTCCCTGTGTGTCTGGCCACCAGAGAATCCTGCAGGAGATTTGGAGAGCAGGGGTGAAGCGATGCAGGCATGTGCTGAAGGCCTGAGCTGGACCCTGGGACGTTTCACTGTCGCTGGTCTGCTGGCTCATCCTTGACGTGGGGTGGCCGGGGTCCCCTGCTGGATGCTCCTGCACTCTGTCTCCTCCTCCCCCTCTCCCCTCTCCTTTCCTCATCTTCTCTTATCTCCTGTTCTCTCTCTATTCTCTTCTCCTTGGCAATCTTGCATTTTAAACCACCATTCATACAATGAAACGCCTGCATGTGTGTACACGTGTGCCTCTGATATATGTATATTAATATATATATATATGTAAATCCAGGCTTGACCTCACTTAAAATACTCACGGATATCCTCAACTGCCTAAATGAAACCCATGGACGTTCTAAAGGCACCTCAGACCCAACATGTATAGGACCAAATTCTCGCTTTCGCCAGGTCTCCAAAGCCACAGCTCAGACCCCAGGTGCCCTCTCTGCTGCCCACGTCTCCCTCTGCTTATCACCAAGGACTGGGTTTCACCTCCTAAATCTCTCTCATCTCTTTTCTATGCCTCCTTTGCTGCCATCACCAGCCTGGGCCAAGCTGCCAAGACCATGAAACGCGTGAGTGGTCTCCACCGGCCCAAGTGTGAAGGCTGAAAGGGGGCCCCTTCCACAGCCCAGCAAGTGGGTCCCCACCAGCTTTCCCGCCACTGGCTGCCCTGGGATCCCTTGTTTCCTGCATCCAGCCACGCTGGTCTTTGAGCTCTCTCCCGAATGCAACATGCCCTCTGTCTCCTCAGCACCTCTTAAATCCCATGTCCCCCATCAAAGACAGAGGGGACGGAATGTGCGTCCACTCTTCCCTTCTCTGCTTCCTTCTCCTTGACCTCGAGGTCTCAGCCAAGTTCACCCTAGGCTAGATTCTTGTCATGTCCCCACGTGGAGCTGTGGTCCTTTGTGAAGAACGTGGATCTACCTCTAGAATCATAACTTAGCAATAATGATTAGGCGATTAGGGATTATCTTCCCCCTCAACACCCCCCACAATGCAACCCCAATGAGATCAGCTCGTTTACCCTTAGTGGCCTCTCTAGTTCCCGGTCTGTACCTGGGTCTGGGCATGTAATAGGAAACCATATAATATATGTACTAAATGAGCAAATTCCTTTGTTCTGAAAGAATCTGCATGACTGCTTGTGTTGGAAAGATGTGGGAGAGAAAGCCCCTGTCATCTTGGGGAGGACGTGGCAGGCATCATATTGACTTTGCCAAAGCCAGATTCCATCTCCTTATGAGGATAACAAAGTGTGGTCGTGACCCCATTTACTTAAGGGTGAGAATTTGAGGCTTTCAGGAACCAAGTGGACGACTGAGCGAAGCAGCCAAACGCTTTTCCAGGAGGAAGGGGGCTGATGTTCTCCTGGACTCTTGTCACGTGGGGCGGCAGGGTGTCCACCCCACACCCTAAGGGCTTTCTCTCCCTGGCTCGGAGGTGCAGCCCTCACTGGAGAAGCAAACCCCAGTGCCTCCTGCTACTGTTGCAGCACAAGAGGTCAGACGTTCGCTCATGGTGGAGCCAGAGTGCAGGCAGAGAACGGGAAGGGAGGCTGGAGACACAGCGGTGGCCTCCACGCAGCTCGGTCAGTTCCGCACGCCTCCTACACTTCCCCAGTGTGGTCGGCTTCCCCTTTAACTTCTCATGTCAACTTAAGTCGACATTTAACGGCCCGAGGAGGATTTCACTCAAGCTGCATCAAGAATACGCATCAGGGCTTCCCTGGTGGCGCAGTGGTTGAGAATCTGCATGCCAATGCAGGGGACACGGGTTCGAGCCCTGGTCTGGGAAGATCCTACATGCTGCAGAGCAACTAGGCCCGTGAGCCACAATTACTGAGCCTGCGCTCCGCAACAAGAGAGGCCGCGATAGTGAGAGGCCCGCGCACCGCGATGAGGAGTGGCCCCCGCTTGCCACAACTAGAGAAAGCCCTCGCACAGAAACGAAGACCCAACACAGCCATAAATAAATAAATAAATAAATAAAAGAATACCCATCAGATCTTCCAAGGAAGAATCTCATGATTCTGCCCTGGCTTAGGGCTGGCGGTTGGACCACCCGTGACTCAGCCAGCTGATCTCTGCAGACATGTTCCAGGCATGATCGGGTACCAGCTGAAATAGCTGTGGCAATAGGAGCCCAGCCCTAGGATGGTGATGAGGAGGGTCATGACTGAGGCCCTAACCCGCAGGAAAGAGTCTTCTACTTCTCTCCTTCTCCTGCCACAGAGAAAGTACTGCTGACCCAGGGGTTCTGATGAGGACTAGGAAAGCCAGAACGTTCTAAATGAATCATAGCAACCACTTTCTGCGCAGTCCCTGCAGTGTATTCCAGGCACCGTGATAACTGCCTTCCGTCGGGATTTCGTTTCATACTGAAAACAATCCTGGGAAGTTTAGAATCTTGCCCAGATGAAGAAATAGGCTGTTTCCCTATTTATTTAAAGTGTATACTCCAAACACAAAGACAAATATAATAAAGATGGAAAAAGGAATTCCAGTAAAGTCTCTAACATATATTAAGACCTCAATAACTGTGTTGTTTTTATTATCCTGTCAGATAACTGGACCCAGGACTGAAAGAGGAGGGGAAGCATCTGAGTGATTTTGTGTGTTTGTTTTGTTTTTGATTTTATTGAAGTATAGTTGATTTTCAGTGTCGTGTTAGCTTCAGGTGTACAGCAGTGATTCAGATAGGTAGATATACAGATATAGATATATAGTTATAAATATATAGATATAGATAATATATATGTATATATTCCTTCTCAGATTCTTTTCCCTTATACGTCATTACAAAATATTGAGTAGAGTTCCCTGTGCTATACAGTAGGTCTTTGTTGACTATCTATTTTATATATAGTAGTGTATATATGTTAAACCCAACCTCCTAATTTATCCCTCCCTTCTTTCCACTTTGGTAACTATAAGTTTGTCTTCTATGTCTGTGAGTCTATTTATGTTTTGTAAATAAGTTCATTTGCATCTTTCTTTTTTTAGATTCCACATATAAGTGATATCATATGATATTTGTCTTTCTCTGTCTTACTTCACGTAGTATGTTCATCTCTAGGTCCATCCAAGAGATGGATTTGGTTTTTAACCGTGCCTCTTTTGAGCTCACTGCTGTTAGTACAATCCACTGATAAAGATTATCATCAAAGTATATTAAAAGGTCTACCGAAATCACAAGGGGGAAAATGTAGGATTTCTGGGAAAATCTTGTCACCTGCATTTAAACATTTAAGAGGCGTTAAATGTCGCTTCTGATCTACATGCCACCAGGGGGCACTGCTGAGCTGGGACACCAAGGTCCTAAAATGCATCAAGTCACACAGCTTCAGTGGTAAGTGGGAGTAGCGGGCAGGGACTTTGTCAGGGTCTTACCCAGATCTCTGGGGATGGCAGGAAAGGCTTTCATAAGCCAGTTTAACAATTTTTTAAACAAGATTTCTGGAGAGTTTTTACTTATAGTGATTTTCTCCTTGCTTTTTCAAAATCGTCTCTGAGTGAGTTATTCTCTTCCACTCTCCCTACTTCATTACTTTTTATTGAAAAATGTCTTATCATCCTCTTCGGACAGGAACATACAGGGTTACATCCACACGTATTTAGTTGTTCCCTCATTGTGCATTCCCAGGTGCTGAGCAAGTGGCCTCAGGAAGCTGCTGTCTGTGGTCTAGGAAGACGCTTCCAGGAACCCCGGCCAGGGAAGGGGTGAGCCCACGGAACTCGGGAAGAACAAAGCCTAAAAAATGAACAGGTGAAAAGCTGGCCCCCAAGGTCTCCCCTGGGGAAGCAGCAGAGAGAGGTCCTGGAGGATGCAGGTGGGGGACACAGGCCTTGGGACTAGGCAGCTTCCACTAAACCCTCAGCTTTCACTGCCCTCCTTCTCTCCACAACTTAACACCTTGTTATTACTATAAAGTTGTCTGAAATTAGCATCACAACAAGCCTAGATTTCTTGAACCCAGTACCTTTGCTGCACAGGTCATGAGAATCCAGAAACAGGCACTCAGTGTCTTTGGCTTTGCCTTTGAGCTCTGAAACCCTGTTGATCCCGTGTCCCTCGGCTTCATGAAGGGCCCTGCACTCTGCACTTAGGACGCTTTTGTGCGGCCCCCTCCTGCAAGGCGCTGGTAAGACTGCCTGAGGAAGGAGGATGGGGGTCCCTCTTCCGAGTGTGTTGTGCTTCCACTGAAGACAGATGTATGGAGATGTTATACCTTCTCGATAGTAAATGGATGCATGTCCGGCACAACTGGGCTGAGACCTGCTTCACTTGTACCATTTCCACCTGGGAGCAAGCTCATGTGGGCAAGACTTCAGAGCCTTCATGTAGACTAGACGCTGGGCTGGCCAACACCAACCACATGGAGCCTGACAAAGGGAGAAGGGTTCACTGGCTTTCCCAAGCTGAATGCTGACCTTTCTGCCTCTGTATCTAGTGACCATGAAGTGCCTCTGGCCACAGGGCCTTTGCACATGCTTTTTTTCCTTGTTCTGGAGATCTCGGCCATGCTTTCTGTGCCAAATTCACTCCTATTCATCTTTAAGAGCACAGATAAGTTAAACTTTTTCGCAGAGAAGCCTCCCTGGAATTCTCTGAATTAATAAAACATTCTTAGTATTTCCTACCACCATGCCATGCACTTATCCTTTGCAACAGTTACAGTTGTGATTTGACATTTTGTGTGTGCGTTTATGTTTATCTCTGTCTCCCCAGCCAAAACATAAACTCTGGTGGGACTGGAAACTGCCTGGTTTTGCTCACCAACATACTCTCAAGATACTTAAGAAATATTTATTGAAAACATGAATGATTTTTAACCAGGATATTATGTGCCTGATTCCAGAGTCCTGCCCCATCACTCTGCACTCAGGTGGACAAAGATTAAGTTTGACCTGCATCCCAAGGCAGCAATTTTATCTCATAAATCTGCTTCCACAGCGCTTTGCCTGGGTTGGATGCTGCAGCTTAGTACAGAGCAACCATCTTCTAATTAGCCTAAACTCAGCTTGCTGCTGGTTCTGAAGAGGCATACTTCATCCTTTTTTACAAGTCAGATAACAGTAATGTTTTAGCCTAGAGACAGGCCCATGTTCTGATTTGAGCCCGGGGATTAGAACCAGCAGGTTTTTATTGCCATCTCAATATAGAAACAGAGTCAGGTGGTGTCACGTACCTTCATGATGCCCAGAGGTGCATCCCCAGAATGCACTGTGCTTTGTGAGAGTGAAGGGAACACCCAGCAGTCATGGGGGTGTCATTCATTTTTCTTCCCAAAAGACTTGAGCCATTGCCTGCTTTCAAGCCCCTTTGGTTCTTATGCATATAGACTGGCTATTGCATTATCCCCCACTGCCTCAGGATGCAGGAATAAGAGTCTAATTCTACTCCCACTTTACAGTTAGCAAACCAAGTCCAGGAAGAAGTGCTTCCTGCAGTCACCCAGGAAGTGCTCCCCAGGCTCAGTGCTTCCCGAACCTCAGTGTGCAAATGAGTCACCTGGAGGTTCTGATTCCTCAGGTCTGGGCTGAGATCCGAGATGGTGCGTTTTTCACACGCTCCCAGGAGCGCTGGTGCTGACACACGTGGGCTTCACTCTGAGTGGCGGGCTCTGTTCCACTGGACCGTGAGCTCACCAGCCGGGGGCTGTGCTGTATGGTCCACCCTCTCCCTCTTGTGTCCACTGCAATGAGACTCACAGGAAATGCCAGTTGAATGAGTGTTCAATCCAAGTCCAAGACTAGCACCCGGTCCCACACACCAAACTTCTCTTAGATGTTACTTTGTGTCCTTTTATTACATTTAACAAGCACACAATTGGTTTTCCAGCTAAATCTGGATCCCCAAAAGAAGTGTCTCTGTCTCTGACTTCTTTTTAGTGTCATTATACCATTAAACTGGCATAATTAGTCCTCAACAGTGAGTGTGGAGTGAAGAGCTTATGAACAGGGGCAATTCTCTAATATGCCCAAGGAGAAACCTATTTGGATTACTTTGGAAAAACACCAAGAATTAAAAAAGAATAAGGATGCTCAAAGGAAAAGGGAAGAAAATGGAAACTTTACAAAATTCTTTACGAAAGTAAGGTAGTGGTTGAGTGGCTACAGGGTTAACATCATGTTCTAGATGTGAGCTGCCTGGACCCCACACCAGCTTTCCCTTCAGTGGCAGTTAACCACACACACCTTGCTCGACATATCTGCACCCCAGTTTCCTTGTCTGTGAGGTAGTGGTAATTTTAGTATTTATACCATAGGGTGGTTATGCATCCAACGGCACCAGCACCTGAAAGTCTTCTTTGTGTCCCTCCAAAATCTTTCATGAGGACAATCAGGGAGCCTTAAGGGTGGTGAAGAACTGAGGCCTCCCATCAACACCCAAGAGATGTTAAAGCCTCTTGGGAACAACGATGTGGGCACCATCTTGGAAGTGGCTCCCAGCCCCTGCTGACATCTGACTGCATCTTAGTGAGAGACCCTGAGTCAGAGCTGCCCAGCTAGCTGATCCCCAAATTTCTGACCTGCATAAACACTGAGACAATAAATCTTTGTTGCTTTAAGTGACTAAGTTTTGGGGCAATTTATTATGCAGTAAAAAGTTACTAACACCATATTTAAATGGCAATTTCTAGTTTTCAAAGCAAGTTCACAAAACTTACATGTGAGAATTTCTTAATGTTCTATGATATAAGTAGAATAAGTTATTGTCATAATTTCCCAATTGATAAAAATAAAACTACCATATGACCCAGCAATTCCACTCCTGAGTGTACATCCAAAAAAACCCCAAAACACTAATTCAAAAAGATACAGGCACCCCAATATTCATAGCGGCATGATTTACAATTGTCAAGGCATGGAAGCAACTGAAGTGTTCATCAACAGACGAATGGATAAAGAAGACGTGGTATGTATGTATATATATATATATATATATACACAGAATGGAATACTACTCAGCCATTAAAAAAGGATGAAATTCTGCCATTTGAAACAACTTAGATGGACCCAGGGGGTGTTATGCTTGGTGAAATAGGTCAGAAAGAGAAAGGTATGTATTGTATGGTATCACTTACATGTGGAATCTAAAAAATAAAACAGACTAGTAACTATTACAAAAAAGAAATAGACTCACAGATATAGAGAACAATTTGTGGCTACCAGTGGGGAGAGGGAAGTGGGGAGGGGCAATATAGGGGTAGGGGATTGAGGCCCAAAGCTATGTACAAAATAAATAAGCTACAAAGATATATTGTACAACACTGGGAATATAGCCAATATTTTATAATAACTATAAATGGGGTATAACATTTAAAAATTGTGACTCACTATGTTGTAAACCTGAAACTTAAATAATACTGTACACTAACTCTACCTCAATTAGATTTTCCCAGAAGGCTCCAAAGGGGCAGCCTTGGTCATGGGCGGTACTTCCCCCAGTCCGTCTGGGAAGGTGGGCAGGTTTTGACCGGACCTCAGCTCAATGTCTTCCCTACCAGCGGTGGTGCTGGGGTCATCCACGCCTCTCATCACATCTGTCCAAGGACCTCTGAAAAAAATGTTGGGCCATAGTCACCAAATATCATGTATGTTTACTACTCTCAAATCTGGAGACAAGCCTCAGGGTGCATCGGCCATCTTCAGATACATGAAGGAAGGGGGAGAAATAGAGTGACTGGGTACAGAGCCATCAGCATTCCTCCTTAAGACATGATTGTTTCCAAGATCTTATGTCCTGTCTCTTTTCTTTCAGAGAGAGCAGTTTATTGAATATATTTCTCAGAGTGTAGAGTGTTCTAAAATAAACATACTTTAATTTTCTGTTCCCTGTTTTGGAATATTCCTCCTATAAATATTTGCTCCTGTGTACTGACTTTCCCAATTTTCCCACTAGATAGTTAGCTTCTTGAAACAAGGACTATGTCCTTAAGAGCACCAAGCACAGTGCCTATCATTTTAAAAAGAAAGGAAAGAAGCCATAAGGTAAACCTTAATGAAGAATTTGAAAAATAGAAAATCAGTGTATGAAATTTTCTACAAGAGGTTCCATAAGAATTGTGTAGCATCATGCAGGAAAATTTTTCAATATTTGCTACAATATAAATTGTAGTTCATGAGTATCTTCAGGGGGAAAAAATGTCTTAAGAATTGAAGGATTAAGAAAAAGACAATTCAGAAATTGAATGAAATATTTTCAAATGTGGGAAAAAACGAAGGATCTGCACAAAAACATCCATGTGCTCATATCTGAGTAAACAGACAATTGGTATATGCATTTCTTTTTCACATTACTGTATTTTCCATATCTTCCTTAATAAACAGGTACTATTTTAAAGGAAAAACTTCTCAAATATGTAACTACAAAACAAATTTCAAAAGATTTAGATTCTGAGATTCAGCTTACATTCTGAGATTTGAATGAACTAGTTTCAAAAATATAAAGTGATTTCTTTAAAAAGAAAAAAAAAACGAATATGGAAGTAAATGTCTTCAATAATTCTGCATAAATATAACTATTAAAGAGGAGACCTTCAAGATGGCGGAGGAGTAAGACATGGAGATCGCCTTCCTCCCCACAAATACATCAGAAATACATCTACATGTGGAACAACCCCTACAGAACACCTACTGAACGCTGGCAGAAGACCTCAGACCTCCCAAAAGGCAAGAAACTCCCCACGTACCTGGGTAGGGCAAAAGAAAAAAGGAAAAACAGAGACAAAAGAATAGGGACAGGACCTGCACCAGGGGAGGGAGCCGTGAAGGAGGAAAGGTGTCCACACACTAGGAGCCCCTTTGTGGGCAGAGACTACAGGTGGCAGAGGGGGGAAGCTTCGGAGCCACGGAGGAGAGTGCAGCCACAGGGGTGCGGAGGGCAAAGCGGCGAGAGTGCCACACAGAGGATCGGCGCTGAGCAGCGCTCACCAGCCTGAGAGGCTTGTCTGCTCCCCCGCCGGGGCGGGCAGGGCTGGGAGCTGAGGCTCGGGGTGCGGTCGGATCGCAGGGAGAGGACTGGGGTTGGCTGCGTGAACAAAGCCTGAAGGGGCTAGTGCGCCACGACTAGCCAGGAGGGAGTCCGGGAAAAACGTCTGCAGCTGCCGAAGAGGCAAGAGACTTTTTCTTGCCTCTTTGTTTCCTGGTGCGCGAGGAGAGGGGATTCAGAGCGCCGCCTAAACGAACTCCAGAGGCAGGCGCGAGCCGCGGCCATCAGCGCGGACCCCAGAGACGGGCATGAGACGCTAAGGCTGCTGCCGCCACCAAGAAGCCTGTGTGCGAGCACAGGTCACTCTCCACACCGCCCCTCCCGGGAGCCTGTGCAGCCCGCCACTGCCAGGGTCCCGTGATCCAGGGGCAACTTCCCTGGGAGAATGCATGGCGCACCTCGGGCTGGTGCAACGTCACGACGCCTCTGCCGCCGCAGGCTCGCCCTGCATCTGTACCCCTCCCTCCCCCGGCCTGAGTGAGCCAGAGCCCCCGAAGCAGCTACTCCTTTAACCCCGTCCTGTCTGAGTGAAGAACAGACACCCTCAGGCGACCTACACACAGAGGCGTGTCCAGATCCAAAGCTGAACCCCAGGGGCTGTGCAAACAAAGAAGAGAAAGGGAAATCTCTCCCAGAAGCCTCAGGAGCAGTGGATTAAATCTCCACCATCAACGTGATGTACACTGCATCTGTGGAATACCTGAATAGACAATGAATCACCCCAAAACTGAGGCAGTGGACTTTGAGAGGAACTGTAGATTTAGGGTTTGCTGTATGCGACTGACTGGTTTCTAGATTTATGTTTATCTTAGTTTAGTGTTTAGAGTTTATTATCGATGGTACACTTGTTTATTCATTCAGTTGCTCTCTTTCTTTTATATATATATATTTTGTTTGTTTGTTTTTTTCCTTTTTCTCTTTTTGTGAGAGTGTGTGTGTATGCTTCTTTGTGTGATTGTGTCTGCATAGCTTTGTTTTTACAACTTATCCTAGGGTTCTGTCTGTCCAGTTATTTTATTTTATTTTATTTTTGTATACTTTTGCACTTGTTATCATTGATGGGTTTGTTCTTGGTTTGGTTGCTCTCTTCTTTCTTTCTTTCTTTTTTTTTTTTTACTTTTTTTATTTTTAATTTTTTTTTATTTTAATAACTTTTTAAATTTCATTTATTTATTTTTCTTTTGTTCTTTCTTTTTTTCTCCCTTTTCTTCTGAGCTCTGTGGCTGACAGGGTCTTTGTGCTCCGGCCGGGTGTCAGGCCTGTGCCTCTGAGGCGGGGGAGCCGAGTTCAGTAAATAGGTGCACCAGAGACCTCCTGGCTCCATGTAACATCAAACAGTGAAAGCTCTCCCAGAGATCTCCATGTCAACACAAAGACCCAGCTCCACTCAACAACCAGGAAGCTATAGTGCTGGACACCCTATGCCAAACAACTAGCAAGACAGGAACACAACCCCACCCATTAGCAGAGAGGCTGCCTAAAATCATAATAAGGTCACAGACACCCCAAAACACACCCCTGGACATGGTCCTGCCCACCAGAAAGACAAGATCCAGCCTCATCCACCAGAACACAGGCACCAGTCCCCTCCACCAGGAAGCCTACACAACGCACTGAAACAACCTTAGCCACTGGCGGCAGACACCAAAAGCAATGGGAACTACGAACCTGCAGCCTGCAAAAAGGAGACCCCAAACACAGTAAGTTAAGCAAAAAGAGAAGACAGAGAAATGCACAGCAGATGAAGGAGCAAGGTAAAAACCCACCAGACCAAAGAAATGAAGAGGAAATAGGCAGTCTACCTGAAAAAGAATTCAGGGTAATGATAGTAAAGATGATCCAAAATCTTGGAAATAGAATGGAGAAAATACAAGAAACATTTAACAGGGAACTAGAAGAACTAAAGAGAAAAAAACAATGATGGACAACACAATAAAAGAAATTTAAAATTCTCTAAAAGGAATCAATAGCAGAATAACTGAGGCAGAAGAATGGATAAGTGACCTGGAAGATAAAATAGTGGAAATAACTACTGCAGAGCAGAATAAAGAAAAAAGAATGAAAAGAATTGAGGACAGTCTCAGAGACCTCTGGGACAACTTTAAATGCACCAACATTTGAATTATAGGGGTCCCAGAAGAAGAAGAGAGAAAGAAAGGGAGTGAGAAAATATTTGAAGAGATTAGAGTTGAAAACTTCCCTAATATGGGAAAGGAAATTGTCAATAAAGTCCAGGAAGCGCACAGAGTCCCATACAAGAAAAATCCAAGGAGAAACATGCCAGGACACATATTAATCAAACTATCAAAAATTAAATACAAAGAAAAAATATTTAAATCAGCAAGGGAAAAGCAACAAATAACATGCAATGGAATCCCCATAAGGTTAACAGCTGATCTTTCAGCAGAAACTCTGCAAGCCAGGAGGGAGTGGCAAGACATATTTAAAGTGATGAAAGGGAAAAACCTACAACCAAGATTACTCTACCAAGCAAGGATCTCATTCAGATTTGACGGAGAAATAAAAACCTTTACAGACAAGCAAAAGCTAAGAGTATTCAGCACCACAAAACCAGCTTTACAACAAAAAGGGAAAGGAACTTCTCTAGGCAGGATACACAAGAGAGGGAAAAGACCTACAATAACAAATCCAAAACAATTAAGAAAATGGTAATACAGGAACATACATATCGATAACTACCTTAAATGTAAATGGATTCAATGCTCCCACCAAAAGATATAGACTGGTTGAATGGATACAAAAACAAGACCCATATATATGCTGTCTACAAGTCACCCACTTCAGACCTGGGGACACATACAGACTGAAAGTGAGGGGATGGAAAAAGATATTCCATGCAAATGGAAATCAAAAGAAAGCTGGAGTAGCAATTCTCGTATCAGACAAAATCGACTTTAAAATAAAGTCTATTACAAGAAACAAAGAAGGACACTACATAATGATCAAGGGATCAATCCAAGGAGAAGATATAAAATTGTAAATATTTATGCACCCAACATAGGAGCACCTCAATACATAAGGCAAATACTAACAGCCATAAAAGGGGAAATCGACAGTAAAACAATCATAATAGGGGACTTTCACACCCCACTTTCACCAATGGACAGATCATTCAAAATGAAAATAAATAAGGAAACACAAGCTTTAAATGATACATTAAACAAGATGGACTTAATTTATATTTATAGGACATTCCACCCCAAAACAACAGAATACACATTTTTCTCAAGTGCTCATGGAACATTCTGCAGGATAGATCATATCTTGGGTCACAAATAAAGCCTTGGTAAATTTAAGAAAATTGAAATTGTATCAAGTATCTTTTCCAACCACAAATCTATGAGACTAGATATCAATTACAGGAAAAATCTGTAAAAAATACAAACACATGGAGGTTAAACAATACACTACTAAATAACCAAGAGATCACTGAAGAAATCAAAGAGGAAATGAAAAAATACCTAGAAACAAATGACAATGAAAACACGATGACCCAAAACCTATGGGATGCAGCGAAAGCAATTCTAAGAGGGAAGTTTATAGCAATACAATCCTACCTCAAGAAACAGGAAACATCTCAAATAAACAACCTAACCTTATGCCTAAAGCAATTAGAGAAAGGAGAACAAAAAGAACCCAAAGTTAGCAGAAGGAAAGAAATCATAAAGATTAGATCAGAAATAAATGAAAAAGAAATGAAGAAAACAATAACAGAGATCAATAAAACTAAAAGCTGGTTCTTTGAGTAGATAAAAAAAATTCATAAACCATTAGCCAGACTCATCAAGGAAAAAAGGGAGAAGACTCAAATCAATAGAATTTGAAACGAAAAAGGAGAAGTAACAACTGACACTGCAGAAATACAAAGGATCAGGAGAGATTACTACAAGCAAGTATATGCCAATAAAATGGACAACCTGGAAGAAATGGACAAATTCTTAGGAAAGCACAAACTTTCGTGACTGAACCAGGAAGAAATAGAAAATATGAACAGACCAATCACAAGCACTGAAATTGAGACTGTGATTAAAAATCTTCCAACAAAAAAAAGCCCAGGACCAGGTGGCTTCACAGGTGAGTTCTGTCAAACATTTAGAGAAGAGCTAACACCTACCCTTCTCAAACTCTTCCAAAATATAGCAGAGGAAGGAACACTCCTAAACTCATTCTATGAGGCCACCATCACCCTGATACCAAAACCAGACAAAGATATCACAAAGAAAAAAAAAAAAAAAAAAACTACAGGCCAATATCACTGATGAACATAGATGTAAAAATCCTCAACAAAATACTAGCAAACAGAATCCAACAGCACATTAAAAGGATCATGCACCATGATCAAGTGGGGTTTATCCCAGGATTGCAAGGATTCTTCAATACATGCAAACCAATCAATGTGATAAACCATATGAATAATTGTAGGATAAAAACCATATGATCCTCTCAATAGGTATAGAAAAAGCTTTTGACAAAATTCAACACCCATTTTTGATAAAAACCCTCCAGAAAGTAGGCATAGAGGGAACTTACCTCAACATAATAAAGGCCACATATGACAAAACCCACAGCCAACATCATTCTCAATAGTCAAAAACTGAAACCATTTCCTCTAAGATCAGGAACAAGACAAAGTTGCCCACTCTCACCACTATTTTTCAACATACCTTTGGAAGTTATAGCCACAGCAATCAGAGCAGAGAAAGAAAAAAAAGAACCCAAAACGGAAAAGAAGAAGTAAAGCTGTCACTCTTTGCAGATGACATGATACTATACATAGAGAATCCTAAAGATGCTACCAGAAAACTACTAGAGCTAATCAATGAATTTGATAAAGTAGCAGGATACAAAATTAATGCACAGAATTCTCTTGCATTCCTATACACTAGTGATGAAAAATCTGAAAGAGAAATTAAGGAAACACTCCCATTTACCATTGCAACAAAGAGAATAACAAACCTAGGAATAAACCTACCTAAGGAGACAAAAGACCTGTATGCAGAAAATCATAAGACACTGATGAAAGAAATTAAAGATGATACAAACAGACGGAGAGATATACCATGTTTTTGGATTGGCAGAATCAACATTGTGAAAATGACTATACTACCCAAAGCAATCTGCAGATTCAGTGCAATCCCTAACTAACTACCAACGGCATTTTTCAGAGAACTAGAACAAAAAATTTCACAATTTGTTTGGCAACACAAAAGACCCCGAATAGCAAAAACAATCTTGAGAAAGAAAAATGGAGCTGGAGGAATCAGGCTCCCAGACTTCAGACAAAGCTACAGTAATCAAGACAGTATGGTACTGGCAAAAAATAGAAATATAGATGAATGGAACAGGATAGAAAGCCCAGAGATAGACCCATGCACATAGGGTCACCTTATTTTTGATAAAGGAGGCAAGAATATACAATTGAGAAAAGGCAGTCTCTTCAATAAGTGGTCCTGGGAAAACTGGACATCTACAAGTAAAGAATGAAATTAGAACACTCCCTAACACCATACACAAAAATAAACTCAAAATGGATTAAAAACCTAAATGTAAGGCCAGACACTATTAAACTCTTAGAGGAAAACATAGGCAGAACATTCTATGACGTAAACCACAGCAAGATCCTTTTTGACCCACCTCATAGAGAAATGGAAATAAAAAGAAAAATAAACAAATGGGACCTAATGAAACTTAAAAGCTATTGCACAGCAAAGGAAACCAAAAACAAGACTAAAAGACAACCCTCAGAATGGGAGAAAATATTTACAAATGAAGCAACTGACAAAGGATTAATCTCCAAAATGTATAAGCAGCTCATGCAGCTCAATATCAAAAAATCAAACAACCCAATCCAAAAATGGGCAGAAGACCTAAATAGACATTTCTCCAAAGAAGATATACAGATTGCCAACAAACACATGAAAGGATGCTCAACATCACTAATCATTAGAGAAATGCAAATCAAAACTGCAATGAGGTATCACCTCACACCAGTCAGAATGGCCATCATCATAAAATCTACAAACAATAAATGCTGGAGAGGGTGTGGAGAAAAGGGAACCCTCTTGCACTGTTGGTGAGAATGTAAATTGTTACAGCCACTATGGAGAACAGTATGGAGGTTCCTTAAAAACTAAGAATAGAACTGCCGTACGACCCAGCAATCCCACTACTGGGCATATACACTGAGAAAACCATAATTCAAAAAGTGTCATGTATCACAATATTCATTGCAGCTCTATTTACAGTAGCCAGGACATGGAAGCAACCTAAGTGCCCATCGACAGATGAATTGATGAAGAAGATGTGACACATATATATAATGTAATAATACCTAGCCATAAAAAGGAACAAAATTGAGTTACTTATAGTGAGGTGGATGGACCTAGAGTCTGTCATACAGAGTGAAGTAAGTCAGAAAGAGAAAAACAGATACCGTATGCTAACACATATATATGAAATCTAAAAAAAAAAAAAAAAATGGTTCTGAAGAACCTAGGGGTAGGACAGGAATAAAGATGCAGACATACAGAATGGACTTGAGGACACGGGGAGGGGGAAGGGTAAACTAGGACGAAGTGAGAGTGTGGCATGGACATATATACACTACCAAATGTAAAATAGCTAGCGGGAAGGAGACGCATAACACAGGGAGATCAGCTGGGTGCTTTGTTACCACCTACAGGGGTGGGATAGGGACAGTCGGAGGGAGACACAAGGGGAAGGAGATATGGGGATATATGTATATGCAAAGCTGATTCACTTTGTTACAAAGCAGAAACTAACAAAAAGAAAAAAGACAAAAAAATATGACTATTAAAAATCCCCGGAACTTCCCTGGTGGTGCAGTGGTTAAACTGCGAGTTCCCAATGCAGGGGGCCTGGGTTCGATCCCTGGTCAGGGAACTAGATCCCACATGCATGCTGCAACTAAGAGTTTTCATGCCACAACTAAGGAGCCCGCCTGCCACAAATAAGACCCGGTGCAGGGGCTTCCCTGGTGGCGCAGTGGTTGAGAATCTGCCTGCCAATGCAGGGAACGTGGGTTCGAGCCCTGGTCTGGGAAGATCCCACATGCCGTGGAGCAGCTGGGCCCGTGAGCCACAATTCCTGAGCCTGCGTGTCTGGAGTCTGTGCTCCGCGACAAGAGAGGCCACGATAGTGAGAGGCCCGCGCACAGGGTTGAAGAGTGGCCCCCGCTTGCCACAACTAGAGAAAGCCCTTGTACAGAAACGAAGACCGAACACAGCCATAAAAATAAATTAATTAATTTAAAAAAAAAACAAAAAAACAAAAAAAACACAAATGAATGGGAAGACCGACCCAGTGCAACCAAATAAAATAAATAAATAAAATATTAAAAAAAAAAAAATCCCCGCTGCCTAATGTAACATTAGATGAGTTTGAGATTTGGCTCAGGGCTCCCTGGAGTATTAAAGGGTCTCCTAGCCCCCAGCGCACGGGCTGTAGAAGAAGAGCCAGAGGATGTTACTGCATCCTGAGCCCAGTTACTCAACCCAGAGCAGGGCCCTGAAATTGATTTCAAATGGGAACGGATGCAGCTGAGGAGGACCAGGTCCTTTCAGACTAACAGTGAAGGGGAACATTTGTGTCACACCTTGAGCATAAGGGTGGCAAAGGCCCTATTTACCTCTGAATCATTAAGTCAACAGGAGTAAGAGGGGGTCTCATTCAGAATCCAGCAAGTCTCCCTTCCATAGCAGAATTTGAGTCCCAAACGGGCACCCACCTTGAGTAAGTCTGCCCTGGAGTTGGGTGTGACTTTCTCGGCTCTGTATCTAATCCACACAGTCAGATGGGTGATGGAGCTGAAACGATCACCTCCGTGTCACAGTGAGACAGTTAGTACCGCAAGCCTTGCAATTACAGGTTTACTTCCACTGGAAAGCAAAGCCATGTTTCGGGCACTACACGTGCTAGAGGAAGCATTTCAGCAAAGCATTAGCTAAGCCTGCGTCCCTGGTGTGCAAAGGGAGACATGTCTGATGCACACAGGCGGGGGCTGTGGATAGAGGAGACTTCTGCTAATAGGACTCTTACGACAAAGCCGTGACAACTGGAAGGCAGAGATTAACATTACGTAAACATTTGTTTAATGAGAATAAATAAATATGCAACCTTGGTTTTCATTCTCCGCTCCTCACCCTAAGGATGGGGCGATGCACACCAACTTTCTCATCCAGATGTCAACCTGCGTGGTCCTCCCTATGGCACGTTGCCATCGCTAAAGCTCCCCACAGCTCTGTGGTCCAGATGCCCCGAGAGACGGAAGCTGGTGTGGGCCCCTCTAGAGCACGCGTGTTCTCCCTCCTAGAATCAGCACTGGGCACCCCTATGTGCCCCGGAGTCTCCCCAGTGGTGTCACTTACCCTTTCTCCTGTCCTGTCAGGGTGGCCTTGTTTAGGGGAAATTGGAAAGAGAATATCATTCATGAGGTTTTTTGTGTCATACCGTCTCCTTTGTACCCTCGTGTTCTTTACACGTCTGCCAGAATCCGAAAGGATTACCAACTTAGGGCACCTGCAGCCTAGACTCGGGTTCGAAGGTGTAAGTCTCAGCCACACTCTGTAGCATCTGGTCACTGGCTGCATCACACAGTATCCTTTGCCTTATGAACACTTCTGGTTTCTATGACTGCATAACAAACATCCGCACGCTTGGTGGCATTAAGCAAAACCCATGTTATTAAGCTCGTGGATTCTATGGGCCAAGAATTTGGACACAGCACGGAGGACTGGCTTATCTCTGATCCCCCATGACTGGGGCCTCAGATGGGAAGATGGGAATTCCTGGAGTCCTCTGCAGGTTCCCGGCCCTACACGGCTAGCCAGACTCAGATGCTGGGCTCATCGGCATTTTCAGCCCCTGTGGCCTGTCCTTGGGACCTGCCTTCTCTGAGTGCCCTGAGACATTCCTCAGAGGAGCCATGGCCTTTTAAAGATCTCATCTCGGAAATTCTTCCACACTCTCTTGGTGGAAGGAGCCAGAGGGTCACCCAGGTTCAAGAGGGAGGAATGTAGACCCCAGAGAAGACCGAAGTTTAAAGCTGTCCCTCTGTCATCTGAGCAGTTTATCAAAGTGCCTGTCCACTAGGATGGTGATGAATGGTCTCCTCTATTTAGCCTGGTGCATCCAGGGTGTGTGCCTGCTTCAAACTCAGGGTACAGCACAGATTTGGGGGGTGAGGGTCTCTCTACCAATAATGCCACCTCCTGTCAGAACAGAAGTTTCCCCTGAGCTTTGACCGTGATAATTCTCAAGAAGGGATAGAAAGCTTTCACCAAGTTACATTAATTCTTTATTTTTTTCCCAACGTCTATTATCTGTCATATTGGAACAGGAAGATAATTGGCCAAAATCCCATATCTCACAATTCTTTCCTCCTCAAGTTCTGGGGAAGACGGATGTGCTCAGATGACAGTGCCAAGCCAGTGACGTATATTTACTAGCTCAGAGCCCTGGCCCCAATCCCCAGTACCTGAGCCAATCACTGACATGCTTCATTCTATCACAATGACCTGCTACTGGACTGTCTCCCCAGAGACTGCAAATTCCCCAGTGGCAACAGCACCTTGCATTTGGATCTGCACCCTCAGGGTGCAACCCTAGGACCTGCCATGAATTATCTGCTCAGAAAAGACTTTTCCCTGTGAAAAGCATTCACTCAGTGTGGCCAGCTTAAGGGAGGGGACACAGGTAGAACTCAGTGTTCTAGGGGCAGGGAGACCATGGTTTCAGAAGGGCAGGCAGGTCACACCACCCTGAGATTTCCCTGAGCTACTGGTAGGTTGCCTGGAGTTCCCACGTTATCAGGCATCCTGTCTCCATTCCACCCCAACTCTGGGACTACAGCATCCTCTGTCCCCTCCTCAGCCCACAGCCTCCAGTCAACTTCTCAAGGTTACTCAGAGCGTGGCCCCCAAGCACGAGGGTGTAAGATCAAGAGGCTTGCTGATGCAGTGAGAACTCCTGGAGATACCAGGAAGGAGCCACGAAGGGTTCAGGGAAAAGAAGGGGGTGCTTCCAAGTCCGTATCCAGGTGGGCCAAGCAAAAGCAGCATGGAGGCCTTCCCTATCACTGGCAGTTAACTGGTTTTGCCCAGAAGTGTCTCTGTGCAGAAGAAGTACTAACCTCTTTTCGAAGGTGGTGGATATGATGCTGGGGAGGTTACCTATCTCATCCAAATCGCAGAGGCTCTGTGATAACAGTGTGGGCAGCTGAGGTTTGGGGAGAGGGAGCACAGGTGGTGACCAAGGCCAGCTCCGCTACCAGCCTCTAGGTGACCTGGGACGTGTCACTGCAGCCTCTGTGACTCAGCCTCCTCAAGGGCAGAACCTCAAGGAATTATGATGGGGACAAGTGACAGTGGTGAACAAGGTTGGCACTGAGGGCACCTTTTACCAAAGTCAGCCCCAAAGTTAATGCAGCTAACATTCCGGGGCTGGACCCAGGTACCATCCACTCCCCGCAGCACTCCCTGGGGCAGGAATTAATAATGCCTGGGGCTGCTAAACCCGGAGCTGGAGCCCTTCCCATGCAAGAAAGTGCCGCTCAGGGAGGATCACGGTGGGGAGGCCAGAGGCGTGGTGTTGGGCTAAGTGCACACCAAAGCCCACGGAGCTTGCTCACGGTGAAGGTATCCCCCGCTCTCCATGACACAGGACGTACTTACTATTCCATAATCACAACTCCCCATCTTCAGATAATACTGTCAGGCTTGGCGTGAGATGTTTAAGGGAACTGGGAAGGATATGAAAGGCATCGTACGGTCAGGCCACTCAGGATGGCTGTTCTCTTGCACTCTGTCCATCCCCTGCTAGACCAGTCCCTGCTTCTTCTACACCTACTCACCTGACTATCCAATCCTCTTAACCATAGGGCTTAATCAGTAATAACCTCGGGGCTGGCCCCCTGCCTCAGCTGCTGGTTTTCTGGGTAACTGATGAGCCATCCTGACGTCAATTTTCCTTATAAATGGTAGCCTCCTTCCCCCTCAAGGAGTGAAGGTCACTGTCATGTCCTGCCTGCGGTTTGCTGTACATGGTGGGGTCTCACTCCAGGACTTTTGCATCAGACGGGTAAGATCCCCTGTCCAATAAACCATGGATGTCTCTGTCACTGTCTCCAGGCTCTTTCTTAGGTCTGCCAGCTGGGCAACTACAAGGCTTTCAGGACTGCGGTTGCAGCCCGACAGATATTTACAAATAAAAATACAAATAATAAAAATGCTTTTCTTTCATTTTCAAAATTTATGGTTTATTTGATCTTTTCATTGACTACATTATTGGTCTTGTGTATTTATTTATTAATTTTTACCTTGTGATGTTTTGCTTAAAGTTTTTAAAACTTCACCCACCTGAAACAAAAATAAACCTCGGTTATCTGCCATATGCATTTTCAGGGACCCTCTCGGTCCCCCAGCACATCACACGAGGGTTTTACACTAGGGGTGTCTACTTACAAGTGTAAGCAACTACTGACTCATTTGTGCATAGTCAAATTTGTCCTTTGTAACTGTTTCCTTGTAATTATGTATGTTGCCGTGAAAAGCAGCTTTGATACTTTGCCTGTACTTTGGTCCAGCACTTGGTTGGGAAGACTGGGGACAGAAATGGCTGTTGCCAGGAGTCAGTGATATTTGTAAAAAGTACCCCCGACCCCTGTCCTTAGCCCTTAATCAAAGTTTGCCATGTTTGCTGTTTGTATCAACTGACTCAGAACTTTTTGCTCTTTTTTTCTTGCTTTCTTTTAGGAATTCTGTGGGTGAGTAGGCTGTGGGGTTGAAGGCAGGAACACCCTGCTGTTAGGAGCCAGAGAGGCTAATTCTTGAGGCCAGTCTCCCTGGCAACTGCCCACAGCCTTGACCTGTTTCCCCAAGGGCAGCAACTCACTTGCGGGCAAGGGTAATTTTTTTTTCATCTTTAACTTCCCAATTGTAAATGTTTGCTTGCTCTTTTCTCTTTTTTATAAAAGAAGTTTCTATTTGGAAAAGGAGCTTTGCAATTCTTGCTTTACTTGAGAAGAAATGACTAGGAAACCCCCTTTCTGCAGCCCTGCATAGATTACTGACTCTATGAATCTGCCCAGCATATCTTCTCCAGGGTTGTTATAGCGCTGAGATGAGAACTCTTGGCTGGAGAGGTTTCTGTCCTCTCTGGGGGGTCAGGGCCAGTGGCTAACAAAGCCCCTGGCTGCATGTCTCTCACTTTTCTCTCTGCAAAGAGTGTCCAATCAACCCTTCCCCCACCCAGAACTTTCTCTCAGTTCATCCTCGTAAGGGTGCTGGGCCAGGAAACCCTCAGGCTTCTGTTTCCTTCCCTCCTTGAAGACTCTGCACACCCAGCTGGGCTGATGGATGGAAAGGTGAGCTGCCCCCATTAGCACCGAGGCCCCTCCACCTTCCATGGCATCCAGGGCTTTCCTTCTTTCCACCAACTCCTATTTCTCCCTAGGAGGGGTGTCAGGGTCCCCCCTTCCCGGAAACTGACCCCTAACAGAGATTCACATTTTAGTCTCATCCATGAGCTCCTCACTTGATTCCAAACAAGAGGTGACAGGTAGCAAGTGGGAAGAAATAAGCAAGAGGTGTGTGCCACAAACACTCCGACTGGCAGAGAATCCGAATTCCCATAAAGGTAGCTGGGCCTACCTCATTTTTCAATATTCTCCTTAAGGGAACTGTGTTTTTACAAGGATTGAAAGGAAGGTTACAGACTGACCCCGTCTCTTCCCACAGCAGCACATCGCATGGTGGGTGAGGCCAGAGGGCTGCAGGTGCCGGCAGAGCCCCAGCCCAACAGCAGGACAGATGTGGGGAGGACTCCAGCCCAACAGCAGGACAGGCAGTGGTGGATTCAATCTCTCCACCCTGTAGGTAGGTGGTCTGTTCAGGCCTGGGTAGCAATGGGCACTGATCACCCTGATGGCACAGAGCAGGTTCCTTAGATTCCCTTGTGTGTATGTGTCTTTCTAACCACCCAGCGGTGTTGGTAGCTATTCTGCAGGAGTTGAGGAAAACGACAGAGGAATTCTTTGCGGAGCTTCCTCAAGTTTCAGGTAAAGCTCTGGCTCTCGAATTCTCCCAGATGGAGTCCCTGACCTGGAGGCTGGTCCCTGCCACGACCAGCTGCCCCTCCTCTCGGATCCAAGAAGGGGTGGCGGGTGCTTCTGCAACACCCAGGGAGGGTCAGTGCCCTTGAGGTGACCACAAGAGGCCTGCTCTCTGCTCTGGGGGATGACGGGGCTGGGAGGTGGTCCCTGCTAGGTGGCATGGCATGACAGTTCTTGCCCTCATGAGATGTGTAACCGGGATGGACCCGTGTCCATCAGCAAGTCATCACCCCAGCCCGACAGCAAGAAGGAATTCAGATGGAGGGAGAGCTCTGACTGAGGAAGCAAGCCCTCTGGAGGGAGAGATGGCCAGGCTTAGAGGGAGGACGGGCTGGACTTTGCCCGCAGAAGGGGCCTGTGGGGTGTTCCAGAAGCAGAGCAGACACACACCGTCAGGGGCTGCATCATGCCGAGGAGCTGGGTCCAGGCCGTGGGCGGCACCCCAGTGATGGCATTGCCCCAGTGGACGCCTTCGACGCCGACAGACTATGCGGAGACTGAGCCCACTCAACAGGCCCACACGCAGCGGTGACTCCACAGGGCACCCACTGATGCTCATTTCCAGGTGCTTCTCTGTCTTATTAGGCTCCCGTTTGCCAGTTAGTCATAACCTCACTGGTAAGCCAAGCAAGTCACTAAATTGCAGATGGAACCAAACTGGAGAGTGGTCACCATGTAGGAGGAACCCTACTCCTCAGTTTCAGCCCCATGTGGTCCTGGCAATGACAGGTTCCCGCTGCTGCAGGACTTGCAGAATTTTAAAAACGGGAAGTCCTGTGTTCCTGGAAATCTCCCATCCAGTCCCCACCAAGCTAGGTCAGTTGGTCGCCCTAACTTGGAAACGTTAAGATCCACCCACACTGGATGCAGAGGACATCAAAGCCAACCCCACAGAAGCCCTTGGGCTCAAATAAAGGAGCCTCATCCTGATGTTCCAGACACGGCCACCAGAGGGCAGCGGAGGATCATCGCTGTAACCTTGACTGGGGCTGCCAAAGTTAAATCCCACCTCTCAGGTCCAGGCCTCTTTTCTGGGTGGCATTATGGATTTCTATATACTTTTTTTCTAATGTAATGTCTTAGTCATAGTCTATCATCAGATATTTTAGGACTATGTTTAATGTTTAGGAGTGTGTTAGCACCACGCAATACTTACATCCCAGGTTCTCAAGCAGAGGTGGTCCACTGCAAGGACATTCTTGGCTGCAGTTATTATGGGCTGCTTTAAGATAGAAAACTGAATAGCAACAGTGAATACTGGGGAAATGTACTTTGCTCAGGAATAGTCCAGTTGTTGCAATATTTGACTGTCCATTTGGTTATTACAGAAAAATCCTTAACTGTTAAGTAGTGGTTGTTCCTGTAATAGTCTATTACCAGTGTTTCTACCTCTAGTGATGGACTTTATGTGCTAGACCTTAATAATCTTAAACCTGGGCAAGTGCATGGGTGCCTGTAAAAGAAACATGGTTTACAAGGATCAGACACCATGATCAAGTGGGGTTTATCCCAGAGATGCAAGGATTCTTCAGTATAGGCAAATCAATTGATGTGATACACCACATTAACAAATTGAAGAATAAAAACCATATGATCATCTTAATAGATGCAGAAAAGGTTTTTTGACAAAATTCAGCATCCATTTATGATACAAACTGTCCACAGGGTGGGTATAGAGGGAACCTACCTCAACATAGTAAAGACCATATAAGACAAACCCACAGCTAACCTCATACTCAATGGTGAAAAGCTGAAAGCATTTTCTCTAAGATCAGGAACAAGACAAGGATGCTGACTCTTGTCACTTTTATTCAACATAGTGTTGGAAGTCTTAGCCATAGCAATCAGACAAGAAAAAGAAAGAAAAGGAATCCAAATTGGAAAGGAAGAAGTAAAAATGTCACTGTTTGCAGATGACATGATACTATACTTAGAAAATCCTAAAGATGCTACCAGAAAACTACTAGATCTCATGAATGAATTCAGTAAAGTTGCAGGATACAAAATTAATGTACAGAAATCTGTTGCATTTCTATACACTAACAACAAACTATCAGAAAGAGAAGTTAAGGAAACAATCCCATTTACCATTGCATCAAAAAGAATAAAGAACCTAGGAATAAACCTACGTAAGGAGATGAAAGACCTGTACTTGGAAATCTGTAAGACACTGATGAAAGAAATTGAAGATGACACAAACAGATGGAAAGATATATCATGTTCTTGGAGTGGAAGAATCAATATTATTAAAATGACCATATTACCCAAGGCAATCTACAGATTTAATGCAGTCCCTAACAAAATACCAATGATATTTTTCACTGAACTAGAATAAATAATTTTAAAATCTGTATGGAAACACAAAAGACCCCAAATAACCAAAACAATCTTGAGAAAGAAGAACAGAGATGGAGGAATCACACTGCCTGACTTCAGACTATACTACAAAGCTACGGTAATCAAACTCATATGGTACTGGCACAAAAACACACACGTAGATCAGTGGAACAGAATAGAGAGCACAGAAATAAACCCATACACTCGTGGTCAATTAATCTACAACAGAGGAAGCAAGAATATACAGTGGAGAAAAGACAGTCTCTTCAATAAGTGGTGCTGGGAAAACTGGACAGTTACATGTAAAAGAATGAAATTAGAACATTTTCTTACACCATATACAAAAATAAACTCAAAATGGATTAAAAACCTAAATGTAAGACCAGAAACTATAAAACATAGGCAATACACTGTTTGTCATAAATCTTAGTAATATTTTTTTGGATGTCTCCTAAGGCACGGGAAGCAAAAACAAAAAACAAACAAATGAGATCTAATTAAACTTAAAAGCTTTTGCACTGCAAAGGAAAGCATCAACAAAATGAAAAGACAACCTACAGAATGGGAGAAAATATTTTTAAATGATGTGACCAATTAAGGGTTAATATCCAAAAATATATCAACAACTCACACAACTTAATATCAAAAAACAAACAACCTGATTTAAAAATTGGCAAAATAACTAAATAGACATTTTTTCAAAGAGGCCAGATGGCCAACAGGCACGTGAGAAGCTCAGTATCACAAATCATCAGGGAGATGCAAATCAAAACCACAATGAGATATCACTTCACACCTGTTAGAATGGCCTCATCAAAAAGAACACATATAACAAATGTTGACAAGGATGTGTAGAAAAGGGAACCCTCATATGTAAATGTAAATTTGTACAACCACTATGAAAAACAGTATGGAGAATCTCTAAAAATCTATAAATAAAACTACCATATGACTCAACAATTCCACTTCTGGGCATATATCTGAAAAAAACCTGAAAACATTAATTTAAAATGACACATGCACCCCAATGTTCATAGTAACATTATTTACAATTACCAAGATATGGAAGCAACCTTAGTGTCCATCAACAGATAAAAGGATAAAGAAAATATGGTATCTCTCTGCCATGGAATACCACTCAGCCATAAAAAAGAATAAGATTTGCCATTTGCAGCAACACAGATGGACTTGGAGCATATTATGCTAAGTGAAATAAGTCAGACAGAGAAAGACAAATACTGTATGATATCATTTATATGTGGAACCTAAAAAAATAAAACAAACTAGTGACTATGACAAAAAAGAAACTGACTCACAGATATAGAGAACAAACTAGTGGTTTACCAGTGGAGAGAGGGAAAGAGGAAGGGGCTAGACAGGGGTAAGGCAATGACGTATCACCTCACACCAGTCAGGACAGGCATCATCAAAAAATCTACAAACAATAAATGCTGGAGAGGGTGTGGAGAAAAGGGAACCCTCATACACTGTTGGTGGGAATGTAAATTGATATAGACACTATGGAGAACAGTATGGAGGTTCCTTAAAATACTAAAAAGAGAGTTACCATATGACCCAGCGATCCCACTACTGGGCATATACCCAGAGAAAACTATAATTCAAAAGGAGTCATGTACCACAATATTCATTGCAGCACTATTTACAATAGCCAGGACATGGAAGCAACCTAAATGCCCATCAACATATGAATGGATAAAAAAGATGTGGCACATATATACAATGGAACATTACTCAGCCATAAAACAAAACGAAATTGAGTTATTTGTAGTGAGGTGGATGGACCTAGAGTCTGTCGTACAGAGTGAAGTAAGTCAGAAAGAGAAAAACAAATACCATATGCTAACACATATATATGGAATGTTAAAAGAGAAAAAAAATGGTTCTCAAGAACCTAGGGGCAGGACAGGAATAAAAACTCAGATATAGAGAATGGACTTGAGGACACGGGGAGGGGGAAGGGTAAGCTGGGATGAAATGAGAGAGTGACATGGGCATATATCCACTACCAAATGTAAAATAGATAGCTAGTGGGAAGCAGCCCCATAGCACAGCTCGGTGTGCTTTGTCAGCTCGGTGTTTTGTGACCACCCAGAGGGGTGGGATAGGGAGGGTGGGAGGGAGATGCAAGAGGGAGGGGATATGGGTATATATGTGTACATATAGCTGATTCACTTTGTAATACAGCAGAAACTAATACAGCAATGTAAAGCAATTATACTCCAATAAAGATGTTAAAAAAAAGAGAGATAGGGGTAGGGGATTAAGGGGTACAAACTATTATGTATAAATTAAGCTACCAGGATATATTGCACAACATGGGGAATATAGCCAATATTTTATAATACCTATAAATGGAGTATAACTTTTAAAATTGTGAATAACTATGTTGTACACCTGTAACATATAATATTGTATAGCAACTATAAATCAACAAAAAAACTAAAAAACTTAAAATAATTGATCTCTAAAAAAAAGAAACATGGTTTACTTGCACAACACTGATCAATTTTGAGAGATCATTAATGTCCTTGAGGTGGTTTTGAGGGTATAAACAGATGATGACAATCTGAATTAGTCCCTCTCATTCTCGCAATGAAATTGTCTACTTAATCTATCAAGTCACGTTCATGCCCTGATTTTATATACTTGTATCTATCAATAAACATTGTGATTCTCAGGAAGAAAAAGGAAGATGCCACGTCTGTGTCTATGAGATGTCCACAAAGTCAAATCAGATATTTTTCAGAATAAAGTCTCACTAAAATTGTTTTTTTAATTATATTTGAAGGGTGAAGACTTCTGGTAGTTTAGTGGAAAAGACATCCTGTGATTTTGGAAGAGATAAAAGTACATGACATATTTTCATCTGGAATGTGGAGAATAAGGCAGGGCCTTAGAATGTCCGGATGGTTTACAGTTGGGAGAGTCCTGAGGTTATTTGCTTAGGCTGCTCCACTCTCTGGGGTGGAGACGTCTTGTCAAGCAGGAGGTGACCAGCAGGGCAGGATGCCAGCCTTCAGCTGGGGCCACAGCAGCCTTGGTACCATCCTGTGTACTTACACAGATCCCTTCTCCTGTCCTGAGACCTGCAGGGAGGCAGGTGCCAACAGCTCCACGTCACAGTGGAGAAGCTGAGGTCAGGGCAGCACCAGGAATGGGCGTCTGGCCTGGGCTTCTTCTCTGTCCTTCTGGGCCCGCACAGCTCTCTGAGGACACCCCTCCTGCAGCACACACCTTCAGGGCCAGCCCTCGGGCCCAGGGAAGCTGCTCCAGGTGAGCTTGCAGAGAGCAGTGCAAACTAGCTAAAAACTGGGAATCAATCCCACAAGTTCTAGAGGCTGGGGGTTCCTATAATTTCACACATTGTTTCCACAGTAGTGCCTGCCATGTAGTAGGCACTTAAGAACCTTTGTCGGGTGAATAATTATCCCAACGGACTGGTTCTCAAGAATAGGGTCCCAAGAAGGGTTTAGTCTTTGTTTTATTCCCTAAGCACTTTAAATGATATAACACTCTTCTTAGTTTCCTAGGGCTGCTGTAACAAATTGCCATGATCTATATGGCTTAAACAACAGAACTGTGTTCCTTCACAGTTTTGGAGGCCAGAAGTCCAAAATCAAGGTGTGGGCAGGGCCACACTCTCCCCAAAGGCTTTAGGGGAGGGTCCCTCCTTGCCTCTTCCAGCTGCTGGTGTTGCTGGCAATTCTTAGCACTCCTTGGCTTGTGGCCGCATCACTCCAATCTCTACTTCCATTTTCACAGGTCACTCTCTTCTTTCCCTGTGTCCAAATCTGTCTCTCATAAGGCCACTGTCATTGGATTAATCCCGCTTTGATCCAGTATGATCTCACCTCAATCCTTACCCTAGTTACATCTGCAAAGACCCTATTTCCAAATAAGGTCATGTTCTGAGGTTCCAGGGAGTGTGAATTTTGGGGGCTCGCTGTTCACTACACTGCATACATCAGAACAACAGCACCTGTGGGCGCTGACGTGGCAGTCCCTATGTTATGTGCTCTGCTTGTTTTCATATTTTATTCTCAGCACCACCCAACGAGGCAGGTACTATTATTATCATTCCCATTTTACAAGTAGAAAAACTGAGGCAAGTTATGTAATTTGTCTGAGGTCTCAGAGATAAAGGTTGCAAACCCAGAGCTAGAATCCAAGTAGACATGAGACATTTGACCCTTGGGAGCACCTGGTGAAGCTGCCCAGGTGATGCCCTGTCTGGGATGATTCTCCAACACTCAGCTCTGCTGGGAAATACTCTAAGACACCTTTAACGAAGAATTAGAACTAACTGAAATTTTATTTTTTCTGACTACTTTAAAAATTCTGGAATGTCCAGAAAATGAATATGGGAAAAGAACAAAGCCAGCTGTTGACATCCAGATGTCCATCCCCCTCTGTAAAATTCTTGGCCTGCCACACACCAGAGGGAGTTCTCACTAATCTTAGATCCCTCAACATGCCAAAAATGAGATCTTCATAACCTTCCAGGCTATAATTTTGAGGGGCACAAGGGAGGACAAAGCACATGATGCAGAAATTTAGGTCCTCACCAATCTCTTAGCCGGGGTGTTCACAGCACACTTAGGTGGCACATGTGGCCCCAGAGAGCACCCCTAGTTCACAGGCACTGTGGTGTCACACCTAAAACTAAGTCTTAGTATGAGGGACTGCCTTGACATCTGATGAAACTGGGAGGGCCTTGGATGTCCTCACCACAAGCCCCCTCCCCACTCTGCTCCCTGGACACAGTGCCTTAGTCAGCACCTCCCCCTTCCCCCGACCAAGGGAGCAGACACTGTGCCTGAATCTCCCTTCAGAGTGGGTGTCAGGCCCTGCCAGCCTGTGAAATTATGAAACAAGTCAATCACATCTTCCCTCAGGAACTAGAGGTCACCTCACCCTCTCGTTACTACAAAGCCGGCCCCCCACCGACCCTGACGATTTCCTCTGTTCTGAGTACAACCTCCGTGAGGCCCTGGGTAGCCTGTGACATGCGATATCTTCCACCCTGGGGGTTGTGAGTATAAGTGACTAATAAGCTGACACTAATCTCGTCTGTCCAGTGTTGGGGGTAGAGTGTTTGGCTGTCCCCATAACCCTGGGGCAGGAATCCTTCCCTCACTGAGGGGGTGAAGAGAGATAGCCACAGGGAGAAACATCTATAACACGATGTGGGAAAACATGAGACAAGAGACAAATGTGCGAAGCTGAAGGAAAGCAGAGAAACAGTTTTCCCTGGAACAGAGCTTAGAGAAGATACCAAGAGGTGGACCCTGGGCAGATGCAGTGCTGGAGGGACATTTGGGTCACGGGACAACGTAGGCATGGCTGTGACAACCAGGAGGGAGCTCGGGACACTCTATCTCACTCCTCAGCTCTTGAATCCAGACTCCAGCACTACTGTTCACTGGACACCGTGTGGATACCTTCTGAACAGGAGCCGCAGAGGTCACTGTAGGTGGAAGGGAGGTGTTTAAAGAGGCTCCAAGTCTGACGGAGAAATGTCTGCCTGTTGCCAGCTGTAGGGTGCCCTGGCCTTACCTGTAATCAAGAAATGGTACACGGTAAGGACTTACCTGAAATACTGCCTCCAGGTACTTTAGTGGATGGTATTACTCACTGGATTCGCAGTAGCTTCTTGGGGGCTTTGGTTGCATGGACACATTTTTGACAGAGCTGTAGAGGTAACTTTTAAAAACCCATATGAAATATACACTACCCTGATGAGGGTGAGGCGATTGCAATCTGGCAAAGGTTTTTTAAACAAATGGAAATGCAAGCCAAGGAGTGCACTGTCAGGAGGCAAGAGCAGCGAGCTGGATAAATCTCAAGCATGCAAGCTAAAGGGCATCCTGTTAATATAACAAAAGAGCCAGAGTTCAAGGGGATCATATAACTGTCACCTCAAAAAAGGCAAGACTTGATTCATGAATGAGTCAGGATATGAATCCTTGATTCATGTTCAATGCATGACATTTGTCCATGTTTCTGTGCCAATAATTTTAATTTAATAAGCCCATGTGTCAGGGGCCACTCAGATATGTTACAGCTGCAGCCTCCCCCTCCCTCATGCTTTGGAAAGTCCAGCTCCCTGGCTGGTTCCTCCCTCCAGCATCTACAGGGACATTCTGGGCTTGTATTTGCTGTATGCATGTGCCTTTCTAATGGGGCACAGGGGTACCTCCTCAGGTCACGCCAGCTGTAATGGCCCAAAAGTAGCCTTCAAGACTCTATGAGCATGGCCTTCAGTGAGTTTGGGGACATTCCCATGCAGTGGAGAAAAATGCTGAGAACAGGAAAAATACAGGAAGCAAATATATAGGTTACCTGAATTTGAGGCTAAAAATCAAAATCATTCAAATACAACAATGAACTTAGGCATGACAAGGACAATTTTCTGATTATGAATCCTTTTACAAAAGAGTATACAGTAAAAGGGAGATAATAGGTCATTTTTAATCCCAGATAAGGAAGAGTATTGAAGAGGAATTAATATTAGGTCTCCTAATTAATTAATATCAATGGGGACTTACACACAACAAAGAAGTAGTGACTATAACATAAATTCTTTTTTCTCCCTAGTCAAACAAAGAAAGACACTTGGCTAGGATTAGGAAAAATATGTTCCAAAATACCATCCAAGATTTGTATCCTTAAGTAAATGGGTATGAAAAAGTCAAAGGAGAAGAAAGAATGAGAT
The DNA here is from genome assembly GCF_028023285.1 of Balaenoptera ricei. Lineage (NCBI taxonomy): Eukaryota > Metazoa > Chordata > Mammalia > Artiodactyla > Balaenopteridae > Balaenoptera > Balaenoptera ricei. Next base: position 3,478,392 of record NC_082641.1, read on the forward strand.
GACACTATAAGGTCTGGAACCTCTAAAAGGAAAGACACTGGTAGAACCAGTCATTTGTTGAAACTGTGCCAACTTTCTGAAAACCAGGCCATTGACATTTGGCAGGACCCATTCAACTGTCCTTAGATATCAATTTCTGAGCAGGTTTTGTTTTGCTTTGTTTTGTTTTTTAACTCAGTAATGTATGAAAAGACTGAAGTTCTTGACAATAACCAAGCCCAGCGTACAGTGAGAACTAAATGTCTTTATCACAGGCACCCTCAGCCAAGATGGCGCTGCCCTTGTCAGCATCAACACGGACCTGGGCATTGAGTTCTGATGCGTGCAGTTCCATAGACCAGTGTGGACTCTCAGAGTTCTCTAGAGGTCCAGTCTTCCAGATCCAAATCCTCTCTGGGCCCACATCGTGTTTCTCCATGTTATCTGGGAAGCACTGCTTTGTTTCTTTGATTTATAGTTTTTTATTGTCCTATGAGAGTTTTCCATGTATGCATTTTCAATTCCTCAAAACATTCTCAATACAACCCATAAGTATTTATTGATTTCCTCCTTTCAATTAACAGACTTTTTAAAATGTTGCTCCCATTTAACTAGGAATGGCGATTTTGTGATGCCTTGACCTTGCCTTTCTCTCTCTTTAACCTGAACAGCCTGCCCACCATCAATCAGTGCACTGAACTCGCACTGAAGATGCACGTACCATTTCCCAGACACCAAGAAGACAGAGCCCACGATCTGATGGCTTAGGGACTTCCTCTTGGAGGCTGGCTTCCTATACGGGGAGTTTCAGCAGACGGTGTCTGATATGCCAAGAGCTGGGTGTTAGAAGGTGAGAGAGTAGTGTGTCCAGTTTCCCACGAAGGAGGGGTAACTGGATAAAAGGAATTGAGTTTTGGGGGATAAGTAATCTTGGCCAGAGGAAGAAAATAAAAGTCATATTTTAGACAGAAGGGGCAGCTGAGCAGACGTGTATGGACAAACACAAGAGCACACTTATGTTTGGTAAATATTCACTACCGTGGAAAGACGTGAGGTGGGGTGGAAGACAGAGAGTCAGATGGGGCTTGTGAGAAGGCCGTCTTCAGCCTCTGGGGCTTTGAGCTTCTGTCTGTAGCAGGAGAGAGAGGTCAAAGTGGGATTACAGTATATGCACATCCAGTCAAGTGAGAAACCCCTGGACCTTTCAGACTAATGAGACAGTAGTTTCCTTTGTTGGCATAAGCTATTCTGAGTTGTCTTCTGTGATCTGCAACTAAAACAAATGGGAAGCCACGGAAGCATTTGATGGGGGTAGGGATGTGGTCCCCCTGCATCTTAGAGCTGTCTTTAGCTGCCGTTGGAGGATCAGGGATGGGAGGGGATGGGGGATTCAGGACATGGAGTGGAGATTACTGCAATGAGCCCAGTAGAGTAGGCTCTAACATAGGACAGGAAGAGAGAAAGTTTAGAGAAAGAACAGCCAAAGGTCGAGCCCAATTAAACGTGGAGGAAGATTGTTGAGAATGACCCCGGGTTTCTGATGTAGGTGAGTGGCAGAGAGAAGGATCAGCTCTGGGAGAAGGTGGACTTGCTTGGTCTTTATTATTTGGAGTTTGAGTTATTGTTGGAGATTTAGGGTCCCAATAAATAATATACCTCTGCTTGAGGGCTCAATTCAGAGATAAACCGAGGGTCAGTTAATTGGAGAGGCAAGTGTGAGATTTATTATTGAAAAGATCTCTACAGGAAGATGGCGCTTAGGAGGACGGTTCATTGGGCCTGTCAGTATACCCCTCTGCTCTGCATGGCCTAGAAAAGGTGAGAACTCAGAAACTGTGCAGACACATCAGCCCTGAAGGAGGACCCAGAAGAGCTGAAGCCCCACGCTGTCTATTACTTCTGCCCAAACTCACCCATCAGGAGTGAGAGAAGAGGACAAGAGAGGTGAGGAGTGGTGTTATAAAGGCAGTTCTGCCACAGCAGAGCCAGGAGTAGGGTGAATGTTGCTGCCAGCAGACCTCTTACAACCTGTAAGTGAAGCACCCAGCAGGTCCTTCCAAGCCTGTGTCCGATGTTCACGGGGGAGATCCCAGGGCATGAAAGATGCACACGTGTGTGCTGGATACACATGAAATGCAATCTCAGGAAGGCATGGGCTGCCCCAGGGAGAGACTTTGCTTAGGAGACAGCAGTGGCCTGCAGTGGCCCGAGGATGGATCCCTCAGTATCACCACTGTCTAAAGAGAGGGATCAGAAGAGGAGGAAGTCTTTAATGAGACAAAAGAGTGACTTCCAAGGAGAGCTAGCAAAGAGGAGTGTCCCAAAAGCCAAATGTTTTACTCTGTAAAGAAGTCCATTAGGATAGGCAATGAAAACTGTCCTTAGGTTCCAGCAATATGGGCATCACACATGAAATTCAGAGAAATAGCCAGGGCAGGATTCCCATGTCAGTCAGGCTATAGTATCGAGGGGGGCTACCTCCCGATCACTAAGTTGAGCAGGGCCATTTCCTGTTGGGAACCCAAGTGCAAACGAAGCGGCATGACTCTGGATGTTGCCTGCTGAATTCTCACTAGTGTAGCTCAGAGGGGAGGCTGAGTGTAATCACCTCACAGCCCCTATGTTTTCAGCCAGAGGTTTTCAATCTGTGCTCCTGAGAACCTTGAGGTTTCAGGGATCCCCTAGAGCCAGCAAACAGTCTGCTTACCCCCACTCCAATGCAAGTGTCTCTGAACATTACAGCTCTACCTTTTCTTCACATACCTGATACTCCACTTGAATGGCAGGGTGCCAATTTTCCTTAAAGTTTGAAAAATTCCGTTAAAGACTAATAAAATGACATCTAAATTTACGCTACATTTTTTGTTTCATCTTGTTTTTTATTCTTTGTAAATACACTAAATTAAAATACACACTGGAAAGATCAATGATGAAAACACAAGGGTCAAAAAAACTCATGAAATTATGCTTTGGCATTGAGTTGGGAGGGTATATGCATTTGTAGAAAAGATTGGGTTTTGGCTGTAAGTTAAAAAGCAATCCACACAAAGGACCTGTATCTTTACTGCTAAGCATAAGCTGAAATCATCTAAATATTACTCAAATTATCTGCCAAGGATATTTTTTATCGACTAAAATGTATATTTTCCTGCATATTTTTACATTTAATGGTGCATTTAATTATTTGATCTGTAAGATGTTTTCTGGATAGTACAAAGGTATTTTGCTATATGAAATATGGGGTTGTGACAGAGATACTTCTTTAGAATTTTACTTGTGATATAAATAGACTGCTCTCACCTTGGTCTCATCAAGCTGCCTGTGACCAGAGGGAAGAGAAGGGACAGCAGGATAAAGGCAGGAGTCCTGAGGAGGGGGCTGGGAGGAGCTTGGATTCAGCTAAAGGACGTAAACAATGCAGAGGGTGAAGGCTACAGTTTGATTCTTCAAGAAAAGAAGTTCCTTTTTTCAACTGTGTTTATGGAAGAGGCAGGCAGTTGAGTCCTGGCCCTCCTTATATTCCAAAAAAACACCTTGATCGACAACCCAGTTTATGTAGCTTAGGAGAGGTCTCCTATCTATTCTAGCCAGTTTTGTTTTGTTTCATTTTTGACCCTGTCTCTTTCTCTAATACTTACTGGAATCAAATGCTTAAGAAGCCCAAGCAGGCTGCTTATCCAGGGACCTGCAAGGATAATTTAGAAAACTGGTAAACTGGCATTTCCTTCAGTGGAGAAAAATCTAATGGAAGAAGAACAGTTGGCAGGTGGGTCATAGAAGAACCAGCCAGAAGGTTCTAAAGAAGAAGGAGCTTAGTGGGATGGGATCCACCCCGAAACACCAAGCCCCATGGACTCTGCTCCTGGCAGGTGAACCTCAGATGATCTCTATTTCTTCTGGTTCTCTCAAGTCTTCCTGTCTAAATGGTTCAAGCAACAATGAAAGAGCTATGGAATTCAAGGAATGTTGTGTCTCCCATCGCTTCCTGGTGACTCTTAGAAGATTTGGTCATTCCACCTAGAGGGGTGGGATAGAGAGGGTGGGAGAGAGACACAAGAAGGAGGAGAAATGGGGATATATGTATATGTATAGCTGATTTCCTTTGTTATAAACCAGAAACTAACACACCATTGTAAAGCAATTATACTCCAATAAAGATGTTAAAGAAAAGAAAAAAAGAAGAAGATTTGGTCATTATAGCAAAAGAATTTGCTCTCTAACAGTTTCAAACAATCTTTTTCCACTGCATTTGCCATCACATGTTGATTCTTCTCCAGAATTTAAATATCAGATGAAGAAAAAGGGGCGAGGGAGATAGCAAGAGCGTGCCCGGAGCACTAATATGCAACGGTGCATTTATTTCCACACCACGTGAAGGAAGGCTGGCCCTATCACTGCCTTATATGTGCAGTCCTCTAATGAATTCAAATACCTCGTGCTTTGAAAAACTAAGACATTAACATGTGTTGAGTTTCACATGTGATTTATCTCATTCCTACAACCACCCTATGCGATAGGTATTCCTATTCTCGTTTTAAGGTGAGAAAACCAAGAACTAGCAAGGTGAGTGACTTCTTAGCATCAAGTGGCAGAGATAGGTCTGAAGCAGATTTGGGATTAACAGCTAGACAGGCCAAAAAGCAAGAACAGTCAGTAGGTAAAAAGTGAGGGGGAAGGGTAAGCTGGGACAAAGTGAGAGAGTGGCATGGATATATATACACTACCAAATGTAAAACAGATAGCTAGTGGGAAGCAGCCACATAGCACAGGGAGATCAGCTTGGTGCTTTGTGCCCACCTAGAGGGGTGGGATAGGGAGGGTGGGAGGGAGATGCAAGGGGGAGGAGATATGGGGATATATGTATATGTATAGCTGATTCACTTTGTTATACAGAAGAAATTAACACACCTTTGTAAAGCAATTATACTCCGATAAAGATGTTTTTAAAAAAAGTGATTTGCTAACAAATATGAGGACATAATCATGTTCTCTTTAATAGAACCATCAAACCGCAAAGCGGAGCCAATTTACTCTGCTTCTTTTGTGTTGTCTCATTTCCCTGGGAATACAGAGTAATCTGTACATGTTTATCATCCCATTATTATTAACTTGAGTGAGGAGGATGGCTTCCAAGTGTTTCCCATGGCTTTCCACATTTTAAACCCACAGAGCCGAGCTTAGAGCAACTTTAAAATGTTAGCATTTGAAACCGATGTGTATTAAGACAAGAATGATGAGTGCATAAACTGTTCGGAATGAAATTTCAAAATTCAGCACGCGCCCCTTGAAGAACAACAAACATGCTGACCAGTCCGGCGATTGTATGCGGGATCTCAGTGCCAAGCACTCCATTATGCAAAAGTAGGTTCTTCCCAAGTGCTCTTTTTGATAAGGAAAACAGTGCAGATTTTGCCAAATTAAATCTGTCCTGTGTAAGGGAGGCTCTTCTTGCTGAGTTGAGAACTATCTAAAGAGAATAATAAAAGCACATATCCAAGTCCAGAGGGAAATAAAAGTACGGAGTTTTCCTGATTGCAATAAAACATTTAGGCCTGGCTAACCTTCCGTGACCAGGACTAGATGGGATTGCACAGCTTCTCTGATTTGTGTCCATCCCAAAGACTGAAAATGGCGCCCTGGTCCTCATCACGCAAAAGACAGGAAAGGCAGTCTTTGAGATGTTTGGAAACTCGTTTACAGAATCTATGTAATAGAGCTCCCTAATTTCTAATCAAGCATGAAATTAAAATGCCTTTTTTCTCCTTCTAACTACCTCCCTGCTCTGTTTATAATAGAAGGAGATGGAACGATTCATGGGCTTCCACTTTGGTGATCAATAAATTTTAAAAATTGGAGATTTTAAAAAAAGATTTCTGGGCCTTAGCCTCATGGATTCTCATTGGCAGATCAGGTGGGCCTCCAAATGTGGTTTCTGAGGTGTTTTCTAGTTTTAATATGCACTGCTTCTTTTTTATTATAATCTTTCATTCATTTATTTTCCTTGCTAGTCAATGTTTATTCACCAGGCCCACTCAGTTTGATATTTTCCCTGTTAGCTCAGCCATCATAATTCAGTTGACCTTTGCTCATTAGACATATTTTCTAACCATTTGATTGTTTTCACTGCTCTCGTGAATTTTCTAAAATTCCCAACCCCTTTAAAAATATTATTACATTAATCATATTATGATTCTGATAATATTTCCAGAGGTGATATTTACCATTGTCAGACTGATAGCTCATATACATACACACACACACACACACACACACACACACACACACACACACACACATATATCACATATATATATATGTATAATTATCTCTGTTAAGTTACTCCGGGGAAATAACAACAAGCTATTTTTCCACTGACTCAATACTGTCTACTCTATAGTAGGTTTATTGCTACTATCATCTTTCCAGAAGTTGTCTCTTTATCCCCAGTTTCCCTGTGAAGAAGAGTTTCACTAGGATATTGCACTGTCTGGGGAAGGTGGTTTGTAGGTTGGAAGAAATGTGATTTAGTGCATTTTGAAGTATACTGTGCATCCCCATGAGACTAATAGATCTGTTATAAATAATTCCTCTTAGTTTCCTTGTCAGAAAAGGGTTAGTTCATCCAAAATGAGTATGGCTGTCCTAGGTCTATTGCTGTAGAGCTGGAGATGCAGTATCAAGCTGGTGAAGGTGTTTATTAGTTTATTTGGGAAATGCAACTGCTGACCGCAGATTAATTCACTTGCGCCAGGCCTACTGCACATGCTGAGTGCTGTTTGGTTAGTGAACTGGGTCTCATGTCAGTGCCTCCTGGTGCTAAGTTCATTGTCTGCTGGTGGTGGGAGCTTACACAGTTAGTCTCTGAGGAAATAGTGCAGATCGTGTGTTTGCACCTGGTGTCAGCTGGGAGAACTTTCATCTTCTAACTGCAGCTACGTGGCTGGAATTTTTCAGCCACCACAACACAAAAGGTGAAATATATGGAATATTGTCTCTAGGCATTAATGAAGTAGAACTGGAGAGGGTCTATGATCTGAACAGAATCAGAAAGTGGTTCAGATCCCACTCATGGAGCAACCTCCTGTCACACATCTGGACCCGTGTGGCCAGCCAGGAGGTTTCCCACTTCTCCTGCAAAACGTAAATAGAAATCAAAGTTGACAAAGTACGTGGTACTGTGCGTGTGTGCATTTTAATCTACATTTAAGCCATTCAGCTCATTCTGGCCACCGCCCCTTGGCTCTGTCTCCATGATGCATACGTGTGCCTGCTTATTTTGGGCTGTTGGTCAAAATCATGTTCTTCTTTTTTTTTTTTTTTTTTTTTTTTTTTTAATCATGTTCTTCTTGACTGAAGATTCTTTCCGTGTCTCTACTTTGAGTGATATATCGTAATCCTATCCGTATTTCTCAACATAACTTTTTTATTATTATAAATAAACACCCAGGTGCCCCACTCTTCAGGACAACAGGTGGTCTAGAAGGAGCTGTCTACCTCCCCCTTCTGGCACTTTTCACTCCGTCACCTGCAGGTACAATGCGGGGAGGGGTCTGCCCTCTCGGAGTCGGCACCCGGGTCTGCTCTCTCCTGAGGTGTCATCCTCTCCAGCAACTAGCCCCCATCCCCACTGCATTTCCCCAGGAAGAACAGCTTGGGACAGCAGCCTCCCTGACCTGTCACCCAGCTGTTCTAGGTGGGAGCAGAGCAAAGGGTGGACCGTGGTGAAGTCTTTTGCCTGAAGCAGTGTTGTCTCCCTTTAAAGTCCCTGCTACCTGAGTTATTTTATGCATGTTAATTTGTCCAATAAATCCTTATTGAGACTATTTGCAAGTCACCTTGATGGTTACGGATGAAGTTAATGAAGCTTCAGCGTCTGCACCTAGCCCATCTGGTCTGTGGACCCGAGGATGGGCTCCAGAAATGCGTTGGTGTAATCATGTTTTAATGAAATTTGCCAAGGTAAGAATTAACTGAAATTGGGGTCAATTCCACCCCAATTACCCCTTTCCACAGTCCCCTAGTGGCTGGGGATATTGATTGACCATGGACAATTTAGGGATCTAGTCTATGGAGTTTCTTTAAAGATACATTTAACCTGTAACTTAACCTGATCTATTTAATGGCTTCATAGTCACTTCCCTGTGTAATTAAGTTACTGTTAGCTGTCCCTACCATCAGCTCATGAGACACGTGCAAAGACCCAGGCCAGAGGTCCTGTGACAGGAAAATCTCCCACAGGTGTTGGCACCAAAGCCTGTGGTAACAGAGGAGAAAAGAGTTTCAAAACTGACAGCCTTAGAAGGTCGTTCATGGGAACGTCTTCCAATCCCCAGATGTGTAAAACTGTAAGCAGATTTCCTCATCGCAATGGATGTTCCCCCCATCAGACACATCCTCAGTAAAACAGCAATGATATTTAGAAATACATTCATAATTTTTTTTCCTTTTTGATGGAAATCTCCTGAAACAGAATTTATCAGTATCCTTGTGTTCGTAGAGCACACGCCCACTTCAGTGCTATAAATGGCAGGACCTACCCCATGTGAAGCTGCATGTTTTATGTTCAGCCGTAAAAATAAATTTTAAGCAAGTAACGTGAGGCAAAGGCTCAATTACCTTTCTAGTTTTTCTACGGAAAATCACAGTCATTTAAAAAGATGATCAAAAGTACTATACACCCCCAAATTACAGGAAAATAAAATAGTAGATCTGTAGCAGTTCACTCATTCATTCATGAGTGTGTTTCACTTTAAATAATAATTTGTTGTTATTTACTTTTTCATTTGAAACAAGTATTCTTATTTGTACCATGTGTTGTAATCTTAAAACAAGCTTCAGATCTTGCAGAAGTCGAGTGAGAAAGACAGAATCCCTGCAGCTCCCTGCTTGTGAACCAGTTTGAGTGCACTGCTCTGTCCTGGCCTCATAATTCATGCGCCCTGAGTCCTGGATGCCAGGGGTTAAAAAAAGTGTCCTCACCCCTTCCCTCTGTCTGTACATTCTGGCTCCTGTTGCCTCCACTCTTTGATCTGGTTTCAGGCCACCACCCCATTGCTCAGGAATAGAAAAGTACCGGCTTGTTCTCCGGCACCCTGGTCAGAGTCTCTGAGCATCTTATATGATTAGCCCATACTTCTGTTGGGTTTCTGTTAAGCGCCTCTTTCTGGACCTGGCAGGACTCACTTAGGCCCTCATCCCTGTTCAATCCCTGCACCCTGATGACGTTTTTCACATGCAAGTTTGGCAAGCTCATAACTTCATGCCATTGCCTGAAGCCAGGCTGGCCCCGCGTCCCTCCACCTCATCAGGACTCTGCCTTTCACTGCAACTCCAAGCATGGCTAGTCCTGCCTCCATGGAACCCCTGGGGTCACCTCCCAGCAACGTTTTCACACAAGGTGTTGGCTGGAGCTCCTGAAGATAGGGATTGGAATGTTTACTCAGCTATTAGAACAGATGATTTGTGTATGCATGCCAAAAAATGAGGGCATGACTTGCAAACCTGATACTAAGACTGTCTTTTCTTGTATCCTCACCCAGTGGCAAGGCCAGGGAGTGGAGACATACTGCCTCACTGATTTCTAAGTGCTAGAGGCTATGTTTATCCAAAAATCTGACAATTGCTGAGAGGATGAATTCATGTAGGTCAGTATTCCACACTGCTTCACAAACTTGGCCTGTACCTCTGGGATCATACCTCCAAACCTTGGTTATTATTCTTCTATGTACTCAGTTCTGCTCCAATCCTATATCTCCTTCCAGGCCATTCATGATCCTTACATGGGATCTGCTCTTCCAGGCTCCTCAATTTCCTGTCTCTGTAAATGTAGTCCCTTGTAATTCTACAGTACAGGCCTAAATCTTTCCACCTGGCATAGCTAGAATCCAACCCCAGGCAGCAAAGGAGAAACACTCTGCCCTTCCAGGGAGTCCCAATTCACAACAGCACAATAAAGTTAATCTCCATCCAGACCTTGGAAGCGCCCCCTTGTCTTATATTATGACACATATGTCACTATTTTTGCATTTGCACGCATCAACTGCTAATTCATGTCTGGGGTTTGTGCTTCCATAAATCAGAGCAAATCTCCATAAACTTAGGAATTGCTATTTCCTATGGAAAGATACAGTAGCTGGGCCTGTGCAGAGCAAGAGGATTGTTCTAGAATCAAGCCTGATCCCAGTGAGGATTTAGACCTAGTGGGCATGGGAAGATATAGGCTCCGATTTTGCAATTTTTAAGTAGTGAGAAGGTAAACCACAGAAGGAAGATTGTGGAAGACTCGTGAGGCTGGTGCTTTAGATACATGGCAAGACCATGTGGTCTTGCTCGATTCACAGGACTGTATCCGGTTATAATACATTCCCAAGATGCAGTCTCTTCACTAGGGGAAGGGAAGATAGACAATAATAAACTATAGCTATTTACAAGTGAGCACTCATGGATATGGGTTGAAGAAATGTGTATAAACATTATGGATTGGAATGATTCCTTTTTGGAATAATGGTATTTTAACTTCTCCAGAATGCTGACTGATAGCTTCAGTATTGTGCAATTTAAAATAATAAATGGATTTTGCCCATTTCTTAATGATGCTTAAAATGATGCAGAAAACAATGCAAGAGCAATGGAAAGGAATAAACATGTTAGACTTAGACATGAAACATTCTGGCAGCTACACTGTGTTAGTAATTTTGACCTGCTGCCTTTGTCCACATGGATGACTTGGGTGGCTCAAGGCCACTGAGCCATGTGGCTTGAGTCGTTTCCCAGGGGGTATGATGGATCTGAACTGGTCCAGCCACAGTCTCCCACCCAGTCCCCCTTGTGACCAAAGGCATGTGTTTGTGAGAGAGCTGGATGTTTTCAGGGGTGAGATCGATGATGAAGGAACAAAGCAAAAAAGAAAAACGGCCAGCACAGCCATGAATCCCCAGCCGCTGGCTCCTCCGCAGTGTGTTCTGACCAACTAAGCAAACAGACTCTCGCCTGTAGCCTGAGAAAGAGGACTCGCTGGGGACCCCTGGCACCAGGACAGCTGTGTCCAGGAAGGCCTGCTGTTGCTACACAGACTACCTAAAACCAAGATCTCAGGGAAACAAGGATCACAGCAGCTGTGAGCAAGAAACGTCCGACTTCTCTGCGGCATCACCTTGAGTATCGCAGGTATTAAAATGTGTCTTAAACATTCTTTTCTGAATCTTATCCTGTTCTTATAGTTTTCTAAAAATGTTTTAGGAAAACAGGAAAAGATCAAAACTTTTGATTTAAGTATATCCTATCCCAAACATTTCCATAAAATAATAATTGTGTCCTCTTGAAATAACAGTGATAAACCAAAAAAAAAAAAAATGATTCAATAAAAACTTCCAACCAAGTTGATCAAGAATCTGCATAAAGTGTACTTCTTTCAACTGTCTATGTCAAGCAAAATTTTTGAAAAGCTTGGTAATTCCTGAACATTTCTGAGGAATTCAAAATTTCAGGGGTGGGGAGTGGATGGCTACAAATGCTATAGGGACTTAAAGTAAAACTTGGTATAAAACTAAAGGAAGAAATCTTTCCTCTCCTTCTTTACACTGGAATGTTTTCAAAATAGTGAATTATCTTATGAATATGCATTCTCAAGTAAAAGCA